>NC_037679.1:99140912-99440912 GCF_003255815.1 Theropithecus gelada | reverse complement strand
GTTTTGCCATGTTGCCCAGGCTGGTCTCAAGCTCCTGGACTCAAGTGATTTGCCTGTCTTGGCCTTCCAAAGTGCCGGGATTACAGGCATGAGCCAATGTGCCCAGCCCTGTCCAGAATTCTTGTTAACCCTGTTAGGACGGCTTCACTGAAAGTCTTAGCCTCCAAATACCATCACACTGAGCATTAGGATTTAACATACGAATGGGGCAGAACATAAACAGTCTGTCTGTAACAATGCTTAATGCACTTTACCTATTTTCATCCTGAACCATGTTGGGAAGTTGGGACTTTAACATCATTTCACAGAGGAGGAAATGGAGGCCCAAGCATTTAGGAGATTTTCTCAGGCCAGCCAACAAGTTCACTGCAGATCCAGTTGAGGACCAAAGCCTCTCACTCTCACATCTGTCCTCTTCCCACTCTGTCATGCTCTTGGAGCAACCTCCTTGACCCCTGTCTCCCCAAAGAGATCACCAGCACTAGTGTGTTCTATGCAGACTTTATTCCCTATCATGGTGTAAATAGCCCTGCCAGGGGTAACCACAAAAGTTGTAGCTTACTACAGATGACCTCATCACATACATTCCAGTGGGCAATTTGGGAGGAGCCGAGAGAGAACATGGAGCCTCCATGGGGTCAATAAGCAAGGTTTAATCTAAGGGTGGGAAGCATCCAGAAAGGAGGAGCTGGGGATAGCACAGGCCAACTTGGGGGCCCCTTCGGTCCAGGGTTTCTGTGTTCTACTTTCCTCAGAGGGCTGAAGGGAAACCTCTCTCCCTGATTTTGGGCTTTTTATCCTATTTGGATGGTGTTTTCCAGGATTCCACAGTCCATTCCATGACTGTGGCTTTTCCAGGTGTCAGACACTCCTTAGATGGAGGCAGGGCAGTGTGGTGATGACCTCCCCAAACCTGTGGCACTGCAAGGTTGATTCTCTCCCGAATCCCTGGCCCTTACAGTGTTCCCAGAGCACTGCCTAATTGTTGTTTGTAGATAATGCAGGCTGGGTGGTGGAACTGCTTCTACACTCAGCTCCTGGGGGACATCTCAATGGCTTTGAGCAACTTGCATAACTGCTCAGAGGCTGAGATCTTTTCACAGGCCCTCATAAGGACAAGGTCCACTGGACCAGAGAGAGGTTCTGATGCACAGAGTCATCCCTATCTCCCCTTTCAAGATGTGGCTGAGCCAAAGAGAAGGGAGTAAGCTCACTAGGTCAGGGTTGGCACTCACATCCTGGAGCAGATTGAGGATTTGCTGTTTGCATCCAGACATCAGAGGCAAGCGGTAGCATGTCTTGAGAGACAGTGGCCCTTCCCAGGCTATGCAGATGCTTTGTTCTAACTCTTCATCACTTCTTACAAAAGAATTCCTCCATTTAGAAAAAGGTCCTGTTCCTTCTCTTTGAGGTTTGATTAGGGTCTCTTTGTTCCTTTTTAATGATATGAGCCCCTGTCCAGGCAAGAATCAAATGAGAGAAAGGGAGAGCCTTATCAGCAAGGCAGACTGTTGAGCTTCCAGTGTTTTGGGAGAGGCAGAAAGAGGGTGGGAACGTCCTTGCTGCCATGGGGCACATGGCCTAATGGGTCTTTGGAGAATGCAGGTGTCGTCTTTCCATCTCGGTGCTGACGACTGCCCTGGGCTGTGTGTGTTTCCTAGTGACCTCTGTAATGGGGAGAGCAGGGTCTAGAACCCAAGTTCTCTTCCTGACCCCACCTCTACTGATCTGGGTGGGCCTGGTAGGTTCTGTCTCTGAACCTGTCTCCTCCTCTGTAATATAGATGCTGGGGGTCATGCATAGCTCTCTTCTTGGCTGTTTGGAGGAACCACTGGGAGCTGGAAATGTATAAATAGGAGAAGGCTGAATACCCAGCCTTCCTAGCCAGATGCTGGGGAGCCTATCATGTTCCCTTGGTCTTCATGCCTCCCTCGCCTCTAAGAGGAGGAAACTCTTACCTGCCTTGGCTCTCCTTTATGGGGATGAAGTTGTTTCCATTCCCACCAGCAATAGCAGGATTTTGCTCCTTGTATACAGCTCACCCGGACTCTCACACAGCTTTGCCCTTGTCCTCCAGCTTACAGTTCTGCCAGTAGAGTCCGAGCCCCTCCTGTGAGCCCTGCCTGGTGCCTTGGTGAGGTCTCGTTGTCCAGGGACAGGAGTACAAGTACCAGGCATGGCTACACCAGCCTTGGTGTATGATGGCTGGCCTGTCCATCATATCTCCCATTGTTCCCACTGAGACCAGAAGACACTGCCTCCCTCCCCTCTGCCCTACCCTAGGGTTCTATGGCACCTCTGCCTGCAGAGACCCCCTGCCCACCCTTTTAGACCCACCGCTTCCCTCCCATCCTACCATCCGTCAAGTATGAAATCAAATATAGCCTCCACTCTGCAACCTTCCCTGATAAGGATCCTGTGGGAGTGAGCTCTCGCTTCTCTGACCCCTCCTTGTTTCTCCTGCTCCTGTGGACTAAATATGATGACTTTTGCTGAACTTGTGCAATTTTTCTTCCTGTTCTAGAAGCTCAGTAAGGATGATATCTGGCCGTGGACATTTTGTCCCCAGTGCCTGGCGCAGTGCCTGGCCCTCAGGGGTGCCTGATTAGTGTTTGGGGAAGGAATATATAACTGGGATGAGGCAAAGGCAGATACAGGTGCCATGGGGCCTAATGCTTACATAAATATTGGCACTATCTCCAAGGAAAATAATTTAAAATTATGAATATAGAGTTGGATACAAGGCCCCTGCATCGTGAGGGGTGTAGAGCTCAGGTTTCCTCAGCTCCCGAGTCACTTCCCTGGGTGAGGATGAGGGAGGTGCCTTGGTGAGGGTGCTTCTCACATCCAGGTCTGCACAGCCTATGCCGCCCCACAGCCCAGCAGGAGCATCCAGGGCACCCTCCATGATTGATAATTGGGGCTGGAGGGCAAATGAAGAAACACGAGCAAGGTGAGAAAGAAATAGCACATCGAAGCAGAAATCCTGCGAGAGACCCCTGCCTTTTCTGCTAAGGGCGTTATCTCTGCCCCTAGAGTTTCAACTAAGTGTCTTTATCAAGGTTTGTAAATTCCACCCTCCATGCAGCAACTCTTCCCACCACCACCCCCTGCCCTGCAGCCCCTGCCATCCCTCCTCCTCCCCTCACTGCCTCCGAAATCAATTTTCAGCAAGAGCAGCAGGTTCGGAGCCATCTGGGGCTCCTGGCAGCCTCAGCAGGCTCTAAGCAGCTCAGTCTGTTTCCCTTAAACCAGCCCCCGAGTTTCTCTGCCATCCCCAGCCTAGTCTTCCCCCTCTTCCCTCTTGCAAGGAGGAGGAGGAAGAATTGGTTCCGGACCTAAGTGTTCTTCTCCTAAGGGGTCCCCCATCCCTGCAGGGTATCCCTGGGTAGGGTGTCAGGGTCCGGCTGTGCTGGCCCCAGGCAGCCAGACAGCAGTACGGGCCACTTCCCCACCTGTGGGGAAGGACGGATGCGCTAATTGGCAGGCAGAGCACCGAGTGGAGGGAGCTGGAGCCCAGCCATATTCGCAGAGATGCACTTTTCCTCACCTCAGCCTCATGGAAGCTGTGCGGCTCCATCTTGGCAAAAGTGCCATTGCATACACAAGGCCATTGTCTCTCTGTTTGGGGTCAAGGAGCAAAAAGTAGAAACTCCTTGTTTTCCCTAGGCTTGAGAGAAGACATTTCCAGTCTGGAGCCCCTGGGAACCCTTGCAGAGGAAGGAGTCACACTAGAATGTTTGATGTGTGTGTTTGCTTTATATATGGGGACCAGCCCAGGAGGCTTCCTTCAGCTGAGTCTCTGGGCCACACCTCACACTTACCCTCCACACGCACACAGATGTGCTTTCAGCTTTCGCCGGCTTTCCCAGGCGTTTCTTAGTCTTCTAGTTAGAAAAGAGTGATTTTAGGTGACTTCAATTGGGGTGAAGGCTCCCCCACATTATGTCTTCACCTTCTCCCTCACACTGCCCCCCAACTCCTTCCAACCTTGTTCTTCAGTCACCTGTCCTTGGTCAGCCTGCCAGGCACTACCTCTTCCCCGCAGGCCACCAGTTGAAACAGAAAACACCCAGTTAAATATGGCCCCAGGAAAACAAAGTTAAAGGAATATTAGGTACATAGTCTTTGCTTCCGGAACGTTCTCCAAGTGACTAGAAGAGGCAAGACCTCAGCCCATATCTCCTGAATAATGAACAGATGGTCCCCCTATTTGGAACAGCCAAGGACAATATTCTCAAGAGTATTCTCGTGGGATGAAGTGTTGGGACAGAGCAGGAGTGTCACGAATGAGCACGGGAACGGAGGACAGGAGACAAGCGTGCATGGGCTGGCTCTGCCACTCTGTCTCTGACCTTGGGAAATTCCCACTTTGAACCTTGACGGCCTTCCCTGTAAAATAAAGAGCTGGTCTTGACAACCATCTCAGCATCAAGCAGAGTGCCAGCTGCAATGTGGGTGCTTGATCAATGCTTGTTGAAGCAGATGATCTTAGTCTGAGATTCTCGAATGGCAGAATCCCACCACAGTGCCAACCACACAGCAGGTATTCAATCAAAGTGAATTTCTGTGAGTTAATTTTCATGTGGCTACAGAAAACTGGTGCAGTGTGCTTGAATTAGGAATGTATTGTGCAATTCATAATCAGGGACTTTGGATGGTGCAGGGGGTGATTCCAGGAGCAGAGGTCCACAGACAGCCCTCTGGTGAGAAGACCTTGGCACAGCCGGAGGAACAAACACACTCTCTTCATCGCAGTCAGCCTCTGCCCTCGGCTCCCCACTCTCATGGGAGTTTCCCTAACAGACACTCCCTGGGCAGAGGAGAAAAGATCACAACATGGGCCTGGACACCAGGACTTTCAGAACCAGCATGGGATGGGAACTCCGTTTTATGGTACAGCGGCCTCTCTCTAAGCAATGCTTCAGGGGAAAGCTGGGCAACTTCTGGATGCCCCCTTAGCTTGCAGATGGGCTGGTTTGAGAAACCCAATACCAACTATAGCCAAATTCCTGGAGAAACGGAAAGAGCTTTCATAGAGTTCAGTCTAGGGAACCTCAAGGGTCTTTTGAGAAAGGCTTTGGAGAAAGCAGCACTTGCCTGAGGGAAGGAGAGTGAAAGGAATGAATCGGCTGGTCACATGTTTCAGGCACAGGCTCAGTGAGCGCAGGTGGATGGGCACCCCGAAATCTCCATCGCCCACCCCCTGTGAGAACCATAGTGCTGCTGTGCCCTCTAACTTCCAGGGGAGCAGGGGAGTTATTAATCAAATTTCAACTTGTCTTCCCTGATCCCCCATAGTTGATTGCTACATTTGTGCCTTTTATTATTGTTATTATTATTGCTATCATTATTATTTTTTGAGACAGAGTCTCACTCTGTCACCCAGGCTGGAGTGCAGTGGCATGATCTTGTCTCACTGCAAGCTCCACCTCCTGGGTTCAAGCGATTCTTCTCCCTCATCCTCCCGAGTAGCTGGGATTACAGGCACCCACCACCACGCCCGGCTAATTTTTTTCATTTTTAGTAGAGATGGGGTTTCACTATGTTGGCCAGGCTGGTCTCAAACTCCTGACTTCAGGTGATCCACCCACCTTGGCCTCCCAAAGTGCTGGGATCACAGGAGTGAGCCACCGCACCAGGCCTAATTTTTGTATTTTTGGTAGAGATGGGATTTCACCATGTTGGCCAGGCTGGTCTCAAACTCCTGACCTCAGGTGATCCACCCACCTCGGTCTCCCAAAGTGCCGGTATTACAGGCGTGAACCACTGCACCCAGACCATTTGTGCCTTTTTAAAAATGGTTTTCCAATATTTGTTGCTGACGACGCCATGCAATCCTGAGGACTTGAGCGGTGGAGAGGGAGCAGCAGGTCAGAATGGTGTGCTGGGCAGAGTGGAGAGTGAGGAAAGAGAAGAATCAAATGTGATGATGCTGCTCTGGTCGTAAGGTGTGGAGATATTTCAGTTTCCAGAGCCTTCTTTAGGTTTAACTAATCATCGTCCTTCATAGTCACAGACCACTTTATGTTGTCAGAGCAGGTTGGCACACAGAATTGCATTTTTTCCTTCACAAATTTTCTCTGCACAATAGACGACGGGAATCTTATTATACTTATTTAAGAGTTGAGAAACCTGAGAAAGATAGAGATCATGATTAGCCCAAGCTTACTTGGTTAGGCAGCTAGGCAGCGGAGACGCAAGGCTAGGCTAAACCCTTGTCTCTCTGTTTTCCAACTTCACGATTTTTGCCATGTTGCTTTGCCCCCTACACTACTGCTTATTATAAATATATGATATATATCTAAAATACATAATTATTTTTATATAATCAATGAAATATATTTAATATTTATATGTTTAATTAATCATTTAATATTCATATGTTTAATTAAATATATTTAATATTTATATATTTAATTAATCAATTAAATATTAATCAATTTAATATTATACACTTATATATTTAGTTAATTCTCTTTAGGAAAGTCTTCTGGTTCTAGGCCAGGAATTATCTTTGCAATTCTTTACTCTATTTGGATCGTGTTTATCTCTGTACATAGCACAGGATAAAAATGATGACAGCCAGAGGTTTTGAGTGCCTATGTATGTTATAACTAATGCAGTCCTCCCAGGAGACAGGCCACAGGGAAGTTTTCTGAAGTTAAACAACCAGCTCAAGGTCATACAGAGGGTATAGAGAGGAACAGCAGTTCATGGCCGGATCTTTCTGACTCTGTATACCACACTGCCTGGTCTCTGGAACTTGACTGCCCCAGCACTCCCATAGCACCTGCCATCACTGAGGGTTTGCAAACCTCAGTCCAATACAGCTGCTGAATCCCCACCTGCACCATTCCATGCCCCATTTCAAATTCAACTATGGGCCCACAGCTTTCCCTCTCTTTAATCCCACTCGTCTGTCCTAAGAACCAGGTGGTTTTGGTAAAGGTGTTCAGAGACATAAAGTCAAGGCAATTCAGTTCTCTGTCTTAGCGGACAGAGTACTAGGACAGGAAAGGGGCTCTGTAGGCCAGCATGTGGCTGTTATATATCCAAAGACCACCTCTTCCACCCCAAGGATCCCCTATGTAGAAAGTCTTATGAATGCCTCTGACAGTCAAAGTGGAGGGTGAGTAGTGCATCAATACCCGGGTACCATGACTGCCTTACCTTAGGCAGATATGTTCTCAGGACACCAGAACACCCTGTGAAGTCCTCAAGGACTTGGGACACGATTGCTACTCCTTCTTCCCAGGGAGAGTCAGAGGAGAAAGCACAGGTTACTTCAGCGCCTGTTCAGACACCCAGTTCTCCTTTAGAAAAGTGTTCTACTAAGTCATATGTAGGGCTCCTTGATTAAAAAGAACAGAAAACTAATCCAATAAGGTATTGGTCATGAAGAAGGCTGCAAAATCCATGAAAAATATTACTAAAGGCAATAATGTTTTCCTCATCACCAGTCTCCTGCTCCCACTAAAAAAAAGGGAGGAAAAACCTTCACATGAGCTGGACGTGACATTGATGACCGCTACAGAGAATTTGGAACATAATCAGTTAGGAAGGGCTTGAACCTAAATCTAAGTACGGATTATGCTTCTGGATCTTGAAAAAGAAACCAGACTTCAAAGCAAAGGTTAAGAAATTTCTATCTTGGAGGGAGTACCTCCCAATCTAAGGTTGCCTTTAGTTGTTTTAAGCATCTTATATGACAGCTTTATCTTCCTGGTTTCTTAGTGCATTCCTTAAGGTCAGACACAATCTCTCGAATTTCTTTTGTGTCTCACATCTCACCAGTCAATTCAAACCACAAACACGGAAGCAGCTCCATACAGAGGCCTCTGTCTGTTTGAAAAGAAATAATGGCAATGACCAGGATGGTCTTAAACTCTCCACTCTCTGGGTCTTTGTTTTCTCACAGTAAGATGAAAATCTCTCTTCAAGCTCCCTCTGGGTCTAGGCAGGTTGGTTCTCTGGATAAAAGACATGTGGCATCAGAAAAAGAGCACTCAACTTAGAGCCAGACAAGTCATTTGAATTCTTGCAAGGTCACCCACTACTAAGCCTTTCTGTGCCTCAGTTTCTTTGCCTGTAAATGGGAAAGATGATACACGCCTTCCTTATTTCAAATGGTTCTTGTGAAACATAATTCAGACAGCAAATAGGAAAAGAAGACCGTTGTAAATCATAGAACTAAGCTCATAGGGAAGTAGCTTTCTACAGTAGGATGAAGTAGTTGAATGGAGTTTTATATGCAGAGGATCCCACAAAGTTAAAAAAAAAGTGCACAGAAAAAATAAAAAAAGGAGCGATTTCAGATGGCATGGCGTGGGAATGGGCAAGAAACATCTTCCACGTAAACAATGCAAGCTTTAGACTTCTTGGCTGTTAATTACATGAAGAGACCAAGAGACTTGTAAACCCATCTGCTGCATTGTACATGATTCCATACGGTTGAAATCTGATTCTAGCTCTTGGAGAGTGGGTTAAGTAGATGCAATCAGGCAGGAGCACTGTGAATAAAACAATCGAAAGGCACATTTGTATTGTTCTTTACCATTTTCAAAGCACTTCTGCATATATTATTATCCCATTTCATCCTTATACACAAGTGAAGTAGGTATTAGGTTCTTATTTTTCAAATGAAGAAACTGAGACTCAGGAGAAATAATTTGCTAAAACTCACACAATTAATAAACAACTCCACTGAAACTGAGGTGTCCTGATCCAAAATTCTCTGCTTCTTCCAAGTTTGAGAAAAATATTATGTTATTTATCTCAGTAGATTTATTGTGGGGGAAATCAAGCCCTCTTTGCTTATTGGCAAAAGTGCACTTTGGTCTTCCTATTGCACCATCAAGCTTTGTTGCCCGCACTCCAAACCTTGAAAGTGTTTTAAATATTAATACTCATCATACAAATAGATTGCACCACAGATTGTAAAGATGCCTAGAATTAGTCCATGAATATAAAAGTCATACAAGCACTATTGCCTTTGATCCTAAGCTTGTACCCTGGGGCCAGCCAAGCAGGGGAGATGTGTACAGTTTGAGCTGCATCTTGGATTTCTAGAGGAATCTTGGAGCCTATGTGTAAATGCAAGATTTGTCCCTAGGTGTGGACACAGACCTGCAGCAGACCCCTACCCATTGGCTAGGATGCCTGAACATTGCTTTCTGGTATGCTATCATGTCTCCATGTGTTTGAAGATAATCACTGACCACACTATAGAAGTGCCTTCTGTGTTCTGGGAAACATAAGGAGGAATAAATTGGTTGAACATCAAAAGCAAGTCATGAGGACAAGCCCAACCTCATGCTTTCACTCTCCCTTGCCTCAGCACACACCTGTATCCCTCACAAGCTAATTCTGTGGAAAGTTAGCGGTGGTTTGTCCTTTTGAACAAGAGGAATGACTCAAGATATGCCAATGTTATATTCTCTTAAATCCGTTTCTCCTTAGATGTTGGGAACTCAGTTGCGATCAAGATGGATTTAGGCAATGAGGACTCTCTCTTCTAAAAACCACAACCACATAAATCAATTGACTTTGTTCAGTGGATTCACCTACTATGACGCCAATCTCTATTCTTGTAAAATTTTCTCCCCCAGTTTAGGGGTTTCTATACCTGGTTTACTGAGTGATATTTGGAAAATTACTCACACTCTCTGGTCTTGATCTCAAACTCTTGATTTCAAAGTATCTGGAGACTGACAAACATGCTTAGTTTTCCACTGAGCTTTCTATGAGAACTAATCAAGTATTGAGCAACTATTTTGAACTAGCTGTTTTAATTAGTAGAAGAGACTAGTGAGGGGTATAATCCAAAAAAACATCTAATCCAGGAACAACTAAAGAAGCAACAAATCAACAAGGCATAGGATCCTATCATGTTTTCAATTTAGGACTAGACTTAACATGAGGCACAAAAATCATCTAAGACATAATTTTTTGCACCAATGAATTTATAATCAAGCTGTGAAGATAATTCCTTAAGTGAGGTCTTCAAAGAATAGCACTAATTGAATTCCACATTGCAATTGTCTTGTAAAGTTATTTACTTATTCCAGTGGTGCTTCCATTGCTCCAGACATTTCTGGCATCCCCTTTAGTTTGCTGATGAACGAATTTGAAAGGGAGTGTTGGCACTCACTCCTCAGGAAGGAGAATCTCCTCCCCAATTCCTCCATTGCCAAGAATTTAGGCTGGGGTTAGATCAGAAAGCCCAGGTTATCAGCTTCTGGCTTCTGAAAAGAACACCTGCTTGGTTGGAGGTATCAGGTGATCTAGGAGGAAAAATACAAAATGGAAAGGATTGGTTTCAGGAGACAATGGGAGCAAAGGATCAAAGGGTCTGGGAGGCACCAGCAGGCCTGAGAGTGGGTGAACCTCAGTGACACACACCTGGTGTCATTTTCTAACGGAGATTCCCGATTAGTGGAAACAGTCAGAAAACAATTGGTAAATGGAGAGTACTATCTCTTCCTGTGCAGCCTTCTGAACCATAAGCTCTGCAATTTTGTTCTGTGGGGGTGTGGTACCAGACCTTGCTTTGCAGATGGATGAACCCTTGGCTAAACTCTAAAATCTGGGGGCTACCGTTTATTTTGCTGATGACTTGAATCCCTCCCCCCTCCCCTTTATTTTTCCAAGAAAGGCTGCTCTTTAAAGATTGACCTGATCAAGTTTCAGGAAAGTTCGGTCAACTCTTGATTCCCACTTTGGATAATAGCCTGGTTAAATTTTAATGTTAGGCTGCCCTGTATTCAATTCCATAGCCCACATATTTATTAAGTAACTACCCTGCAAAGGGACAGACATGCACCGTGAAAGAGGAACCATGAATAATGCATGATGCTTACTCTCAAATACCTGATTCTCTAATAGTGGAGCTAAAACAAATAACAACAACTGCAATAGAAGGCTGAACACGTTAGCTATAGATGAAAAGTTCAAAGTCCTGGGGCATTTTAAACTGGGAGAGACCGTATATACACAGCGTTGGGTTAAGTAGGGAAGCCATGGCGTTATGACGTGGAAGTGACAGCTGAGATAAGTCTCAAAGGGTTCATAGAATTTTTCCAGTCAGAGATGAGTATGGTGGCCTTGAAGAAGGTGGTGGGAAGGCATGGGATATAACAGATACAGGAAGTTTGACTACAAGTATGGAAAAAGGAATAGAGAAAGGTGGGCTTGAAAGAGTAGAGTGGGTACAGATTTTGCAGACTCTGAATGCCAGGTTAAGTTTCTGGCACAAAGTAGTGAGGAGTTGGGGAAGGCTTCTGAGCACAGGAATGGTCAGCGTTGTACCTTGGGAGAGTACTCTGATAGCAGCAAATAGGGTAAACTGAAGGAGAATAGAAGAAGACCATTGCAATGTCCTGGAAGAGGAGGTGTGAGTGCCTGCCTCAGTGAGGTGGCAATTAGGAAGGAGATGGTGCCAATGGAGACACGGCAGAGAAACCTCCTGCACACATCCTCTCCAGTGCAATCCCTGGGTTAAGTGACTCCTGACACAATGCTTTGAAAAGCCAAATAGAATGGAATCTGGAGCTGTCTTGTTTCTAATTTTGTGCCTTAATGACCAGTTGATAAAAACCATCTAATGCTTGACTTAAGGAAGGTCCCAAGTGCTGGGACCCTCTCTGATCACAGTCATCTGGTTACTTACGCAGGATATTTTGCCTGTCCACATTTATGCGAGTCTTGTTTTCTACAATATTTAATGTGCCCTTTTCTGAAAGATTATAGGAAAAGAAGCCAAATATTTGAGGTCAGAGGTTAGAGCTTGATGTACAGGAAAGGAGGGAAATTATAGAAAAACACAAAAGAATTTATAAAAGAAAACAAATTTTCATTGGTCCAAAAAGACAGCTAGGGCGAGGTGCAGTGACTCATGCCTGTAATCCCAGCATTTGGGGAGGCCAAGGCGGGTGGATCACCTGAGGTCAGGAGTTTGAGACCAACCTGGCCGACACAGTGAAACCCAGTCTTTACTAAAAATACAGAAAAATTAGTTCAGCTTGGTAGCTCGTGCCTGTAATCTGAGGCAGAGGAATTGCTTGTACCAAGGAATTGGAGGTTGCAGTGAGCCGAGATTGCGCCACTGCACTCCAGCCTGGTGACAGAGTGAGACTCCATCTCAAAAATCAAACAAAAAAAGACAGCTAGGGGTCCTGGACTATCCAGAAACATGGACACAACGTCCAAGATAATGGGTATACCAATTGATTTTCTCTATTAGATAATTTCCCAATGATGGACATACATTGCAAGACGATTCCACAGGGTGAAAGGGTGTGTCTGTGTGTGTCTATGTGTGTGTGTGTGTGCGTGTGCACGCATATGCACGTGTGTGCATACACATGAACATTTGCAAAAAACCATTACCGAAGTTTGTTGCTACTTAGCTCACCATTTATGATTACACAGCATCCCCCAAGAGGTTCCCTTCCCCCACTACCCATGAGAGAATTAAATTGTTCTAGCTCCAAGACGGTAACATAAGCATCTGCCCATCTATCTCCAGTGACTTATTTACTATGACCTCTCCTTCAACCTGCAGGTCAAGGATTCTCTGAAACATAAATAATTAGGTCAAGAAAAAGAGAGGAATTTATTTAACATAGTGGACTTTTTTCATTGTGCTCGATGAATATTTCCCTAGTGCCTGTGCTATCAGAGGTTTATATGATTTAGAAAAAGCAGTGTTCACTGCCACCTCAGACAAACCTTGACACATCAATGGCTTAATGTTATTGCAAACATTTATTTCTTGCTGACATCAAAGTCCAATAACTGGTGGGTCAAGAGGGCTGTCTGTCTCAGAGCTCTACCATCTGGTACATGTGCCATCTAAGGACGCTTTGATGGAGGAAGAAAGAGCTGAAGGATCTTGCAGGCTGTCTGTAAGGGGCATGCTTCACACAGCTTATCTCACTGTGCTTATTTCATTAGCCAGAAGTCAGCAAGTCCAGGCTCCAACCTCAGACAAGGGAGGCTGGGAATCCACAAGAGCACATGAATCTTTGGTGCTGCAGAGCTTTTGCTCAAGGGCTTCCTAGTGGTCAGGTGACGCCCAGAGGCTCTGTAGGCCACATTCACTCGCTCCATCCCAACACTACCCTTGGGGTTCCAGCATTCATTGCACCCCTGCCCCCCAGCCGTGCGGTTAGGAGAAAGACTGCACATGTCCTGTTGAAACCCTTGATAGAAGATATTGCCAAGTCCTGGATGTGGGATGAAGATGAGAATTCTCAGCATGGGGTCTGCGCTCTTGACTTTGGTTGTGAGGGGAGGGGAAGCAGAGGAGAGAGAGAGACACACACAGACAATGGGAGGTGAAGAATGCACAAGCAGCTGAAACATTGCCTCATTGTGTTCCCAGATTCTGATACTGCATCACTGACTTCCAGAGCGCCTGTGCGACCTCACTGGATTCCAGTCTCTATATTTGTTCACCATCAGTGCCTCTTACTGTAAATAATTGAAAGGAATATAATAGGGTGAGAATTATTGTTGCCTCCTCCCTTCGCCTTTCATAAAATCTTTTTATATCAGTGGGGTCTGGCCCCAGCCACTCCTAGCTCTATAATTAGTTCTGGGAGCTGCGAGGACTGAGATTTAGCTAATGACATTTCACAGTTCAATCTTGAAGTACCTCAGGCTTTGTGATCTTTTTTGAAGCAAAGAGCTAGGGCTACAGATGAACCTGGGTAATTCGCACTAATAATACTTCAGTCTGTCAGCGGATTCCTAAATTTAACAAATAAACACGTGAATCCCGCAGGCCGATGTGCTAGTCAGAGGGTCCTTCCCAGCTTTCATGCTCCCCGAGCAGATGAGAATGGGTTTGATTTCATTAGTCACAGCTGGTGAGTTTTCATTATCTTCATTCTCTCATGTCTGCCTTGGCCATCATTGAGCCACACACATCTTACAGCAAAGTATTCTCTGCCTTGAGACACACTAGTTCTTGAAGTGCTCTAGACTGCAGGAGAACCTGAGGGCCCTCACAGAGCCTTTGGAGCACATGGTTATGAGGCCTGGGCACACAGCGAGACATGTAGTTGTCACTATCACCCAGTACAAAAACACTCAGAGGGGCTCATGAGCATCCTGTCTTCAGAAACTGAGGCTCCAAGACATTCAATGACTTGCAAGTCTGTTCTTTCCTGTCCATCTTCTCTCTTCTCTAGCACACTTCCCCTCTCTCTCTCTCTGGAAATTACCTAGATCCCTTCTCTTGACCTCCAGATGGGTCAATATTTCCCTGCTTTTGCCCATACCCTTACCTCTGACGATGTGCCCTTCCCACCTGTTCTGCTGAACTTCCTGTCTAAGGCCTAGTGCAATCATTTCTCATCTTTGAAGTCTCCTTGACTTTGTCCCTTCGAAACTGAGTTTTCACTCCTTCTTTTGTGCCTCTTATACTTCGCTTTATTTCAGCAATAATCACACTGTGATATAACAGTGTATCAACTGTCTTTCTCCATCACATTACAAGCTTGAGGGAAGGCACTATCATCCTCATCTTAGTATCATCAGAGCCCGAGTGATTTAGACACAAAGCAGATAATCAATACAAGTTTTGTGAGTGAATAAGTATAAAAGTGTTGACCCTTTCCCTATTCACAAAGATAACTTTAAGACTGAGAAAGCCAACAAATGTAGAATGCTTGGGATGCTTTAGAAAAAGCAGGGTGGGGGGATCACTAATCAAATATTATTTTGAGACTTCAAGTCTCCATTTGTCCTTATCTCCCAGGACACACCGTGAGGACAGGCAATTGCAGTTTCATGCAAGGCCCTCCACCTTTCTTCTGCTGTTGACACTGGATCAGAAGGTGGGGCAAGAGTCTGATTGCTGGGGTATTTGCAGAGCTGCTGTAAAATAAAACAGTCTCCATGGCTGAGAAGCCCCGTGGCCAGGGTGGGCCACACTTCACCTCGTCCTGAAGCTATTGTGCTTGGATATTAATAGCACCAGGCAGTGTTGTCTGTGTGGGCAAGTGCTGCTTTTTCTGAGCTGTGTAAGCCCCCCATCTCCCAGAGACAAAGTGCTCCACAAATAACTGCAGCATGTTCTGAATTCCTCTGGGCAGGGAGCTTTGGGGATAATTAGCAAGGCAAGGAGGAGCCGGGGTTTAGACAGAGCACCCAACACCGACAGCTCCTGGCAGCCCCTGGCAGCCCACAGCTTGGGGTGGGGAGTGGATAGGGGCTAGA
The DNA here is from genome assembly GCF_003255815.1 of Theropithecus gelada. Lineage (NCBI taxonomy): Eukaryota > Metazoa > Chordata > Mammalia > Primates > Cercopithecidae > Theropithecus > Theropithecus gelada. The sequence continues at coordinate 99,425,684 of NC_037679.1, read as the reverse complement.
GTGCAAGGAGCCCGGCTAGATAGAGAGGGTCAGCTCTTCTGGATTTCAAGCCGGCCTCTAAAAGAAGCCAGCTGGAGATCTCAAGCAAATCACTGAAATGTGTTCAGTCCTTCTTCTTCTGGATTGGGGTTCTGCTTATTTCATAGCTTGTTTTGATGAGCAAATTGAAGAAAATCTTGTGAGAGGCATTTATAGATTGCAAAATGATATCTCAGTTTCAGGGAAAATGAAGATAATGGTGATGATGATGGTAGTGGCTTGTTAGGAGAGCATATCCTAGGAAAAATAGTGGGTCCTCTTCATGGTGACCATCTCTGGAAATCAGTAAGGAATAGGAACTAGGAATGGGGTTTGCACTCTGTTTTCACATGCCTCTCTCCAGGCCCAATGTCTTAGACTTCCCTGAACACAGTGACCCCACCCACACTTGGCAGAAACTTCATACCTTCTCTAGAGCAAGTGTTTCTTTCACCCCTACACACATTTTTTAAAAATAGGGTCTCACTCTGTTGCCCAGGTTGGAGAGCAGTGATGTGATCATAGCTCACTGCAGTCTCAACCTCCCTGGCTTAAGCGATTCTCCCATTCTCCCACCTCAGCCTCCCGAGTAGCTGGGTCCACCAGTGTGTGCCACTATGCTAGGCACATTTTTAAAAATTAAAAATGTTTTAAATATTTTAAAATTTTTTTTGTAGAGACAGGGTTTCCCTATGTTGCCCAGGCTGATCACAAACTTCTGGGCTCAAGCTATCCTCCTGCCTCTGCCTCCCAAAGGGCTGGGATTACAGGTATGAGCTACTTAGCCCAGCCCACAACCTTTTGTGTTTTTTTTGACTAGTAGGAACATTTTTCACTAACAACTAGTTCAAAAGAAACCTGATTAAATGGATCTCTCTGTGCTTCATACCATTCTTTTTCTCTGTGTCTCCTGGACCAGACTGACATTTGCCCACTTACTAGGTATGTAATCTTGGCAAGTGACTTCATGTCTTTGTCCCTCAGTTTCCTCATCTGTGAAATATCCCGATAACAACAATATCTATACATGGCAGTGAGAAGAGTGCCTGGTTTTTGGTAAGAGCTCAGTTGATGTTAACTGAGAGTGTACACCTTTCCCCCATCACCTGAGTTGATACAGTCCTATTGCCTTTTAGGAAGTCTGGTGTTGATTTTTGCAGTGGGGTAACTCAGAGTGACATGGATCTCCTGACTACTTCACTTGGAGGAACTAAAAGGAACGGAAGGGAATCAGGCCCTTTACCGAGCCCTGCTTAGTGGAGTCTTCACTCTGACAAACAAGAAGCAGAAGGAGCTCAATGGCCCCCGGCTTTTCCTCTAGCAGCAGTCTCTGTGGGCCTGCCCGACTTCAGAGTGAGAGACTACAGCACACTCACACATCTCAGTGAGGAAGACTCCTCGGGTTCCTGTGCCTGGGGAACAAAGAGCATTAGGCATGCGTGAGTTTCCCAAGTTTTCCTTAACAAAGGGCCTCTGACAGGGCAGCCTAAACAATGGAAATTTATTGTCTCACAGTTCTGGAGGCTGAAACCTGCGATCAAGGTGTAGGCAGAATCAGCTCCCTCTGAGGGGGCTGGGAAGGGTTTGTTCCAGACCTCTCTCCTAGCTTCTGGGAGTTCCTTGGCTTTTAGCTGCATAACTCCAACCTTCACACGCATTCTCCCTGACTGCATACACTTCCCGGTGTCTAAATTTCCCCATGTTATAAGGACCCCTGTCGTATTGAATTAGGATCCATCCTAATGAACTCATTTTAACTTGATTACCTCTGTGAAGACCCCATCTCCAAATAATGTCACATTCTGAGGTAGTGGGAATTAGGACGCCAACATATTGGTTTTGGGAGTCACAATTTAACCCATTACAGGGATGCCATCCCCTGGACCCCCATTTTGGCAAAAAAAAAAGAAAGAAAGAAAGAACCTTACAGGAAGGATGGACTCTCTCTCCCGTGTTACAGACAAAGAAACGGAATCCGGAGAGGTTAATGAAAAAGAAACAAGTATGAAGTCTCAGGTCTCCAGACTAGAATTCCCAGACAGAAAGAGCCCCCACTTCTGCTGTGTGCCTCAGCAAGCACTCCACACCTGAGTGTGTTTGATCACCTGGGGAGCTGGACAGAATTCAGATTTCTCCTGTTGTACATCACCCCTAGTGAATCAGAAACTCTGGGGATAGGACTTAGATACGTATTAAACAGGCCCACCAGGTAACCTCCTGCTCACTATGGTTCCAGAAACTTCTTCCTGGTATATAGATAGTGGTTCAGGGTGTTATCGTTGGCATAGATTGGAAATCAGAGTGAAACAGGGGAGATTAGAGGTAGCTGTGGCTCCCAGGGCCGTCTGATGGATTCCAGCATCTGGTTGCATGAGAAGCTGAATTCAGGCCTGCAGCAAAGCCCTAGATATTTTCCACAGCCACATTTTCCTGGTGGCTTAAGAATGACAACTATGTGCAGTGACTGTGACCACAGATTTGAACTGAGGTTGGAAGAGTGTGGGAATTTTAGAACCAGACACCCTCTGCGTATAAGCCCTTTTGGCCACAGCTTTTGTGGGTCCCCTCCTCAGAGCTAAGCTAAGACTGTAGGGGAACTTGGGTGTATCACAGGAGCCTATTGTTCCACTACTAGGTATTTACTCTGAAATTACCCTTTGTATTCATATGAGTACCTGTATAATGGGTATAAACTGATTCGTTGGATCTGAAGAAGAACCAATGCAAGTGCATCATTCTGGGAAAGAGAAATAAGGATGCTCAGGCATGTTCAGACACCTGCATCTGGAAAAGTAAACAATGAGGATGATCACTTGGCTCTGGACAAAAAAGGATGAGGGCTACTTTAACCTGATTCTCCAGGAACTCTAACTCCAAAGCAACAACGCTGCCTTGGGGAACTCCCCTGTCTAGCGCCTTTTATGGCTAGGCTTCCATATTTCAGAATCAAAGCAGGCAGAAAGGAGAGAGTCAGCTGATGCATCGCACACTGATATAGCTCTTTTCTGTGGTTGCAGAAGCTTACAATTCCCTACAGGGAGATTAGCTCCATTCTACTGAGAAACAATCTGCTAGGTATACAAAGCAAATAGTAGGATGCTCCCTCCACTAATAGAATCAGGTGGAACTCTACTGACATAGTCAGAACTTTGGTGTGGAGAATCCAAGGCAAAGGAGAGACCAAATTGCACTGGCCTGGGGAAGCTGCATCCCTTTGCTTTTGTGTCTGTCTTCCTTTCACTTTGGGGGAAGTGGTAAAAACATTTAACCTTTGTAATGATGTGTGACTTTTCAATGCAGAATTAGTAGGAGGAAATGAGTATGGGACTCAAAACTTCTTTGGAGGAATAATAGAGTGGATAACCCATGCATGAGTTGCAAGGGGGAGCTGCCCGCATCTGTGCCAGCCTGGCTGTGGAGGGGACGGAGAAATGCCAGCATCTCTTAAGAAACTGCCTCACCGTGTCATCTCTGGATTGGTCTGTTTCATGATACCAGACATTTGCTATGTTTTCTGTTGTCAAAGGAATGCATTAATAACAATGGTTATCCAGGATTGTTTTTGTTTAGGTGTGAATGGTCCGTTCATTTTCTGACATGCACAGTCAGAGTGACTTTTTTAGAAGTACCAGAAGAAAGCCCAGAATAATCTCTGATTTACATACACAGAGCTGTTTGCTCAAAGACACACTATGGATTTCCCATGCAATTTCAACTGCAACAGAACAGTGGGGAAAGAGACAATAATTGGTATCATTTCTGTCTTATAGGCAGAAAAATCAAGGTTCCATTTCTTGCTGTGAAGGTCCATAGAAATGGAAATAGAACTGCACTCTCTAGTATCTGTATCCACCCTCGTAGGTTCTGGGCTCCAATCAAGGATAAACTGCAACAAAAATGAGGTACATTGGTCACCAGGAAGCAGTTTCCAAAAACGATCACTCTGGGACTCTGATTAAAGAAGGGTTACTGTTGTTGCAGTTGTTGCTTTTAAAAATGTGATTATCAGAAGAGAGGATGCTCATGTTTCTAGGTTAGATGAGGCAGAGTCCAGAGGTGGGTTGTAGGGGAGGATGGGATTAGATAACTTCCCGCGGTCTCTGGATCCTCTTCCTCCACCATTCAGAACATAGAAGTATTGAAACCTCAGTGACCGCAGCCCCCTGAACACTGATCATTAACATGATTAATCTGCGGGAATGCCTGTAGTCTTGTTTAGAACAGGGCCAAGCAAAGTGACTGATTGTTATCATTATCAGTAGCACTATTTGCAATTAGTAGTAATTGCATGCTCATCTTTGGAGATCTTTTGGAGGTAATTGAATCACACTACTTAAGAATTCAGTCCCTTCTGTCCTCCCTCTTTCTTTTTTTCGCTCCATCCTCACCCCATGCCTGGAAAGGAAAGGCAAGCAGTTAATATTAATCAGGTCATTATGCTTCATTGAGATTTATGAAATCAAGTGTTCGAATACATGGTCACATGTTAGCTCTTCAGCATCTTTGCTATTCAGTAGCCGGTATATGCTTAACTCTTAGGGTTCCAGGTCAATTACTGGTTATGAGCTTCCTACTTCTAGGAATATACTAGGTCTTTATTCAAGAACCATAAGCTGAAAAGACTTAGCCCACAAAGGTAACATGGAACTCACCTCCGTGTGTAGATGTGTGGATGAACCAGACTTGAAATTCTGAACTCTGGGCTCTTAGGTCAATGCTCTTCCTGGAGCACCTTGCTACTTTTGCAAAATGATGCTCCAAGTCATCCACAGCACATCGGCACAATCCTTGAACCTATCCCTCTGTCACCAGCACCCTGGATGGCACACAGGACGTATTAACAGTGTCTGTATTAACAACTCGAGCACCTTTCCCATCAGGCATAGTCTGCTTTGAGGACCAACTTCTTCCTTACTACCTCACTGATTAATAAGTACTTACTGAACACCTACCATTTGCTTCAGCCTGAAAACCTATTTGGCACACCTACGGGGCATTAGGCATGATGCTGTGTCCTAGGGCTATGAAGTTAATAAGACTCGGTCTCTTCCCATGCCAAGAATCCAAGGAGACCAGGACAAGTACACAGGTATGGACAAAGGCAAGTGCAATATTCATGGATGTGCTTGAAGATGAGCTACTTTAATAGTGCTAGATTAGAAACAGCTAAGTCTACACAAGTAGACAGTGTAATTAATTCATGCCACAGATGTATTTATTAGTGTCAGCTGCGTCCCAGCACTGCACTAATTACTGGTAGGATAATACAACAAATATAGACTCTGCTGTTTCCCTCATGTATGTTACATTCTAGTAAAGAGACAGATCTCTTTACGAGTCCTTGAGAGAGGGCTGCAGAAGCCAACCTCTGGAACTGATGAAAAATGAACAGCTAATGACCCAGTTACTTAAGAATTTACTACAAAATAGGACTTACATAAGTAGTAATAAACCTGTTTAATCATAACTAAGCATTCAAATTTATTTTGAAGAAAGATGAAACTACACAACATTTCAATAAATGTGAACATCAAGCTATAGATTGTGTTTGTCCCTCTTTTTTTTTTTTTTTTTTTTTTAGACAGAGTCTCGCTCTGTCGCCCAGGCTGGAGTGCAGTGGCGCCATCTCAGCTCACTGCAAGCTCCGCCTCCCGGGTTCACGCCATTCTCCTGCCTCGGCCTCCCAGGTAGCTGGGACTACAGGCGCCGCCACCACGCCCAGCTAATTTTTTTGTATTTTTAGTAGAGACGGGGTTTCACCGTGTTAGCCAGGATGGTCTCGATCTCCTGACCTCGTGATCCACCCACCTCGGCCTCCCAAAGTGCTGGGATTACAGGCATGAGCCACCGCGCCCAGCCTATTTGTCCCTCTTAACATTATCTTTTATTTATTTATTTGTTTATTTTTTTGAGATAGAGTGGTGGTGTGATCACGCCTCACTGCAACCTCTGCCTCTCGAGTTAGTGTGATTCTCATGCCTCAGCCTCCTGAGTAGCTGGGATTACAGGCATGTGCCACCACACCTGGATAATTTTTGTATTTTTTAGTAGAGACAAGGTTTCACCATGTTGACTAGTCTGGTCTTGAACTCCTGGCCTCAAGTAATCTGCCCCATTCTACCTCCCAAAGTGCTGGGTTTACAGGCATGAGCCAATGTGCCCAGCCAACGTTATCTATTAATAACTTTTACTATTAACATTTGTTGAATATATGAGAGAGTGATATAAGATTTATTCTTACATCTAAGTACTGTTCATCTGAGTGTCTGTCATGGTACCTGTTCCCAGGAAGTTTGTAGTCTCGTAGGAGAGGTGTACACACACAAAAAGTAACAAACAATAAAATAACTGTAGCCTGTATTGAATGTATTAGGGAAACAAATAGAATGTTGTGATATGAGAGAGAACAGAGTGCCATTATTAAAAAGTGCTGGCACCGGAGGTAGGCTGCCACGGTTTGAATCCCACCTCTATCACTTGCCAGCTTTGTGACCTTGAGCGAGTTATCTAACTTCTCTGTGCCTCTATTACTTCAGTAAATAGAGAATATAGTTTCTCTGAGAACTAAATGAGTTAATATTTGTGATGGGCTTAAAATAGTGTCTGGCCGAAAATAAGTATGATGTACTAGCAGAGTTGATAATGCAGGGACCCGTGAGAGTGAATTTCTCTCTTATCAAATTAATTCCAAATCTGACAATTTTGCGATGAGGGGTGTATACTTTGAGGGACAGTGATGTGCTGGAGCCAGCTTGTACTAGTCCACAAAAACCAATTTTTCTCCCCTCTTCTCCAAACACCGCGTTCAGTGACTTCAAACACTTTCCCCAGACTGTGCATTCACTGATAGCTTGAGATTGGCCACGGCAGGAGCATTCATACCACGAAATTGATAAATGCTACCTGCCAGTCAGGGCTTTTCTTTTTTCCTCAAAGAATCGATTGGTAAATATTTACCAGCACACCACTGGTACATACATTTAGCAGAGGGTGACGGGGAGCTGGAGTTCTTCCCAGGAGTTCCAGACTGATTACATCTATCATGATGTACGTGTGAAATACGTATTTGTTAAGACATTTTAGAACACCCCATGTATATGTGTTCATTACACCAGACCCAAAGGCACTGGGGCCCAGAAACTGGCAATGCCATGGAAAGACAAGGCTGTGATGACTGCCATTCATCATGGGCCACAAAACTAAGCTATTCATCAGCTGAATACTCTCTCTTGACAAAGCATGTGCAATTTGGGTAACTTCTGCCCAGAGCGGGCATGTCTTGGGACAGGGCTGCAGGAGCCAACCTCTGCGCCTGATGGAAAATGAAATACACATTGACCCAATTACTTAAGCGATCACTGTAAAAATAGAACTTAACATAAGAATAAACCTGTTTAATCACCAAGTACTCAAATTTATTTTAAAGAAAGGTAGAACTACAATAAATATTAAAATAACATTTACATAAATGTAAATATCTAATGAAGTATTAAAATAATATTTAAATGAATGTAAACACCAAGGTATGGATTGTGCTTTTTCCCGCTTAACATGATCTATTAAAAACTATTACTACTTAACAGTTATTGAATATTTATTAAATGTCCATCTTTTGAGTGTTTTACTATGTATTAACTCATTTAATGCAGGAAAAAACCCATAAGGGAGCTATTATTATTGTTCCCATTTTACCAACAAAAAAATCGAGGCCCCCAAGAGATTAAGTAACTGGCTCAGGGCTTTCAGCTGGTAAATGTGCAAACCAGGACATAAGCCCGGACTATCTGACTTCAGCACCTTTGCACTGTGCCAGTGGTGATCATAATGCCGAAAGACCAAATCCCGAAGGCCATAATCCCAAAGTCTAAATTCCTAAAGTCTAAAATCCCCACTTAAATCCCCAAACCATGACAGATTAGGAATTAGGTGCCACCAATGTTTCTAAAAGTACATTTCAAGGAGTTACCAATAAAGTCTGTTTTTTCCATTTTTTCCATTTGCTTTTCATGGAAAATTCAGATGAGTGGATCGGCTATGTGATCAGGCAATGACTAAAACTTCAGTTAAAAATGCATTGTTTGCCTGATGAAATTCCAGGAACTTTTAATGAATTAAAGCTGCATTTGCCTGCAGAAGCCAGCAAAGTTGCTGACAGGTTTGAAAGTAATTATATGCACGGGAGGATAAGAAGTCACTTACACGAGGCTGTTGCTGTTCCATCACCAGTATTGTTTCTGCCATATTTGTGGTATGTACAGGAGTGCATGCAGAATGAATTTCCACATACCGAAAACAACACAGAAACATGGCATAAAAGATGCGTACATTTAATAGAAAATGCTTATGTCAGTGTATATTGAATCACAGAAGAATTTCAAAAAGAGTAGCACCATGTAGACAATAAATGTGAACCTATTTCCCAAGGAGACCCCTGCTATAGAAGATAAAAAGCAACTATTGAAGCAATGCAAGGCTTCAAAATGTAGTTAATAATTGTGAAAAGCAACGAGCTCTTACAGACCACCTCCGTGCAATGGCCGTAATCTATCCCTGTAAGACTTTCTCGTATGTTGAATTTTCATTTAATTTTTCTTTGAGGGGGAGGGATTTTTTTTTCTTTTTGTAGTTTTTTTCTCCACTATTTTAAATTGTTAGCATTACTTTTTACATTCACTTTTTACATACTTCTTACATTACGTTACATTTTACATTCGCTATGTATTTCACTTTCGCATTGTTTCCAGCACTGGAGGTATAAACGGTGTAAACACATTTGGAGAGTTCTAATTCGTTTTATGCATTTTTGGCAAATTTGACTCCATGAAAATACATTATCATAATGTTAACTTTGTGTGCAAACATTATGCATACACATAAGAATGTTGAAATTTCCTCTATAAATGAAAAGCTATCCTTTCCGTATATCTCCATTTCGGAGAGAGAACATTTTGTGATATCTGCCCTTTGGGCAACTGCGTATGCTGTTTGTGACCCATTGCAGTTTTTGATGGGTCTTGTCAAAAGGCTTAGGCTGTCCATTACAGGATTTCAGATGGATCACATTTATATAAGCAATTTCTTTATGAATATGGTTCATCTGTTATAGCCATTATATCCATGCAACTGTCATTAGTATACCTGAGAGTTTATGCTTGCAAAAAATATGTATGTTATCATTACATATTTTATTGTATACAATGGTCTATGAAATGTTCTGCCATGCTTTTATGTTTCTCAAATAAATTCCCCATTAAAATGTAAATATATGTGTTTTAAAGAATTTTTATGGTTACATTTTACAGAGTTATATTTTTGATATTTTGATCTTTCCAGATTTCAACATTCAGGATTATGGCATTTGGGATGGTATCTTTCTGCATTATGGCCCAAACTCTCACTATGCAATGCCACCTCTCAAATGTTTTTCTCCAATGCAAACAAGAGAACAAATGTCATTTCTATTATTGTGATAGAACAAATATCATTTTTATTATTGTGATACAACTGGTATTGGAGAAATTATATCTGCAGGCAAGAGTACTTCCTAACACTGAATCACGGAACACAGCACTCTTATTCAGACACAGGCAGGGCTGAGCAGGGCCTGGGCCACCTAGGGAGTAAGAATCAAGATGGACCCCACCCTCAGGGTTGTGCTAGTGCAGAGCTGGCCCCGAAAGTGGGTGTCTCCTTAAATTTTGCTCCCAAGTCCTAGTCCTAGTGCTGGGCCACCACAGGCCTGTGGGCCTCCTTGGTTTCATAAGCATACTTGCCAAAAAAGAAGACTACAAAAGCCAGAGAAAGAAAGAAGTAAAAGCCAATGGGCTGGAAAATCCACAAGCAACATTCCTGGTAGCCAACTGCACTCCCAGAGGCCAGGGGCAGACAGAGGAGCCTGGGAGTGGGGCCTGCCCTGCTTCCCAGCTATTAAGCAACTCAGGCTATTCTTTTGTTTTGTTTTATTTCTTTCCAGCTTTATTGAGGTATAATTGACAAATAAGAATTGTACATATTTAAGGTGTACACCTTGATGTTTTGATATACCTATACATTGTGAAATCATCACCACAATCAAGCTAATTCACATATCCACTACCTTACATAGTTACTATTCTTTTCGTAGTGAAAACACTTAAGATCTAATGTTTTTTACCAAATTTCAAGTGTTCAGTATAGTATGATCAACTACAGTCCCCATGCACTGTACATTAGGTCTCCAGAATTTATTCATCTTATAACAAACTGCAAGTCTGTACCTTTTGACCAACATCTCTGTATTTCCTCTCCCCCTTGCCCCTCGCTGCCATCATCCTACTCCTGTGTCTACGAGTCTGGCTTTTTTAGATTCCAAATACGAGTGAGATCACACAGTATTTATCTTTCTGTGCCTGACTTATTTCACTTAGCATTGTATCCTCCTGGTTCATCTGTGTTGTTGTGAATGGCAAAATTTCCTTTATTTTAAGGCTCAACAGTATTCCATTGTATGGATAATCTACACCTCCATTATCCATTCATCCACTAATGGACATTTAGGTTGATTACACATCTTGATTATTGCGAATAATGCTGCAATGAACATGGGAGTGCAGCTAATTCTTTGACATACTAATTTCATATCCTTTGGATATATACCCAGAAATGGGAATCCTGGGTCATCCAACAGTTCTATTTTCAATTTTTTGAGGAACCACCACACTGCTTTTCATAATGGCTGCACCAACTTACATTCCCACCAACAGGGTGCAAGGGTTCCCTTTTCTCCACGTCTTCACCAACACTTGTCATCTCTTGTCTTTTTGATCATAGGGATTCTAACAGGTGTGATGACATCTCATTGTGGTTTTAATTTGCATTTCCCTGATGATGAGCAATGTTGAGCATCTTTTTATAATCTGTTGGCCATTCTTAATGAGCCCAGGAAGGGCACACACCCCCCCACCACTGCTCACATGTACAGCTGCCCTCCTGTCATTGTCAGGCACCATTCCCCCTGTCTCCTACTGCCAGCCTTCATCTCACCACCAGCACTTCCTCTTCAAACCTTGTTCTCATAGCTCCAAAGAAGGAGCTCTCCCTCTTCCTTCTCCCCCTCAGGCCTTTGCAATCATCATTCCGTTTCTATAAATTGTTCATTACTCACAATGGTCCCTGGGTTCGTTCTAAGGTCAGAAATAGATTAAAGGCTGCTGAAGAGGGTGCATGAAGGCTGGAAAAGACCATGGTGCCATCTGTGAAAAAGTCTTGCTCTTGGATGTAGTTTATTCAGCTTTTGGATGAAACACCAATGCTACACAGATATCAAAATAACACAGGAGAATGGGGTCACGGAAACCAAGGCAATCAGCTGTATGGTCTTTAGTAAGTGACTTTCCCTTTCTGGGCCTCAGTTTCTTCCTCCTTAACATAAGCAAGACACAGATGTAGCAGAAACTAAATAACCTCCAACCTTCCCTATAATTCTAACATTTTGAATCCTTGAGCCTAGATACTCTCGAGTGGATCTTTTAACTCCAAAATTTTGTCATTCTATGATTATTCTTTCCAGGAGAAGTTTAAATGAGCCTGTGGGTCTGCAGAGACAGCTGCCCTGGAGATTCGTAGACTCCTGAGGAGAATTCTAAATGCTCATCCTATCTGTCCATCATCAGATCTGTCTTTTTTTTTTTTTTGAGACAGAGTCTCGCTCTGTCGCCCAGGTTGGAGTGCAGTGGCGCGATCTCGGCTCCCTGCAAGCTCCGCCTCCCGGGTTCAGGCCATTCTCCTGCCTCAGCCTCCCAAGGAGCTGGGACTACTGGCGCCTGCCACCACGCCCAGCTAATTTTTTGTATTTTTAGTGGAGACAGGGTTTCACCGTGTTAACCAGGATGGTCTCAATCTCCTGACCTCGTGATCCGCCCACCTCGGTCTCCCAAAGTGCTGGGATTACAGGCGTGAGCCACCACGCCCAGCCCAGATCTGTCTTAAGGACCCATAATGGATGGACGGTGAAGCTCTAGGTAAAGCTGTCTCCTCCTTCTTTGGCATCCATGGCAAGATATTTTCCTGCTACTGCAACTTCCCCACTAACTGCTCCTTCCTTCTTTCCTACAGCAATTCTATATTGAATGCCCACCATGTGCCAGACACAGGGGAACAAGTGGACAATGAAGGAAGAAGGTAGTCTGTCTAGACCCTAGACAAAGCAGCACATGCAGGGAAGAGCTGTCTCCCTCTGTCCCTCTCTGGTTCCTTATCTCCTAAACACAGCTGCTCCTCAAAGAGCTGGCCCTACTCTCACTCACTTCACAAACTCTTATCGAGCATTTACTACATTCTGGGCATTGTGCTAGGCTCAGGGGACTCAGAGATAAATAAGGCTCCATTTTAATCCTCTCAATTAACCAATCAACCTCCTGTAAAGAGGTGTTTGTTAGATATGGAACCAACCTAAGTGCCAATCAGCCAAAGAGTAGATAAAAAAAATGTAGTATACACACCATAGCATACTACTCAGCCACAAAAAACTAAAATAATGTGTTTTGCAGCAACTTGAATGGAGCTGGAAGCCATTATTCTAAGGGAAGTAACTCAGGAATGGAAAACCAAATACCATATGTTCTCACTTATAAGTGGAAGCTAAGCTATGGGTATGCAAAGGCACACAGACATTGGAGACTCAGAAGGGGGAGGGGGAGGAATAAAAAACTATATGTTGAGTAGGATGTACACTACTCAGGTGACGGGTGCACTAAAATCTCAGACCTCACCACCATACAATTCGTCTGTGTAACAGAAAAACACTTCTACCCCTAAAGATATTGAAATTAAATATATGTGTGTGTGTGTGTGTGTGTGTGTGTATAGATATAGATATAGAAGTGTTTGTTGAAAGCGTATGGGGAAGTCAGGCAACTGAACAAGACAGGTATATAGAGTTGCTATTCAGTGCAATGAGAGCTATAATGGAAGAGTGTTTAACCAGGGAAAAGGTAAAGAGTCAGCACAGAGATGGAACAATCGGCTCTGCTCTGGGTGGACTGAGGAAGGCTCCTAAGAGGACAGGGTTGACTTTCCATAAGGACAAGGACGAGAAGAGAATTTCAGCAAAGCATGTGCAAAGGGGAAGGTAGTTTGGCACCTTCGGGAAAATGATAAATAAGCTGTGTGCGTGTTGTGGGCTGTGCAGCAGTAGGTGACACAGGAGATTGAGCTGGAGGAGTGTGCAGGGCACAGCCCATAGAGCTGCCTGGTGGGGCTGCCAGGGAGTTTGGACCTAAGCCTGTAGGCAACAGGGAACCTTATTCCCAAGGAAAGGGAGGTGAGGTGTGTGTCTTGCCTCAGGACGTACATCAGTTTCCTAGGGCTGCCAAGACAAAATACCCCAAGCCAGATGGCTTAAAACCATAGAAATTTATTTTCTCCCGGCTCTGGAGGTCAGACATCTGAAATCAAGGTGTGTGCAGGTTTGGTTCCTTTTTGGAAGTTTTGAGGGAAAATCTGTTTCTTACATCCCTACTAGCTTCTGGTTTCTGACAGCAATCTTCAACATTCCCGAGCCCAGGGGAAAATACCTCATGGAAAGGGAGATATGCTGACAGTATGATCTGGGCAAGCCAAAGATATGAGGACTTATAAGGGGTAGACAAGTCAAGAAAACCTGTCTGTTTTCTCTGTGATTGTTCATTTTATGGGTAAACCTCACTGGGTCACAGGGTCCCCAGATATCTGGTCAAACATGATTCTGGGTGTGACTATGAGGATGTTTCTGGATGAGATGAGCATTTGAACAGTGGACTGAGTAGAGCGGCTTGCCCTCCCCAGTGTGGGAGGCCTCATCCAATCAACTGAAGGCCTGAATAGAACAAGAAGTCCAACCCACCTGTGGGTAAGAGGGACCTCCTCCTGCCTGGATGCTTGAGCTGGGATGTCAGCCTTTTCCCGCCTTTGGACTCAAACCGAAGCATTGGCTCTTCCTGGGTGTTGAAACCAGGTTTTCAGACTGGAACTTACACTATTGGTTCTTCTGACAGTCCAGCTTGCCAGCTACAGATATTGGGACTACTCAACCTCCATAACTACATGAGTAAATTCCTTATACTTATAATAAATATCTTAACACACATGCACACACACACCCTGTTAGTTCTGTTTCTCTAGAGAATCCTGACTAATACGGTTTTACAGAGAGAGAATAAAGAGGAAACACAGGACTTTTAAGACGCGGTTGAACCCCGGGAACCCCCTTGAGATCCCTTACTTTTGGGGGTGGGGAAGATTCTGGATGAGAAAGCATTTGCATTGCCCTATTCCATTCTCTCTGCCCAATTATCAGGCTGGACTGACTGATCCATTCCCATATCAACCCCCTCCTCCCCAACTCCTATCTTCCTCTGAGGATGCTGTGAGCAGATGCAGGCTCCAGCAGAATCCTCAGTGGGCAGAGACAAAAAAGTGTGTACCCCCCAAATCCCAAGTGACTGTCCATCACCACACTCTAAACACTGGCCAATGAGCCATGCCATAAAGCAGCTACCGGCCCTCAGGATGAATCAAAAGGAAGGCTACTCCCTTCCTCGTGCCTGGGCCTTTGTCCTACCCCAAGTAGAGCTGGCAGAATGGTTAAACCCAGCAGATTTCCTAAGACAGCAATGCTTTAAGGCGACTTTCATGTGCCCTTTCCTTTACATTTTAATGGCACTCTAATGTTGAATTAAAATGGAATTCCTATGGAAATGTACAATGTCTAAATCAATACTTGCTGATTAGTGTCACGAGGATGAATATCAAAAGATGTAATAGCAATGGCGAGGCCCAAACCGAGGTGAATAAAGCTGCCTGTGTCCATTAACTCAAGCCTGACTAATGCTAAATTACAATAAAATATCTAGGAAATTCTGGCCAGAGCCACTTTAAAGCCCACAAAATGTAGCCTAATTAGCACTATGATGACAAATGCAGGAAGAATTCATTACACCCAAAGACTCCTTATAAAGTCCAATTTTACAAACTCTTCCTTTTTTTTTTTTTTTTTTTACCAGCACAATGCCTAGAAGGCTACGGGTGGCTTAAATACCACTATGCAACTGCTCTTCCAGGTGCTGAGCTAAGTCAGGCTCCACGTGAGCATCCGGGAGTGAGTAACAGAGGGAGGAGGGGGTTTGTAACTCCCCTTCTCTCTTAGTCATAGCAATCAGTCTGTCTGTGCATCTCTGAATCTTTGTGTCTATCTGTGTATTATAGTTTAATTGTTATGAGTGCAGATTCTCATGCCCGACATTCAGGCCTGCACTCTGCCTTTTTCTACTCATGTAACCTTAGTAAGGTTACCCTGTACCTCAGTTTCCCCAAATGAAAAGGAGGATAACAATAATACCCACTCATAGGGTAGGTTTAAATATCAAATAAGTTATTACATTCAAAGGTCTTCAGCAGTGCCTACACCAAGCGACACACAGCAAGTGTCAGCTATTTTGTATTCTATTTTTAAATCTGCGTTTTAAAAACTTTACTACAGAGACCGCAGGCTAAAAAAGAAGGCATTTGGACAACTCTGCCCTGCCAACACTTCCCTGCTCAGAATCACACAAAACCACAGGATGTTATAGAAGAAAGAAACCTTTTAATAGAGAACATGTAATTCAACCCTTCTCATTTACAGATGAAGAATCGGGGGCCCGGGCAGGGGAGGAGATTGTCTAAGGGTCGTTCAGATAGTTCTGTCCCATTTAAACATTTATCAAGTGACTCCTGTGCCTAGACCACATGCTCGTTACTAGACTACAATGATGAATTAGTCCCTGTTCTTAAGCAGCCTATCATATTGTGAGAGACAAACACATCCACAAAACAAGTAGATATAAGGTGGCAGGGAAAGTAAGTGAGAGAGAGAGGCAGATGTTAACACTGAGAAACTGTGAGGGCAGAGGAGACCATTGAGTCCAACCTGCAGATTTGAAGGAAATGTCTCAGAGAAGATGAAGCTTGATTTTGCTTCTGGAGGAGAATGAGTTAGCCAGGCAGTCAAAGGGAGAAAGATCTCATACTGTGTAAAAGCACAGGTGTGCAAGACAAAGGTGAGTATGACGGAACCACCAGCAGTCTGACAACACGGGAACATATCGCACAAGAATGGGGAGTGTCAGGAGATGAGATTAGATAAGGCTTTTATGCCTTGGAAAAGAGATTGGAGTTATTTTTACAGATAACAGAGAGTCATTGAAGGTTAAGCAGGGGAATAACATGTTTACATTTAATTGGAACATTCTGCTTTCATTTGGGGAGTGGATTTTAAGAACTAATATGGAAAGAAGGATTTCAAAAGGTAGCTGATGTCAATAAGCTGTGTAAGACCTCATAAGGATCTGAATGAGGGCAGCAGAAGCAGAAATGGAGAAAAGAGGGACAGATTTGAAAGCCGTTTAAGAGGCAAAGTAAGCTGGTCTTGATGACTGATTAGATGTGGAGGATGGAGGAGAAAAAGGAGTGTAGGATGATTTCAAGTTTCTCACATGGGCGACAAGATGGATAGTAGAATTATGGGTTGAGAAAGTGGGATGATAGAGGAACAAGAAGCAGGATGAGAAAATCAGGGAGAGAGGATAGTTCTGCTATGACCAGAGGCAGCTGGAGGGGCGAGAGTGCTCTCAGAAAAGAGATTAGGGCTGGAGATAATGATCTCAACATGCATGGAGTCCTTAATACAGTGAGTTACCAAGACCATTCAAAAAACATTTACCAAAAGAATAATAATGGATCAAGGCCTTATTTTTGAGGAAAGTGTATTTAAGGGGGAGGTTGAGGTGTCTTCTATGAACAAATCAAAGAGAGATCACTGGAGAGGTACAAGCCAAACCAAAAGAGACAAGTCCCACAGACACCAAGTGAGCAGATATCCTTGATCACAATGTTAAATGCCGAAACGATTTCTAAGAACAAAGGGCTGACAAATGTAATGGGTGTGGCTGAATGAGGCTGGCTCCATATTGACCTTGACAAGGGCCACCTAAATGGACCAGTGAGGAAGACCAGACTGAAAGTGGATTGAGGAGTCATTAGGTTGTGAAGTGTTAGAGACAATGAGTGTAGACTTCTGTTCCAGAAACACAAGAATTTTTCAGGAAGACGAGAGACTGGTTGTTGGTTGGAAGAGGATTTAGAGTCAAGAGAGGGATTTTATGAAGAGGGGAGAGACTTAGGCAGTTTATTAGCAGAGGGCAAAGAGCCAGGAGAGAATAAAAGGTTGAAGACACAGCAAAGAAGGAGGCAGTTGTTGAAATAAATTTCTGCGGGAGCAGGGAAGGATGGCATCAAGAGTCACAAGCATTAATGGGAACTGGGAACCAAAAAGGGACACCTCATCTACCGACCCCAAAGGTAAGAAGCTGAACATAAAGAAAGAGCTGATAAATTTGAAGGAGTGTGGTAGAGGAGGGAGCAGGAAGTTGAAGATTTTATTCTCAAGGGCTTCATTTTTAAGAAAGTAGAATCAAGTTTGTGGTGCTGCAAGTGTGGAGTGGGGTCTAACAATGGGCTTAAGGAGAGAAATCACTGGGTATAAAGGGATCATCAAGAAATGCAGAGTCCAGCTGAGGTTAGTGGCCAAGCTGGGATTCAAGCCCAGGTCTACAGATTCTCAGAGGATGACAGCTCTGTTGCAGCATTAATCTTCAGTCTTGGTGATATTTTCATACCACTGGTTTCTAGTTCCTCTATTTCTCATCAAATTCCAAAAGAAGTCATTCGTGTCTGCACAGCTTAGGAAAAATTCCCAGAATTGTTGCTGCCTGGCTCCTTGTTTGAACTTTAGTTTATGTCAAGTAAGGCTATTTTCAACACTGTGTATAATGTAGATATTAAGTCTGAGAAACAGAAGCCCTCCACCGCCTCTGTGTCCCAAGACAAAATAAGCAGGCCACTCAACGTATCTGCTGTTCTGAAACCTACAACAACCCAAACTTCTTCACATCACCCCTTTTCCCCCACTCTTGCCATGGAATACATCCTACCACGGAAAATCAGAGCCTGTATTAGGTCTCAGCAATCTGGGAGACCAGTGCACTTCAGGGCACAATGCCTGACAGTTGATTTATTAGAGGCAACCACAGAGGTTAAAGGCAACCCAAAATTCATCTGTAAGCAGAGAGCCACAATTAGTGACCTTTCTCAAAGCCAAGAGACAGCTGGTGGTCTGCTTTCTTCCCTGTGTGTTGAGATCCTGGGGATTCCAACAGTTTCCACAGCACACTGCAAGCAGAAGCAGGCAGGACACAGATGATGGTGGCCAAGTCAGGGAGTAATTTCTGGGATGGAGGGGGATGTGGTGGAAGAATAAGAGTGAGTCCCCCAGAATTGCTGCGGCTTAACATTTCCTGATGGAGAGTAGAGCAGGGAGAGAAGGGTCCTAAGCCCTGGAGGTCTACAGCGGTAGCTCCCATGCCTGTCTGAGTCTACTCTAGGCTATAGGTCTTTGGTTGTATTTGTCTGCTCAGTTTTGGTTGTTGCATTAGTAGGATCAGGGTGTCTCTTCGTGTCATTGTTTCTGATATTTATGCCATTGTTTCAGCAATGGAATAGCCTATACCTTGCTTTGAAGTTGCAAGTTTCAAGCACTTCTTTAAAATATTCAGGGAGAAAGGGAAATGTGTAAAACATTTTTAAAAAGGCACATTGGGGTCAGGTGCAGTGGCTCACACCTGTAATCTCAGCACTTTGGAAGGCTGAGGTGGAAGGATTACTTGAAGTCAATCTGGGCAGCATAGCAAGACCCCTTCTCTACAAAAACATTAGCTGGGTGCAGTGGTGTGTGCCTGTGGTCCCAGCTGCTTGGGAGGCTGAGGCAAGAAGACTGCTTGAGCCCAGGAGTTCAAGGTTACAGTGAGCTATGATGGTGTCACTGCACTCCAGCCTGGGTGACAGAATGAGACCTTGTCTCTAAAACTTTTTTTAAAAATATATAAAGAAAAGGAATATTGTGGGAATGGGAAGTATTTCAAGGTTTTTTTTTTTTCTTTTTTATGTAACAAACTGTCCCAAAATATGTTGGCTTAATATAATAATCTTTTAATATGCTCACGCTTTTGCAGCTCCGCAGTTGGGACAAGACTCAGCCGGAATGTCCTAACTCTGTCCTGCTTGGAGTGGACTGGCTGTCACTGGGATTAGAGGATCCAAGATGTCCTTAGTCACATATGTGGACACATGATGCCGGCAGTCTGCCAGACCATCTTTACGCTCTTCCATTCAGTCTCTCGTCCCAGTAGGTTAGGCCGGACTTCCTCACTTGGTGGTCGAGGTTCTAAAAGCACAAAAGTGAAAGCTGTCAGACCTCATAAGTTCTAGGTAGAGAAGTCACGTGGCACAATTTCCACCATATTCTATTGGTCAAAACAACCACTAGACTGGCCCAGATTCAAGGGGGAGGGGAAAGAGACCTCACCTACTGATGGGACTTTGGGCAGGTCCAAATGTGGATGAGAGTCCTGTAGAGATCTGTGAACTAAAAGGACAAATTGCCTGCCCACCACACCCAACATGCAAGGGTATGACAGGGATACTCCCTTCAAGGGGATGTTGAGAAGCACAAAGCATTCACTGATCCAGAGCAGTCCTGAAATCCAGGCCCGTCCTGTCAGCTCCCCTGACTCCAGGATCAACCACCATTCCTTAATTAGAGTCCATTTCTGCTCTCTGGAAATGGTTGCCCAATTTATTGTTTTCCTCAGGCCTGAGATCTGCTCTCTGGACTTTGCTCTTTGAAATACTTTTCATTTTCTATAAGAAATGGACTGCGTCTTCAGTGGAGCAGCTTTCTTAGCCTGTTTTCTTCCCAAAGAAAGTTGGAGACCCAGAGACCTCTTTATTTTTGATGACCTCTGTCCTACAATACAAACTGGTGGGGCTTTCTTGAATACACTTCTCTCAAAAACTTCATAGATTTTTCTATGAATCTTACAGAGATTATTTTGTGCCACTACGGTACATCGTCTCCAATGGCCACAATATTCCCTCCAATCTCACATGCACTTTTGAAATGTGACTTTGCCAGTATTTCCATCATGATTTGAGGTGTGTTACTCCTGTCACTGAATTCAAGCTGAACCAGTGACTTGCTGTGATTAACAGCATGCAACTGAAGTGATTGCATATCACTTCTAGACCAAAGAAGGCCTTAAGAAACTTGGAAGCTTCTACTTTTGTACTCTTAGAGCCATGCAGTACCTCAGAAATCAGACTATCCTGTTAGAGATAGAGACCAAGTGGAAGAGCACCAAACACCCTAGGTTCCAGCAGCAATGTGGTTCCAGATATGAGTGAATCCAGTGATATCATGTGTCCCCCTGAGCCCTGCCAGAATTTCTCATCTAGAGAATTGGGAATAGCAAAATGACTGTTGACTTAAGCCACTAAGTTCTGGAATGGTGTGATATACAATGGTAGGTAACCAGAAGAAGAGGGCCGGTTGGCTTCTAAGAGCTTTCATAGGTATGTTGTCATCTTGTTAAACTCATTAAATTTTGAAGACTCAAAACTTCAGTCTTCATTGAGATCCCAGCATAGGTCAGAGTCGGTGATAATGACTTATGCTAACCAAGCTCACAGAAAATGATAGACAAATTACAATGTCAATTCCCTCTTATACAAAGAAAAATGTTGCTGTTAGGTGGACAAGATATATATTCCCATCTTCTGGCCAGTGAAGCATCTCATAGTGGAAAAGCTATTTGGGGCAACAGTGGATCATTAGAGGGTTATTTGGTGAAAAAAATCAAGAACAAGGGGAGTCAGGAACATAGAATGCCCAAATGCATGCAGCTATGGCCTTGCCTTCCAGAGGGATTTTACCTTCTTACTGTTTAAAGGAACAAAAAGGCACCCTGGCAAGTACTTGGATGGGCACTTCACAAGTTGTCCCCTCTTTCATCCCTCTCTTTATTTTTAGACAGGTTTAGATATTTAGTTAAAGTAAAGATTTGTAAGTTCTAAAGTCTTTCTTTTTAAGTTGACGTTTCTCTATTCTAGTGGTTCTCAACAGAGGACAATTTCTCCCCCAGAAGAATGTTGGCAGGGTCTAGAGACATTTTTTGTTGTTACAGTTTGCAGGGGCTGTTGATGGGAGTGCTGCTTTCTGCTAGTGAGTAGAGGCCCGGGATGCTACTAACCATTCTGCAATACACAGGACATACCCACAACAAAAAAATTACGCAGCCTAAAATGTCAATAGCACTGAGGATGAGAAATCTGCTCAATTCTCATTCATTTTCTGCTGGTTAGTGATTGAACTCTTAGAGCACAATCTTGTTTTTAACTTCTTCAAGTGGTAAAAGCTATCATTGTCTCCCTTTTACTGCTACTTACAAGGAACGTTTTACGTATTATTGGTCATTTGTTTTCTTAAATTTTGCTGATTTCTTTATATGTTTTATTTTTAATTTATTATCCTTGTGTAGGATACATTATGCCCTAGTGCAAAGTAATGAGTCACTTGACCTAAATTTGCATTTAAGTATTTTTCTTTAGTAAAATTACAGAATTATGTGTCATGCCTTTGTAAATTCTAAACACATAGCATCATTTTTTTTGCCTAATTGTGGAGATGATATTTTCAACACTGACTCCAAACACGTTTTTTTGGAGACCAAGATGGGGGTTCTTTAAAACAAAATCTAACCTTGTATTTCTATGCAGAGTAGCATAGCAACGAAGAGGTTTGCCAGACTTTTACAGAAGCATGCCTTACATTGCCGCATGGTGATGGTCAGTTTCCCAGGACCTTGGTAAGATGCTGACATGAGCATTCTGTGTCTTTGGGAGGGGGCCTCAAAAGACCAGGTGACCAGGTGCTAGGATGATGGAGGCCTTCAGGAGGTTCTAAATATAGTTGCAAGGTGCTGCATGGTGACCCCACTTCATTATAATGCATTGTGCATTTCAAAATTGCTAATAGAATAGATTTTTTACATTCTTACCATAAAAAATAATAAGCTGGTGAGACAATGGATATATTAATTAGCATGATTGACTCTACAATGTATACATAGATAGCATTACATTGTACTCCATAAATAGACACAATAACAAATTCTAAGAAGAGACTTACGGTCTCTAAATTAGATGGCAACTTGCAACCCCATCTTATTTCTTCCCCTGTATCTAGACAAGGCAGGAGCACCGTTATCAAAGAGACATTAGTTGCTGACACTACCCAAAACTTTTCCACTCCTTGGAAACTTCTTCACACACTGAAAATTCCATTTGCTTTTCCTCCTCATCTCTTTCAAAACAATGAGCAGGCATTTCCATCAGTTCCTGTTTATCTCTGCTATTGAAGAGGATAACTGGCATATATTAGGTTAATGCAAAAGTCATTGCGGTTTTTGCCATTACTTTTAATTTAATTTTTTCTTTCTTTCTTTTCTTTTCTTTTTTTTTTTTTTTTGGTTTGTTTTTTTTTTTGAGACGGAGTCTTGCTCTGTCACCCAGGCTGGAATGCGGTGGTGCAATCTCGACTCACTGCAACCTCCACCTCCCGGGTTCTAGCCTCAGCCTCTGCCTCAGCCTCCCGAGTGGCGGGATTACAGGAGCCCACCACCACACCCAGCTAATTTTTGTATTTTTAGTAGAGATGCGGTTTCACCATCTTGGCCAGGCTGATCTGGAACTCATGGCCTTGTGATCCACCTGCCTCTGCCTCCCAAAGTGTTGGGATTACAGGCATGAGCCCCAGGGAACAGCCTTAATGTAATTTTTTAAAGTAATGGTGGCAGGGCCAACATGGCCAACTAGAAGCAGCACTGTTTGGAGGCTCCCATGGCAAAAAATACAACAAAACAAACATAATAAGTGTGTGAATGCTTCACTAGCTACCAAGGTATCCAAGTTCTCCCATCAAAATTGACTAGAAGCTGGGCGCGGGGGCTCACACCTGTAATTCCAGTACTTTGGGAGGCCGAGGTGGGTGGATCACCTGAGGTCAGGAGTTCGAGACCAGCCCGACCTATATGGCGAAATCCTGTCTCTACTAAAAATACAAAAATTAGCTGGGCATGGTGGCGCATGCCTATAATCCCAGCTACTTGGGAGGCTGAGGCAGAAGACTCGCTTGAACCTGGGAGGCAGAGGTTGCAGTGAGCCAAGATCACGCCATTGCACACAGGCCTGGGCGACAGAGCAAGACTCTGTCTCAAAAAAAAAAAAAAAAAATGTATATATATATATGTATATATATATATATAGTAACTAGAAGGCTGGCATGACCCAGGGAGAGGATAAAGAACAGGGTGGTACAGCGGCCCACCTGAGACCCACATGGGCCCACTGGAGAGCCACACGGGAAAGGGGAACCCTCTCCCTGCTGCCAAGGTAGGCGGTGAGTGAGTGCGCTACCCAGCCTGGGAAACTGTGCTTTTTCCACAGAACTGAGCAACGCACAGATCGGAAGATCCCACTCGTGAACCCATGCCACCCAGGTCTAGTGTCCCAGCCCTGGAAGGTGCAGATTCTCTCAGCTGGAATCTGCCTAAGCCTACCGAACTCTGCGGGAGAGGGGTGACCATCACCAGCTGTGGCTGCTTGCTGTCTAAGCCATTTGAACTCCTTGAAGGAGGGGCAGCAGCCAGCACTGAACCTGCCTAACATGCTAAGCTCCCTGGGCGGGAGAAGCGCGGCACCCATTTCTATAGTTCCAGGCTGCGCTTTTCGCCTGCTGGAGCTAGGAAGGCTGGATGACTTGGTCCCAAGACTTATCCCCACAGCCCAATACACAGGCTGTGGCAGTCTGCAGCCAGAGTGCCTCTTCAGGTCTAACCCTGACCTATCCTTCCTTAGTGGGTGGGGCTTCCCTGCAGGATCTTCAATAACTCCAGCCAGAGGCTCAGGGACAGAATTCAAATCTCCCTGGACTTGAGCCCCTAGGCGGAGGGGTGGCTGCAATCTCTTAGGACCAGCAGACTTAGCCTCTCCTCCTGGTAATTCTGAGGAATCTGGGCAGCCCAGATGAGTGGGTTTCCCCTCAGTGAAACACACCGTCTCCACCAAGGGACAAAGTGCTTTGTTAAACGGGTCCTGCTCCCTGTGCCACCCAAATGGGTGAGACCCTCCAACAGAGGTTGTCAGACACCCTTTAGAGAAGCGATCCTACTGGCATCGGGTTGGTGCCCTCAAGATCAGATGTCCCAGGAGAAGGAGCAGGCACCCATCTTTGCTCCTTTCCAGACTCCTTGAGTGACATCTCCAAGCCCGGGAGCGAATCAGATGAATAAGGCCTGAAGTGAACCCCCAGCAAACTGCAACAAAGAGGAGGGACCTGACTATTGAAAGAAAAACAAGCAGAAAGTGACAACAACAGCATCAACATCAAAAAGGCCCCCACAAAACCCCATCAAGGGTTAGCAGCCTCATAGACCAAAACTAGACAAACTCACAAAGATGAGAAAGAATCAGCAAAAAACATGCTGAAAACCCAAAGGGCCAGAGTGCCTCTTCTCCAAAGGATCACAATGACTCTCCGTCAAGAGCACAGAACTGGGTGGAGGATCAGATAGACGAATTGACAGAAGTAGGCTTCAGAAGATGGGTAATAAACTATGATGAGCTAAAGGAGCATGTTCTAAACCAACACAAATAAGCTAAGAACCTTGATAAAAGGTTAGAGAAATTGCTAACTAGAATAACCAGTTTAGAGAGGAACATAAATGACCTGATGGAGCTGAAAAACACAGCATGAGAACTTCATAAAACATACACAAGTATTAACAGGCAAATCGACCAAGCAGAAGAAAGGATATCAGAGTTTGAAGACCACTTTACCGAAATAAGACATGCAGACAAGAATAGAGCAAAAGGAATGGAAAGGAAAGAACAAAACTTCCAAGAAATATAGGACTTCATAAAAAGACCAAACCTATGAGAGATTGGAGTACCAGAAGGAGACAGAGAGAATGGAAACAAGCTGGAAAACACACTTCAGGGTATTATCCAGGAGAACTTCCCCAACTTAGCAAGACAGGCCAACGTGCAAATTCAGGAAATAGAGAACTCGATTGAGATACTCCACGAGAATATCAACCCCAAGACACATAATCATCAGAGTCTCCAAAATCAAAATGAAAAAAAAAAAAAAAAAACTGTTGAGGGCAGCCAAAGAGAAACACCAGGTCACCTACAAAGGGAAGCCTATCAGACTAACAGCAGACCTCACAGCAGAAGCTCTACAAGCCAGAAGAGATTGGGGGCCAATATTCAATATTCTTAAAGAAAAGAATTTGCAACCCAGAATTTCATGTCTAGCCAAGCTAAGCTTCATAAGTGAAAGAGAAATAAAATCCTTTAGAGACAAGCAAATGCTAAGTGATTTCGTTACCACCAGGCCTGCCCTGCAAGAGCTCCTGAAAGAAGTACTAAATATGGAAAGGAAAAACCAGTACCAGCCACTGAAAAAAAACATCAAATTATAAAGACCAATGACACTATGAAGAAACTGCATCAACTAGTGTGCAAAATAACCAACAGCATCATGATGACAGGATCAAATTCACAAATAACAATGCTAGCTTTAAATATAAATGGGCTAAATGCCCCAGTTAAAAGACAAAGACTGGCAAATTGGATAAAGAGTCAAGACCTATCAGTGTGCTGTATTCAGGAGATCCATCTTACATGCAAAGACACACACAGGCTCAACATAAAGGGATGGAGGAAAATTTACCAGGCAAATGGAAAGCAAAAAAAAAAAGCAGGAGTTGCAATCCTAGTCTTTGACAAAACAGTCTTTAAACTAACACAGATCAAAAGAGATAAAGAAGAACATTACATAATGGTAAAGGGAACAATTCAACAAGAAGAGCTAACTATTCTAAATATATATGCACCCAATACAGGAGCACCCAGATTCATAAAACAAGTTATTAGAGACCTATAAGAGACTTAGACTCCCACACAGTAGTAGTGGGAGACTTTAACACCCCACTGTCAGTATTAGACAGATCAATGAGACAGAAAATTAACAAGGACATTCAGGACTTGAACTCAGCTCTGGATCAAGTGAATCTATGAAACGTCTACAGAACTTTCTACCCCAAATCAACAGAATATACATTCTTTTTAGTGCCACATGGCACTTATTCTAAAATCAACCACACAATTGGAAGTAAAACACCCCTCAACAAATGCAAAAGAACTGAAATCATAACAAACAGTCTCTCAGATCACAGTGCAATCAAATTAGAACCCATGATTAAGAAACTCACTCAGAACCACACAATTTCATTGAAATTGAGCAACCTGCTCCTAAATGACTTCTGGGAAAATAATGAAATTAAGGCAGAAATCAAGACGTTCTTTTAAACCAATGAGAACAAAGACACAACGTGCCAGAATCTCTGAAACACAGCTAAAGTCGTTAAGAGGGAAACTTAGAGCACTAAATACCCACATCAGAAAGCATGAAAGATGTCAAACTGACACCCTAACATCACAATTAAAAGAGCTAGTGAGGCAAGAGCAAACTAATCAAATAGCTAGCAGAAGACAAGAAATAACTAAGATCAGGGAAGAATTGAAGGAAATAGATGAAAAACCCTCCAAAAAAATCAACAAATCCAGGAGCTGTTTTTATTGGGGGGTGGGGGGAAGCAAAATAGACTGCTAGCTAGACTAATAAAGAAGAAGAGAGAGAAGAATCAAATAGATGCAATAAAAAATGATAAAGGGGATATCACTACTGACCCCACAGAAATACAAACTACCAACAGAGAATACTATAAACACATCCACGCAAATAAACTAGAAAATCTAGAAGAAATGGATACATTCCTGGAAGCATACACCATACCAAGACTAAACCAGGGAGAAGTTGAATCCCTGAATAGGCCAATAAGAAGCTCTGAAATTGAGGTAGTAATTAATAGCCTACCAACCAAAAAAAGCCCAGGATCAGACAGATTCACAAGTAAATTCTACCAGAAACACAAAGAGGAGCTGGTGCCATTCCTTCCGAAACTATTCCAAACAATTGGAAAGGAAGGACTCCTTCCTAACTCATTTTATGAAACCAGCATCATCCTGATACCAAAACCGGGAAGAAACACAACAAAAAAAGAAAACTTCAGGCCGATATCCCTGGTGAACATTGATGCAAAAATCCTCAACAAAATACTGACAAACTGAATGCAGCAGCACATCAAAAAGCTTATCCACCACGATCAAGTCGACTTCATCCCTGGGATGCAAGGCTGGTTCAACATACCCAAATCAATAAATGTAATCCATCACGTAAACAGAACCAATGACAAAAAACACATGATTATCTCAATAGATGCAGAAAATGCCCTCAATAAAATTCAACTAATTTAGTCCTTCATGCTAAAAACTCTCAATAAAGTGGATATTGATGGAATGTATCTCCAAATAATAAGAGCTATTTATGACAAACCCACAGCCAATGTCATACTGAATGGGCAAAATCTGGAAGCATTACCTTTGAAAACTGGCACAAGACAAGGATGTCCTCTCTCACCACTCCTATTCAACATAGTATTGGAAGTTCTGGCGAGGGCAATCAGGCAAGAGAAATAAATAAAGATATTCAAATAGGAAGAGAGGAAGTCAAATTATCTGTGTTTGCAGATGACATGATTGTATATTTAGAAAATCCCATCATCTCAGCCCAAAATCTCCGTAATTTGATAAGCAACTTCAACAGAGTCTCAGGACACAAAATCAATGTGCAAAAATCACAAGCATTCCTATACACCAATAATAGACAAACAGAAATCCAAATCACGAGTGAACTCCCATTCACAATTGCTACAAAGAGAATAAAATACCTAGGAATACAACTTACAAGAGATGTGAAGGACCTCTTCAAGAACTACAAACCACTGCTCATGGAAATAAGAGAGGGCACAAACAAATGAAAAAACATTCTATGCTCATGGATAGGAAGAATCAATATTGTGACAATGGCCATACTGCCCAAAGTAATTTATCAATTTGACCCTATCTCCATCAAGCTACCGTTGACTTTCTTCACAGAATTAGGAAAAAAAACTACTTTAAATTTCATATGGAGCCAAAGAAGAGCCTATATAGCCAAGAAAATCCTAAGCAAAAAGAACAAAGCTGGAGGCATCACTCTACCTGACTTCAAACTATACTACAAGACTACAGTAACCAAAACAGCATGGTACTTGTACCAAAACAGTTATATAGACCAATAGAACAGAACAGAGGCCTCAGAAGTAACACCACACATCTACAACCATCTGATCCTTGACAAACCTGACAAAAACAAGCAATGGTGAAAGGATTCCCTATTTGATAAGTGGTGTTGGGAAAACTGACTAGCCATATGCAGAAAACTGAAACTGGACCCCTTCCTTACACCTTATACAAAAATTAACTCAAGATAGATTAAAGACTTAAATGTTAGACCTAAAACCATAAAAACCCTAGAAGAAAACCTAGGCAATACCATTCAGGACATAGGCATGGGCAAAGACACTTCTCAAAATAAGACATTTACACAGCCAACAAACAAAAATGTGAAAAACAGCTCAACATCACTGATCATCAGAGAAATGCAAATCAAAACCACAATGAGATACCATCTCACACCAGTCAGAACGGCAATTATGAAAATGTTGGGAAACAATAGATGTTGGTGAGGCTGTGGAGAAATAGGAACACTTTTACACTGCTGGCGGCAATGTAAATTAGTCCAACCATTGCAGAAGACAGTATGGTGATTCCTCAAAGATCTAGAACCAGCAATACCATTTGACCCAGCAATCCCATTACTGGGTATATACCCAAAGGATTACAAATCATTCTACTACAAAGACACATGCACATGTATGTTTATTGCAGCACTATTTACAATAGCAAAGACATGGAATCAACCCAAATTCCCATCAATAGTAGACTGAATGAAGAAAATGTGGTACATACACACCATGGAATACTATGCAGCCATAAAAAGGAATGAGATCATGTCCTTTGCAGGGACATGGATGAAGCTGGAAGCCATCATTCTCAGCAAACTAACACGGGAACAGAAAACCAAACATTGCATGTCCTCACTCATAAGTGGGAGCTGAACATTGAGAACACATGAACATAGAAAGGGAAATAACACACACCAGAGCCTATTGGGGGGCTGGGGGAGAAGGGAGGCAACTTAGGGGACAAGTCAACAGGTGGAGCAAACCACCATGGCACACGTATACCTATGTAACAAACCAGCACGTTCTACACATATATCCCGTTTTTTCTTTTAGAAGAAATAAAGAAAAAAATAAAGAAATAAAATGAATATACAAAAAAAGAAGAAAAGAAGACACAAATTACCAAAATCAAAAGCTAAAAGGATTTTAAGGGGATATTATTAATAACTTTATGCCAATAACTTAGACAACTTATATGAAATGAACACATTTCCAAAAAGTCACAATTAACACATTTGACCCAGAAAGAAATAGAAAATTTGAGTGGACATATAACCAATAAAGAAAGTAAATTAGTAATTAAAAATCTGCAAAAAAAGAAGAATGTACAAAAAAGAAGAAAAGAAGGCAAAAATTACCAAAATCAAAAACTAAAAGGATTTTAAGGGGATATTATTAATAACTTTATGCCAATAACTTAGACAACTTATGTGAAATGAACACATTTCCAAAAAGTCACAGTTAATACATTTGACTCAGGAAGAAACAGAAAATGTGAGCAGACATATAACAAATAAATAAAGTAAATTAGTTATTACAAATCTTCCCACAAAGACAAATCCAGGCCCAGATAGTTTCACTGGTGAATTCTGTCTAATATTTAAAGAAGCATTGCTAGTCCTTTACAAAGTTGTTTAGGAAGTAAAGGAGGAAACACTTCCCAATTCATTCTATGAGACCAGTATTACCTTAATACCAAAGCCAAACAAAGACATCACAAGAAAAGGAAATTATAGACAAATAGCCTTCATGAACACAGACGTAGTAATTACTAACACAATATTATCAAATTAAATCCAGCAACATATAAAATGAATTATACACCAAGATGAAGTATCCCAGATTTATAAAAAATGTATCCCAGGAAAGCAAAATTAGTTTCAGATCTGAAAATCAACCTAAAACAGGAAGGACAAATATCACATGATCATCTCAGTAGATATGGAAAAAGCATTAGACAAAATCTAACATCCACTTGAGATTAAAAATTATCAGCAAATTAAGAATAAACAAGAAAAAAACAAACAACCCCATTAAAAACAAAACAATCCCATTAAAAAGTGAGCAAAGAACATAAACAGATACTTCTCAAAAGAAGACATTCATGTGTCCAACAAACATGAAAAAAAACTCAACATCACTGATCATTAGGGAAATGCAAATCAAAACCACAATGAGATACCATCTCCCACCAGTGAGAATGGTAATTATTCAAAAGTTGAGAAACAACAGATGTTGGTGAAGTTGTGGAGAAATAGGAATGCTTTTATACTATTGGTGGGAATATAAATTAGTTCAACCATTGTGGAAGATGGTGTGGCAATTCCTCAAAGATCTAGAACCAGAAATATCATTTGGCCCAGCAATCCCTTTTCTGGGTATATACCCAAAGGAATATAAATCATTCTATTACAAAGATATACACATGCATTTGTTCATTGCAGTACTATTCACAATAGCAAAGACATGGAATCAACCCAAATGCCCGTCAATAATAGACTGGATAAAATAAACATGTGGTACATATACACCATGGAATACTATGCAGCCATAAAAAAGAATGAGATCGTGTTCTTTGCAGGGACAGGGATGGAGCTGGAAGCCGTCATCCCCAGCAAACTAATGCACGAACAGAAAACAAGACACTGCCTGTTCTCACTTATAAGTGGGAGCTGAACAATGAGAACACATGGATACGGGGAGGGGAACAACATACACTGGGGCCTGTTGGGGAGTGGATTTGAGGGAAGGAGAGCATTAAGAAAAATAACTGCTGCATGCTGGGCTTAATACGTAGGTGACAGGTTGATAGGTGTAGCAAACCACATGGCACACGTTTAGGTATGTAACAAACCTGCACATTCTGCACATGTGCCCCAGAACTTAAAATAAAAATTAAAATTAAAAAAAAAAAAACCTAATGACAAAAACTGCAATTATTTTTGCACCAACCTAATAGAATCTCAAAAAGCTAACAATCGAAAAACTGTTTCTATTTGGGTCAGGAATGCATCCAGCGTGGAGTGAAAGGGTCTTAATGAGTCTGATGACTTAAGGCTAAGTCATAGCTAATCACTGAGTGAGTATGTAAACATTGGGAAATTATTTGAACTTTTCTGGATTTAGTTTCTTCATCTGTAAAATGAGAATACTGTTTTCTTTCTGGGGTTTCCATGGCTTAAATGAGATAATACATGAAAATTCCTTGTAAGTTGTAAAATGCTATTAAAATATATGGGGCTATTTTACTATTGTGAAGGTCCTATTTGTGCACTGGACCTTCTGGCACGTGTAGGATTTGTTTTGAATCATTACACTTGACACTGAGCCTACACAGCCCAGGAAAGCAGTTGAGTTCTTTCATCATCCCCTACTGGTGGGCTCCTGGGCCGGCCCCACTGGAAAAGCAGAATTTTCCCGTCCTCATTAACTCACTGTCTGGCGAATTCATACCTCTAAACCACATCTTAGAGGAGGCTAGGGTGTTCTAATTAAGTGTTCTGGTGGAAAAGGGAGGCCTTATGCTGTCTCTTCCTACTCTCTCTGGGCCATAAGCTGCAGCTTGGAACAAGCGTAAACAAGTAAACTACTGCCCCTCCCCAAGATCTCCACGAGATAAATTGAAATGTGAGTAATGAAAGGCCCACTGTTTTTCCCTTTGTAACCAAGGGATCACTTTGGTTTGTGTACTAGGTTGAGAGAAACCCAATCTTAGCCCTCTAGAGTCACATAATGTGAAAGTATCAGTTTGTTATTATGGGGACCTATATGATAGGACATTTCCTAGCACCCATTCAACTTTCACAGTTTGACTTTTAATGAATTGCATTCTGCTGGCAATTCTGGGAAACCACTTATGCTTCAAGAGACCCCAAATAGAGCTCAGTGCACCTTCCTGTGCACCCCACCCCCATCTCCAGCCAGGTTCACAACACGGAGCCCTCCATAGCCACACCTAACTGGCTGCAGAGAGAAGGGAAGGGAAAGGTCTTCACCATCCCGGCCACAGGTGGACCTGTTATTGGACAGCCTCCCCGGGCTCTAATACAGCACTTACCACTAAGCACAAGGAAGCCCTACAAACAGCTGACTCTGAGAGGCAAAGTGTGTATGATACTGGGTGGCCAAACTCACTGCTTGAGGCAGAGGGACAGTGAGACATGAATGAGGTCAGGAGCCAGGAGCAATGACAATAGGACTCATCCCACCTGGGCCGCCAGAACCAGACCCGTGGACAAATCTGCCATCAAAGTGAACCAAAGAGAATGCGCCACCCGAGGTGAGGCTCCGCAGTGGGGTGTGCTCAGGGCAGGTGGGTTCTCTGAACGACTATGGTGCTGGCCAAGAACAGACTCCCCTGTGGACACTTGCAGCTGGCCTGAGGATGGGTCCTCTGAGCAGAGTTGGGCAGGGCCCTCTCTCACTTATCTTCATATGCTCAGAGTCCCGTTGTCGCGTGAAACAGTGTTTGTGCTTAGTGAATGTTGAATGGATAAATGAGAGGGAATTGGGAAACGTGAGCTCTGCTTCCTGGATATCCTTTTCCTCTTCAAAATGGCTTCTTTCTATCACTCCCTCCCAGCTCATAATACAGCACAGTGGTAAACACGTAGAATGTACTCAAAGGATATTTTACATCAATCTAGCGGATCCTATGCCAGTGTTGGAGAAAAATTCCTCCAAGGAAGAATTATTTTCTCCTTCCTGTCTTCCCACAGTACTTTTTTATAGCTATATTCTAGAAGGACAGGGTTTCACCATGTTAGCCAGGATTGTCTCGATCTCCTGACCTCGTGATCCACCCGCCTTGGCCTCCCAATGTGCTGAGATTACAGGCATGAGCCACCACGCCCGACGGGTTCTTGGTTCTTAAAGGAGGGTGGTAGTGACCCACAGGCATGGAGGTGAGTCAGGCCATTGGAAGATTTCCTGTGGCTTACAGATAATCCAACTCCAGGTTGCTCTTCTTTGAAGAGGTTTCCAGAAATACTCAAGGTACGTAGACCCAGGAGAATAAGGCATATCAACGAATTGTATCATTTTAATTAATAACAAATGTATCTTACTATTTTGAGTAAATTGACTAAATATTATATATTTGTCAATCAAATGATAGAAATATACAATTCAATAATGGGATATTTTAGTGGGTAGGGACCTTAGAGATTTCTTAATACAACCTCTTGTTTTACAGAGAAGAAAAATTGAACTCAAAGAAAGAGAAGTGACTTGGCCAAGGCTAAATGAATTAACGGTATAGATTGAGTCAGGATCCAGTGTCCAGTGCCATATCCGATAAATCACAACAGGAGCCCATCAGTGTGACTGAGAAGTTGAGTGGTAGGTGTCTGCTCTCTTTTCTACATGTCCCTGGTGGCCCATTTTGCCCAAACAGCCACAGAGCTGAATAGGGAGTTTGAAAAAGGAGCAAAGCGTATCCTTGGCCTCTTGGTGCTCATTAATCTTCTTTATGCTCTAGATGACAGAAAGCCATTGACTATTGTGTCGCAGACCAGAGACCTAGATGCAGAAAGACAGAAGGGCATATGCAAGGTCAGGGCAGCAGTACCTTCCCATGACTGTCACTTATTTACAAAACTCATCCGTATCCTTCTAACCACCCTGAGGTATGAGTAGGATGACTCTGAGGCTGTCCATGGGGAAATTGAGGTTTGGAAGTAATGTAAACAATTGGCCCCAGCAGGATATGGAAGCAGAGTCCAGTCCTACATGAGTGAGAAGAAATGTACCTGCAGGAACAGACACACCGGGTGAGCCCACCTATGGGCTAGGTCAACCACAGGGCCTGGTATAAACTAGGAACCCAGTGGTATAAACTAGGAACCCAGTAGTTGAGGAACAAATTGAACAAGCAGAGGGGCTGCTGCTGTGTTTGGCAGCCTTCTATGTGGGGCATGCCATGTACATCTGTCTGGAGCATGGATTAATCAGGCCTTAAGACACATAGTTGGCAACCAGCGAGTACTGTTTTACAGTACACACTGACTGCTGCTGGAGTGTGTTCTCGGCACTGCAAATCTCGGAGCTTCTCAGATATTTCTTTTGTCTTTTTAAAAATTCATTGTGACACATGCCCACATGTTTTCTATGCTCAGTCTGAACTCACGCCATTTGTAAACCAACAGCTCACACACAAACCCCGAGTTCCCGGGAGATGTGGCGCCTAACTCCATGGCAATCACAGCCCACGGAGACAGGCCAGAGATGGTGGGCTCTGCATGAAGAAAACTCAGTAATGCAACAACAACAACCCAATGTACCAACTCAGAAAATGTGGAGGTATTTTTTATTCTGTCAAAAAATTAACTGCAATTTTTTTCCTTGACCCTATTTAATATATGTCAAGCAAGCTTCCACTTCCAAAAAACACTTAATATTTTGGGTGTATGCAGATGCTCCTGTATACTAACATAGAAAACATGTGACACTCTGATATGAGAGGCAGCGGACAGGTTTGGGAAATTCATAAGTTCAAGGCAGTCATAGTAAAACCGTGTCATATGTTTAAAGAGCAATAGCATTTACAAGCACTTTTATGTATTCCCTATATAGGAATAACAGCTGATATTGTTTGAGAACCTACTATGTGCCATTCTATGTTACAAATTTATATTTGTTTCTCTTAATTCTCACAACCACCATATGAGGTAGGTACTGTTATAATCTCCGGGTTGAAATGTGGAAAGTGAGACACAGAGGTTTTGAGTGATTTATACAAAATCAGACGGGTAGAAAACGAAAAGTCAGAATTCAAACCCATGGACCCAGGGCATGAAGCACAGCTCCAACCACCCCGAGAATGTGTTGGATTAACCCTATTCCACAGAGGAGGAAAAAAACCCCAGAAAGTAAGTAACTTTGTCAAGGCCACCTGACTAACTAGTGCTATGCCTGGAACCCAAGTCTGTGATGTCAAAGCCAGCCTTCTTTCCATGAGGCGGGCCTTCCAGGAGCTCCCTGGGAGGGAGGCAGGGGTGAGTCCCTACTCTTTGTGCAGAGGGGTTTTAACTCTGCCCGCAGCAAGGGAGTCTCCACTGTCCCGTCAGTGTCAGGCACTTGGCCTCAGGCCTTCCGTTTGAGGTAGATGAGCAAGAAACAAAAAGCGACAATGGAGAAAATTGTGCTGCCTTTTGTCTCCAGCAGGCAGCTGGCAAAGCGCTGACCTTTAAGACTTCAAAAGAGGCATTTGCCCAGCCACACATAGACTCCACCTTTGGGAGCCTGGAAAAGGTTGACTGCGGCTCTTTGCCGCTGCCCAGGTCCTGAGATGAGAAAGAGCCATGGCACCATTTACTTAATCCCATTATGTGCCAGATGCTTCGCTAATCTTCTTAGGGCTTTGCACCCTCGTAATACTCGTTTGAAGCAGGTAGCGTTGATATCACCTCCCTGTTGCAGAAGAAGAGATGGAGGGTCTGAGGGGGAAGTGACTTGCCCAGGGTCATCGAGCTGCACCATGTGGTCTCTCAAAACTCAAGTGCAAACCGGAACTCCGGTTCCGCTTCCCTAACACGTTCATTCACAGCCTTCCCTATCTCAGGGGTGGCCGTTCTATCCTTGCAACTGCTCAGCATAAAAACCTTGGGATCACCTTGACCTCACTCTTTCTCTCCCATTCCACATCTACT
The DNA here is from genome assembly GCF_003255815.1 of Theropithecus gelada. Taxonomy (NCBI): domain Eukaryota; kingdom Metazoa; phylum Chordata; class Mammalia; order Primates; family Cercopithecidae; genus Theropithecus; species Theropithecus gelada. The sequence goes on along the minus strand of NC_037679.1, from coordinate 99,389,815 downwards.
CTTACAGGAAAGTTCATTGACTCTACCTTCAAAATACACCCATTCTGATATACCTCCCTGTTCACACTGCCACTTCCCTAATCAAAGTCCCCATTACCCTACGCCTGGAGTACTGACAAAGTTCTAACTGGTCATCCTGCTTTCACCATTGCTTCCCAATGTCGTATTTCCAATGCAGCCTCCAAAGCAATCTGTTCAGACAGAAGTTAGGTCAGGAGGCCCCCCCAGCGATTCCTTATCTTCCTGGAAAGAAAGCCAAAGTCCTGACAATGGTCCACCCGACCCAAAGGACTCAGCCTCCCCCAAGATCTCTGACCTCCTTTTATCTCCCTTGTTCCCTCCTGTCCACCCTACTCCACCACACCAACCTTCTTACCAAGACCTTGGCACCAACTGTCCTCTCTGCATCCAACGTTCTCACCCCAGACTGCTGGGTTCATGCCCCCACTTCCTTCAAGTGTTTACTCAAATGTCACCTTCTTTGTAAGGCCTAACCTAGCCGCTTCCACTGAAAATTACAATCCTCTTCTCTGAAAGGCCCCAAGGTCTCCCACACCATTTAACTCTCTGCATCATGTAACTTACTGTTGCCTTACTTATATTCAGACACTAAATACTCCACCAAAGACTCACTCAATAGGACATAAGTCCCACAGGGAGGAGTGTTTATCTGTTTGATTCATTGTGGTACTCCTGATATCTACAACAATTCCTGGTACCTCGAAGGTACTCACAGAATACGTAGAGTGAATGAATGAGCATAAGTCAAATGAATGAATGAGTGATGGAGGCCCTATTTCCACCCCAGGGAGAGGAGAAGCTGAAGGAGAAGCAGTACCAATATGTGGAGAGGTGGCCTTAGACAGGGTCCCCAGCATAGACTGCTCGGGCCCTGCTCCATCCCGTGGCAAAGGTCCACCGTGGCTTCTCAGCCAGCCTCCAGGTCTGGGAGGCCTAAGGCCAAGGAGAACACGAGGTTCTGTGGGTGACACAGGTCTTGAGCATATGAAGGCAGCAAGGTAAGCTCACACAGGTGCCAGCCAAGGCCAGGTCCTGCCCTGGCGGTGGATCCCAAAGTCCTCCCATTGTCACCTGACATCTAGTCAGAGGGACCAACATACAGGCTCTCGCAGCACTTACTCTAGGAAAGGGATGCTATCCCAGGGACCAGAGCTTTCCTTAAGGCTCCTGTGTAATCCCCTAGAGGGTGGGAGCCAGGCCAGGCTGCCTGCCTTTCACACATGCTAAGCACTGCCCAAGTGCCAATCAGTATCTCGAAAACAATTTTGAAAATTATTCCACGATTGGTTTTCTTACCTTTATTAATACGTGCAAACCAGGGATATTTACATTCCATCAAAAGTTTGCTGAGGGTTCCAAATTTTACTCCCTAATACAACTTCTGTAAAGCTGTGGGGACCCGCCTCTTTTACAAGTGGCTCCCGGAACTTCAGGAAGGGCTTGGACGGTAGCTGTTCCTTTGCTCCAAGCCATTCGGACATTACTGAGACTGTTGGCAATCTCACAGAGGCATCAAAATCCCTACCAAGAGCTCCTTTCCCAAACCCCTTCTGCACAGCTGTAAATTGACATGAAGAGTAATGCTCATTTCAGAGACTATCCAGTTTCAACCACTGTTCACCTGAGAAGATAAGAAACAAACATTACTGCCATGGTGGACCATGGTAAGAAGTATGCACCTTACCGATATGTTCTGGAGGTCCTGCTAAGGGAGACAGCTATGGAAAAACAGGAGGAACCCTGGACCTGGAGGCAGGAGACAGGCATTCGGGTCCAGGTTGGGCCTCTTACTTGCTGTGTGTCCCCTTAGGCAAGTTACTTCTTCTCTCTGAGCCTTAGTTCACCGGTCTAGAAAGGGAGATTTGTAATATATACTCTCTTCGGCTGCCTCGATAGATTGCTCAGAAGTTCCCTGTAAATTACAAAGTTCTGTTGCAACGTGAGGGTTTTTAAATGTTTTTAATAAAAATAGACCCAGCTCCATAAGTTGTTGGGAGGATGACATGTGGTGCTACAGAGGGGAAAGGAGGAGAACTGAGCAGTGCCAGTGTTCATCAAGGCCTGGCACTAGACACTACTTGAAGGTACTTGCGTACCTTCCCTCCCTCTGGCCCTGGCACTGCACTGGGGTATTATGTGGCCAGTGGAGATTAGTCATGGTCTCCAGATCCTTCCATCATCAAAGCCGCTAAAAGGTTCACACCTCTTAACAATTCAGCTGGAATCACCCAGGCACAGCCTAAGGCAGGTCTTGGCTTTGTTTCGATGGCATCTCTCATTTATTTATCAGCTTCCCTAAGGAAGGAGCACTGATGTTGTTTGGCGCTGACAAGGAGAACAATGCAGCACGTATTTATAGCTCTGCCCTCGCACCTGCAGGGGCTGCTTGTTTGGATTGTAGGAGCTTAGCTGAGCACCGAGCACCAGCAGGAATCAGAGAATGGTGGTTTCCATCCTCTGTGCACAGCAGCAAGGAAGGTACGTTCACCTTCAACTTAATTCCAAGGGTGCGTCATAAGCTATGGACTGAGCCTGGCCCCTATGGGGGAGGAAGGGCTGCCCCAGGAAGGTGGAAGAGGGTCAAGCCCTGCCCTGCCCTCAAAAAGCCTGTAACTAAGTGCAAATGGGCTCTGCTCTTCTTGGTCCAAATTCTGGCTTTGTGCTATATCAGTTACATGACCTTCCACCAGACTCTTCAATTGCTCATCTGAAAAGCTATAGTAACAATAGTAAAGCCCACCACACAGTTTTAAATATAACTATGTGGAAGCACCTGGCACGCAATGAGTGGAGACACGGTTAATGTTTGTTGTTGAATCTTGTTCGAGTGAAAAGACAGCCACACATGAAACAATGAAAGAACAATGCCAGGCGGTCTACCTGTGATAAGGTGCTGAATTAAATATCACCAGGTGCCAACCTGTGTGGCACTGACAGCCGCCCTCAGCCCCCAGCCAAGCTAGAGGGCACTGACAATAGGGTATCTGTCTGATTTCAGGAGAGGGAGAGGGCCCACCACCCACCGTGGAGCCATTCTGTCTGGGCAGTGGAAAACTCCATCTTTCCATGTGCCTGCCCTTGTCTACACCCTCTCAGCTGAGTCTGGGGTTGGACTTTTTTTTTCTTTTTGCAATTCAATTCAAGTTTATTAAGTGCTTAAGATATAGACCTGTAGTAGGTTTACAAGGATACAAAATAGGTAAGGCACAAGCCCGCCCTCAAATAGCCCATAGAGCAATGGTAAGGCTGTGTGTGTGTGTGTGTACGTGTGTGCAGCGGGTGTTTGTGGATATAAAGACTATATATATATATGTGTGTGTGTGTGTGTGTGTATTTTATACATAGAGAGAAAGAGACAGAATATAATAAGTCCTGTTTACTTGTTATAAACAAAACGTTAAAGTGTTTTAAAGCAACAAGAAGTTGGAAATCCAGGAGGTCTGCATGGTGGAGAGGGCATTTACACATGGTCTTGGGGGAGCTCTGGCTTGCATGTAGGACAAATATGGGCTCACCCTCTACCTAAAAGATACAGCCTTTCCTGTAACATGGCCCAACACAAAATGGAGATGCCTATTCTGAAAAAAAGATAAAGCATTATGTCTTGGGACAGAAACCAACTCTTGAAGTTCAGTTTCAGTCACAGGAAGAGAAAAAAGGAAACGTGAAACAAGCAAACAAGAAGAGAGTGACTTTGGAGGGTAGTTCAACCAGAAATCAAGGCAAAGTGCTGGATGGCTCCCCTAGGGGAAGGGCAGGTAGAGGGGAAAGGGTGGGAAGCGAGGGACATGCCTAGGCAGGGGACGGCCCAGTGGAATTGAAGCCTAAGATGGGGACCCATGCATGGAGAATCTTGCGTTGTTGGGGGAGTATTTGGGCTTAATTTTGTCTCTGGCCATGGAAGTGAGGATCAGAAAAGAGCTTGGAGAAGACTTTTTTCCCAGCATGAAGGAAGCAATAGAGTGAAGAGATATGGAAGATAAAAAGCCTGTGGTTGCTCTGGAGTCAAGGCAAGAGGTGATGGTCGCTGGAATAGAAAAGAGACAATGAGATGTCATCTGCAGCTAGACTTGACCTGGTTTGGCAAGGGTTTGGATGTGCAGTGAGGGGAGGGCCAGCCTCCTCTTGTGTACTGGGATCACAGCCCCACCAGCCCCCTCTCTCCTCACCCTGCCAAATTCCCTGGAGAACGGGCGGCACCTGCCACCTCCGCTTCCTCCCGCCCACTCTCTCCCTCACATCCGGCAATGCCCCACCCCACTCCTCTGCCCAGAAAGGGCTCTCTTGAAGGTCACCAAGGTCCTCCATGGCCAAGTCCAGCAGCCTCTTTCCAGCCCCATTTTCTACACAGAATTTGATACTGTTGACCTTTTACTCTTTGCAATTCATCCCTCTTGGCTTCTACAGCAAGACACTCTTCTGGTTCATGCCTACTTTCTCGCCCTTTCTCCCCTGCATTCTCTGTGTCCATATTTTCTTCCTTCTGCTCCCCCAGCAGAGCAATTTTCCAGAGAATCTGTTTTTTCCTTTCTCTGTACTCTCTTGCATATTAACACCTCCTGTCTCTCACCACAGTGTCAACTACTGCATTTCCCTAGTTGGTGTGAAATCCACATTCCCAGTATAGGAGCCTCACTTTACAGTCCCGCGGGACTTTGCCATTGTATATCCTGGATGACTTCAAACCCAATATGGCTTTCCTTCAGGTCACTGCCTCTCCTTTCTCTGCTTTTGTTTCTAGACCACCATTCCCCTAGGCACCTATACTCAACATTCCAGAGACATTTTAAATGCTTCTCTTCTCTCACCGTTCCTATCCACCATCCTCTTTAGTCTTTCTACCCCTGGATCTGATATCCATGGTTTCTATCCTCCCCAGCTCCAGCCCTACCTAGATCATGGTCAGGGTATAGCAATTGCCTCTGGGGACTCTCTATCCAGTCTTTCATCATGAGCCATCCTGCATATGACCACCAAATCAATCTTCCTAAATATCGCTCGTGTTATACAAACTCTTTTCAGCATGTATTAAGTCCCTGTCACTAAAATGATTTCTTGGAAAAGAAAAATTAAGATATATGTATACTAGTTGAACAGACACACTTGAAAACCAATTATGATCAAAAAGTAATGTGAGGCCAGGCGCGGTGGCTCACGCCTGTAATCCCAGAACTTTGGGAGGCCGAGATGGGTGGATCACGAGGTCAGAAGATCGAGACCATCCTGGCTAACATGGTGAAACCCCACCTCTACTAAAAATACAAAAAATTAGCTGGGCGTGATGGCGGGCACCTGTAGTCGCAGCTGCTCGGGAGGCTGAGGCAGGAGAATGGGGTGAACCCGGGAGGTGGAGCTTGCAGTGAGCCGAGATCGCGCCACTGCACTCCAGCAGCCTGGGCAACAGAGAAAGACTCCATCTCAAAAAAAAAAAAAAAAAAAAGTATTGTGAGACAATGATACACATGTAAACAACCACCTGTTAAGAGCATAAAGGAAGGAATTAGTAACTACCCAAGTCACGTGGGGGAAGTTTCAGAAGAGCTGACTTTTAGACTGGTTCTTTAAGGATACATAGGGGCTTAAAAAATAAAGAAAGAAGAAGAAAGTTGCATTCAACAGAAAGGGAATAGAAAGGACAGACAAAGGGACATGAGGGTGCATGGCTTGCAAGAGGGACGGCAGCTGATGAGGTGTCCATGAGATACTGTCCATGGCTGGGGAGATGCTGGTGAGGTAGACCATGGCCTTATATGTCACACTGAGGAATGATGGCTTTTTCTTATATGCAATGGAGAGGTCAAGAGGCTTACCAGCAGAGAATGCTATGGTAGTTTAGCCATGGATGAAAAGAAGACTGGAAGTAGATTGTGGTCTGGTCTGGAAGAGCAGCAAGAGGCAGATGAAGGAGAACCCCAAATCCTACTATGGAGTAAGTGGACCAAGTGTCAAAGTGAGGTTGGTGAACAGGTCACACCTGAAGGTGCCAGGGGCCCTACAGCAGATACCTGAGATCAAGTCCAGAGAAAAGGTAAAGTCAGGATCCAAAGGCAGCAAGAATGATGACGGCGATGAGGAGGTACTCATGACATGCAGGAGAGGGGCTAACTTAACTCCGGCGACACTGTTCTCTCAGCAGCAAATCTGCGTCTAAGGGGCTGGTGCTTCCATTATACAGATGTGATATTCCAGAGTGAGTCACGGTGTGGGCCAGGATGCGTCAGATTGCTCTTCAGTCCGTTACTCTGGTGACAGAGTGAGAACACACTAAAACAGAAAGTGGGGAGCCAGGGAAGTCAGGAGGCTTGTCCCATAGTCTTGGTTGGGGATAATGGGGCCACATGGACAGAGATGATGCGATGGAATTGACTAGTCTTCAGAAATCCACAAGACTTAGTGACCTCCTGCACCTGGAGCCAGAGAGAGAAATAATCCAGGGCAATCTTTATCACTTTGATTATGTCACTTATTTGCTCAAAGTACTCTTAAAAGTACCCATTTTCTAGAAATATTCCCAAAATGTGGGGCACAGAAGATTTTAAATAACATACAGACATAGCACTGAATTCACCTTGACTCTCATTGTCAGCAAACTGCCTATTCGATTCTCTTTTGATCCTTCTGATATAATCACTGGGAGAAACTATAAAATCCTGGTATGTTCGTAGCTCCTCTTTCACTCTTGTCAACATTCTTTCCAACAGTAGGAGAGCAGGCCCGCGGCTTCCTACAAGCCATGGTATCTACCCACAACCCCAACTCATTGTTCATCACCTAACCATTTTTCTTTCTTTCTTTCTTTCTTTTTTTTTTTTTTTGAGATGGAGTCTTGCTCTGTAGCCCAGGCTAGAGTGCAGTGTTGGGATCTCAGCTCACTGCAAGCCCCGCCTCCCAGGTTCACGCCATTCTCCTGCCTCAGCCTTCTGAGTAGCTGGGACTACAGGCGCCGCCACCTCGCCGGGCTAGTTTTTTGTATTTTTTAGTAGAGACGGGGTTTCACTGTGTTAGCCAGGATGGTCTCGATCTCCTGACCTCATGATCCGCCCGTCTTGGCCTCCCAAAGTGCTGGGATTACAGGCTTGAGCCACTGCACCAGCCTTTTCTTTCTTTTTTAAGATTTACATTTCTAAAATGTCTTATAAGTGTTTTGGGTTTGTTCTTTTTACTTGTTAGAGAAGTTTTAGAGGCATTCCCTTTACAGACAAGAAGATGATAAAGACAAGTTTATTATTGCAATTGTTCATTCAGCAAAGTACTAGCAGTCCTGATCAATGGATGAGTGACAAGAAAAAGAAATGAGGCATTTCCTTCTGATAGGAATCAGAAGGAAAGAGAAAAATCATAATAGATAAAATGATAATTTACATAGCCCAAGAAAATCAACAAACTACTATAACAGCAATAAGCAACCAGAAAATGTCTTTGAAAATCGCATTTTCAAGATAAAAAACTCAGAGAATCTGAAAATGCAAATATCATTCAAAATGGGAATTAATAATTTTAAATCAACTAGAAATTAATTTTAAAAATACACAAGACCTCCATGGAGAGAAATGACAAAATAACTGATCAGATATAAGAGAACACCTAGAGAACTGCACTGTATTCATGAATGAGAAAACCCGTAATAATTCCAATGCTTCCCACAATAATATATAAAGTTTAGACCATTTTAATGTAAATCCTTGCTGAATAAGATAAAGTAACACTAAAATTTATGTAGAACAATAAAGGTCTTTGAAAGGCTCATGAATTTTGAGAAAGAAGAACAAAAACAGGATGCTCTTTTTAGCTATCAGATAGTACAACAAGTTACAAAGACCCATTAACACCAGCACAATACTAGTATAAGAACACAAATATATCAGTTAAACAGAACAGAGGATTCAGAAGCAGAACTCATACCTATAAAGGAGCCTGGTTTATCACGGAAGACAGCTCACAAATCAATAGCAAAGCAAAACTATAAAACTATTAGAAGAAAATTTGGAAACTATCTCTGTGTTCTTGTATTGGATAAAGCCTTTTTAAGCAAAATGCAAAAGAATATAGCATAAAGGAGAAAAACTCTTTAGGATCTGACCACACAAAAACGAAATATTTTGTTCTGCAAAGCCCTCTACACTAATTTAACAGTTACCAGGCAAGGAAGTATATGGCAAAACACGTAACTGATTGTAATCTAGAATATAAGGAAAGGTGTGCAAGAAACAGACAGAAAACCAAAGTGAAAAATAAGTCAAGAAAATATACAGGCAATTTATAGAAGGTAAAAGCCGACAAAATAACACAACTTTATTACTAATCAGGAAAACATGAAATCAAACAATAATTTGAGATATCTGTTTACATCTTCAAAATTGGCAAAAATAAGAAAATAGATCAAGTACTGAGATAATAGCAATTACTGAAAAAATAGAAGCTCTCACACCTCTGCAGGTAGGAAGATAAGCCAGTGCAACTGTTTTTGATACAAAATGTACAGTATTTGGTCAAGTTTCCAGGTACTCAATGCCCAGCAATTTTACTCTGGGTATAAACCCCACAGAGACTCTCAAACAGACGTACAAAAAGACATGCACCCAAAACTTTAATAGTAAAGAGTTGGAAATAACCTATACATTCCCCCGAAAAGGAACATAAAGTCTTTGCTCAGATGCCTTTCCCGGTGTCTTCTATCCTGATCACTTTCACAGCAGTTGCAGTTTGACTGTCACCCCAGTACTCCTGATTTCCCATCCCTGCTCTGTTTCTCTCCACGGCATTTTCCACCATCTAACTCGGTATATATGATGTCTTATGTATTTATTTTGTCTATGATCTGTTTCTCCTCTTTAGATATATAGCCCCATAAAAGTGGGGTTTTAAGTTCTTTCTTCACAGCTGTACTGCTAGGATTTCCAAAATAAACCCACAGCACTGATGTGGAATTCTAAAGGCCTTTTTTAGAATTTCTCCAAAAAGAGTCCATGACGCCAACCTGTCAGAGCCATGGCTTTATTGGAGAGAATTTCACCTATAATATCTGCTTAACTGCCTTCTATATGGCAGAAGAGAGAATTTAACCCGGCCATGAGATCAACACTCACCTCCTGTCAAAGATCCACAAGTGCCACTCCAGGGACTTCTCAGGTGGATCTTCCAGGTCTGCCCCTTCCCAGGTGTCAAGGGGAGGGCTGGAGAGAAAGTCAGCATTCTGGTCCTCCTGGCCTTGTGACCTTTTCACCCTGACTGGCCCCTGCTTTCCTACTTCCATACCTTACCCTCCAGCTACACTAGACAATGTAGTTTGTGAAGTATGCCCTCCCTCTCTTTGCCTGTTGAATTTCTATGTATTTTTCAAAGCCCACCTTTTCTGCATATTTTATTAAACTAATTAAATACAATCAGATATAATGAGAGTAACTTATCTCTAGGGACAGAGAGAGACTGGAGACCAATCTTCTGCTGCACTCCCAGAACTATAGGGACTTCAGTTACAACGACTCTTAACCATCCATTAGTATTAGTATATTTTTTAGGAAGATGTTGATCTCAGTCTGGCCTCTTACTCCTGAAAATGCTTCTATGTCACCTATCCTATGATCAATTTGTTTATGCTTTACAAATAAACACATAGGGCCTTTGGCAAGACATGATCAATCAACAAATCTCCATTGAATGACATGCTAGAATCTGAAGAGATCATAAAGATCTTACTAACACTGGGTCTTGCTATGAAGACATGTAAGTTTAGTGAAGGATACAAGATCTCTAACACAAATAGCAATAAACGATATGAAAGCATCCAACTGACCACTACATTTTTCAGCAAAAGTTCAGAGAAATGGCTTGAAATGGCCAAGACGTTTTTGTTGCTTTTTTTTTTTTTAAAGATCATTAGGCTCAATCAATTAGCAACATAATGAGAAAACACTTAATCCAGGTCCTAGCACAAGCAATAACTTACAGGCAGGCATGAACATGAGTAACGGGGAGTTTGCAGAGCATATTAATGCGTGGCCCCTCACATACTCACATGCCAGTTCCTCCTTCCTCATCCCCATTCCTCTCCCAGACTTCCCCACTAAAGAAGCATTTCACCCTCCTGGATGACTTTCACAATTTACATGCACTGGGTGGGGGAAATTTGAAGGGATTGCTAATGTGGAAAGAGTCTGGAAGGTAGAAAGACAAAAGACAACTTAGAGAAGAGAGAATGAGAGGCTGGAGAAAAAGCAATGGGAGAGAGACTGGGGAGAACCTGAATAGGCTGATGCCGGGACAGAATTTTCAGGAGGTTGGAAATAGAGTCTATGTGTCTTTGGAGGCAGCTATAAAGTCTTAAAAAAGTGATGTGAAAAATACAAGATTTAAATTTTTGTTTTGGGAGTGAGTAGGATTTTACTTCAGACTATTTGAAAAGAAGTCAGTAAAGATTAGTATGCTTTGCAAAAAATGTTCTGGTTGTTAAACAGGTTTTTGGTGAGTAGGAGTATTATTTTGGTCTGGGCTTTGATGGAATCAAGATAAGAAAAATGTGCTTTTGAATTGTCTTGCATGGTTTGGATGGTGGGGCAGGAAGCAAATCAGCCAGGTTAAAAGAGGGTGGATATGTGGGGCAGTGGGGGACACGACTGTTTAGTAAAGAGGGAAAATTAAAGTGGGCTTGGGAAACCAGACCAGAAAGTTAATTTTCAAATTCAACCTAATGCAAAATGAGAGAAAAATAAAAATACTTTCGCAGGCTGAACACAAGTGGCCTCCCGGTTCATGGCTAAATTGAAACATTTCGGCATCCTGTTTCTAGAGTAAGTAATGGTGAATGGACTCCAGCTTGGTTTTAAAACTAGCCCTCTTATTTCCATGTTTTTCATTACAAAAACTGGGTTTGAAGAGTATCATAGACTGAATAATGCCCCCAAAATTCAGAGGTTGAAGTCCTAGTTCCTAATGTGCATGCATTTGAAGATAGAGCCTTTAAGGAGATAATTAAGGTTAAATGAGGTCATAGGGTGGGGCTCTGATCTAATAGGACAGGTATCTTTCCAAGAAGAGGAGGAGACACCAGGAGCGCACACACACTGAGAAAAGGCCATGTGAGGACATAGAGAAGGTGGCTTCTGCAAGCCGAGAGGGACCGACCTCCAGAGAACCCTGCCACCACTGAATGTTAGACTTCTAGCCTCTAGAACTGCGAGAAAATACATTTCCATTGTTGATGCCACCCAGTCTGTGGTATATTGTTATGGCAACCTGAGCAAACTAATACAAAGAACATCTGTAATTGGCAGAAAAATACCAAAGATGGTTCTGACTAATGATTTAACTTAATTTTCAATTCGTCTTAGTAAAGACCACCATGTCAAATACATGCAGGTCCAATGCAAATTAGTGTTTGGATCTGAAAAACCTGTGCTTTGCTGCCTTCTCCTCCATACCCTTATAATAAATGGAACTAAATCAATCTTCTCTATTTTTCAGATATATTGTTGTTTATAATTGCACTCCTGTGTCCTTACAGGCCACTTACTCTTTCTCCCTCTCTGTGACCTCAGGTAAGACACTTTATTTCTTCCAATGCAAAGTTTTTTGACAAAACTGTAACGTTGATTTGGAGTCAGGGTACAAGGGCAGGATTCCAAAGTAATAATCACTTTGAACAAGAACTTCACAAATTAGTTGGGGTGACAGAAAGTGGCGTACACTTGTGCAGAGTAGAATCCCAACAAAGACGTTTATAAATACGTACAGCCTGACCTGTTCCTCCCCACCTCACTCCCACCTCCTAATAAAATCCAAGGAGGATGAGGGCTGGATTGGATACACTAATACCCATACAGAAAGCTTGAGCAGAAAGCTGCAATCAAAAGCACATTTACTATTATGAATAGCATTTTTCTTCAGCATCTGAAAGGATTAGCATTTTGCACTAAGGCCAAGTTGCTCTTGTGTGAGAGATCACCTTACATTTGGGTTCAGGCTCAGAAAAGAGAATTACACGGGCACCACTAGGCTGGGTGGGGTTGGTGCCAATGATTTTAATTAATTCATCTGGGAACCTAGAAGATCATAAAGAGTCATAAAAGGAGTATTTGAGGTGGCATTTGACAGCACCAACTCTTTATGGATGAGGAAACTGAAGTTCATGAAAGAGAAGTGCCTAAGGTCCCCATGATCACACATGAGGGAGCTGGCACTGCAGACTGGTAGCCACATTCCTTCTGCCAGTGAGTGCCATCATGCACAGAGTAGTGCCACTTAATGGGGGAAATGGAATGCTTTGTGGTGCTGATGAGTGAAAGATATTTCTTGGGAATTACAAGCTCTAATTTTTGCCTCCTAATTGTGCATTAAGTAGTTTTCCTTAAGGTGTACTTAATGAGCACTTGACAGGTGCAAATCAGAAGCAGTGGGATGGGGAGAAGCAGAGATTAGATGCGAAGATGATCACTGTGGTTCCTGCCCTCCAAGGAGGACCCAGACTAGTTGGGAAGACAGACAGCTTTCCAGACAGCACAGCGGGCATTTGAAAGGAAGAGCGAGGGTAAGAACTGAGGAGGGCTTTCCAATGAATGGAGTAGTCAGAGGTGCAGTGAGGGTGTGAACACGCAGCTTTAAAAAGCCCATCCTGTCAGTTTGTTAATTAGAGTACTTCTAGGTCATATCCAAATATACATATAATGGCCAATGGCCCACAATTAACTATCATGCTATACACTTAGGTGGGGAGAAGGGTTTAAGGAGAGGAGAGAAGAGAGTGATGATACTGAGCCAAGAACTGTGTTGATAGCTTGCACAACGGGTAGAGTTGACGAAGGAAGGCTTCCCAGAGAAAGGTGGTCATGTACTAAAATTCCAAGAAGGGGGATGAAGCTATTTGGTGGGCACTACATAAAGAGCCCACCTTTGGTTTTGTGGCTCCCAGGAATCTGGCCCAGCCATCATAAGCCCGATGTGTGTTTGTATTTTTTCCTGCTCCAGGAAGACTGTGGTATAGGTGCCTGGGGAGCAGGCTGCTAGGAGAGGTTTGGTAGGAGTGCCCTGGGTTAAGGTGAAGAATAGCATCCTCTTCCTTCTGTTCTTGCTTTCAAGCTGTGTGGACTCAGCTAGTTTACAAGATATGGAAGACAGCTAGAAGGAGACAATCCAGCCCAGGAAGGCAGTTTGGACTCGAAGGCCTTATGCGTGATGATAAGCAGTATTATATAAACCTGCTCTGACCCACTCTTGCCAAGAGGGATTTTACAAATAGAAAACGTTTTTTGAGGAAGGCTCCAGAGGGAGACTGAAAAGTAAGCCTTGGCTGACTGGGGTCGGAAAACCCCCAGCAATCGTCAGGACATGTAGGTGACTCCTCAGATGGGCTGAGCAGTGGGAGGGGTAGTAGGGGAGAGGAGGAAGGGCAGGTGGCTAGAAGCAAAGGCATCCCTTTTATTTTTTCAATCAAAACTGAGTGCTTATGGATCAGAGACTCCATCTCTCTGTCAGTCTCTTTTTCCATAAGAGAGAGCCTGGTTAGATTATCTCTCTGGCCAGGTTCTCCGTGAAACAGGCTCTCAGATGGACATTTGTGTTCAATAAGTTTAATGGGGAGTGAGGGGAGCAGTATTGAACAGAGAGAAGTTGAGCAGTGAAATAGTAGCATCAGAGGCTCCAGCCAGCCCTGCAGGGCACTCTGCAGTTGGGATGAGCCTTCAGGGATATGTGAACATGTGCAAAGAGCAAGCCTTTGTGCCTCTCCACTACCCAAGCAGTGGATACAGGCTGTCCCTGGGGCCCAGGTAACCCTGGGCAGGGCAGCTCCAGGGGTTGTTCCCTTCAGTCAAGAGCAATGTCCAGCAAAGGACTGGGCTGTGAGCCACCAGTAGCCAATACTCCACCCCTCACCTCAGTTCTGAAGAGGGCATCTGGGCTTCAGGAAATCAGGGTTGGAGTCCTAGACTGCTGCTTAGTAGCTATGTGGCTCTGTAGAAGTCACTTCTCCTCCCTGGGTCCCCACTTCCTCATCTGTAAATGAGAGTTGGACTGAATGATGTTCAATGTCTCTTCCGACCCTGAGGCTCTTGGATGTTAACGGTTGCAGGATATGTACTGGCAGCAACAACCATCCTTCCCTAATTTCTATATTCGTCTTTTGTCATCCAAATTTCCATGCAATTTTGTCTGAAACCTTTTATGGCCTCTCCATCTTGGGAATTACATCTGTCCTTCATCTCCAAATTACTCAATCATAAGTGATAAGTAGAGTGCTAAGTACTGTGGAGGGCTAGAGAAAAGAATACATAATCCAAGGGCTGTGCTGTCCCAAGACAGATGATCTTCAACTGAGAGACTAATAGAATGCCCCAAATAATTGGTGGATGCAGGATGGGAGACTAGGTGATAGCAATGTACAAATCATTATACAAGAGTGAGAGCCGGAGGCAAAAACAAGAAGAAAGTTATTGAAGAGGAAGTTTTTAGAAAGAGGGTTGCGGAAGACTAATTCTAAAGAACATGCATGTTGAGGAAGGCGCACGTTGACATTTACAGGGCCAGAGGCAGGAGTGCCTATGGAGGCCCACAGGCTGTCTAACTGGCGGGTGCCTATAATCCCAGCTACTCCAGAGGCTGAGGCAGGAGAATGGCGTGAACCCGGGAGGCAGAGCTTGCAGTGAGCCGAGATTGAGCCACTGCACTCCAGCCTGGGCTACAGAGCAAGACTCCATCTCAAAAAAAAAAAAAAAATGTTAAAATCAAAATAACACATAGTTACATTAAAAAGGTTCAATCCTCCCTTCCTAAGGCCAAAAAGAAAAAATATGAGTACCTACTGTTTTTGTGTGACTGAAACACCAAAGATGACTCAATTTAATTTAATTATTATTACATTCTGGAATGTTCTAGCAATGAACTGGCCATATTTAGATGAGTAATAAAATAAAAACAATGATTCACACATAATAATATGCATTATTATTAATATTTAACAAAACATACATAATTCATAAAAAACTATATTTTTATTCCATAACAGTGATTCACAAATAATAATATGCATTATTAATATTTAACAAAACATACATAATTCATAAAAAACTATACTTTTATTCCATAACAGTGATTCACACATTAATATACATTATTATTAATATTTAACAAAACATACATAATTCATTAAAACTATATTTTTATTCAATAACAGTCGTTTTTAAATTTTTTATTGCCTTTCTTTCAGCAAAATCGCTAATTATGTTCTTACAATCAAGATTTGTACTTAATTTGTGTTTTACTCACAGTGCAAATCACACAACATTTCTTGAGTCGTTTTAGTTTCAGGATACTTATTAATTTAAATTTAAAGGAACTATGTTTTATAGATGCACTATCAATTATAATGTTAATAAAATGTTCTTCAGATAATACTTATATTTGGAACTTTATACATCCTCTTCAAATATTATAATGAAATGGCATGTGATAAACTATTATTATAAAATATAATACAAAATATTTTTATTTTATCATTGTGACTTACATTATAATACCATCATCACTATATAGATCTTTACAGTAATGTCATACTTCGCATGTGCTATGTCTAGGCCTACAGATACACAAATTTAAGGGTAGTATAAAGTGTTTGCAATTGCAAAAAATAAATCCTCAGTTGCCAACTACAACTGTGGGGAATGTCATGCTCTTTTATGAGCATTGGTGGAACAAAGAATTGGAACATGAAGATAAACAATAGCACAAATTTTTGACATTATTGAGAAACAACATCTCGTTATGCAAGCGTCTATTACATTCAGGCCAGTATGGCCCACTTGGCAGACTGAGGCAGGAGAATCAGTTGAGCCCAGGAGTTGGCGTCCAGCCTGTGCAACATAGAGAGACACCATCTCTACAAAGAAAGAGAATTTATTACATTCACACTGAGAAGAAAGATACTATCACTGATTTGTCTTTTCTTTTACTCAAGAGTTTCCACTGGTTTACTTCTCCCCACCTCTAAAGCAGTGTTGCTGTCTAATACTGGCATGACCCACAGAATTTTACCCAAATTGGTCACACTTGCTTTTTAGCCAGAGATGGAGAAGAAAAATGTTTTCCTGAAGCCTAAACAATGTTGATCCCCATAGACAATGATAGGGTTACCATTTATGTTCAGATAGTGCTAAAAACAAGTGACAGAGATGCCCAAATATTCTGTAATACTTTGATTTATCTTGTGTTTATGATACTTGGAGCTCTCTAAAGCATAGGGCCTAGCACAAGAGCTCTCCTGTCGCAGGTCTAATGGCAATGCTGTATGAGCACATGAGGAAGACATAAATGAAAAGATAACAACATAAACTTACTCAGGGAATCTTCTAATTTAAGAGACACAGCTCTATAATGAATGAAAACTACAGCCTTCAAAGTGATCTCTGTGCCCACTTTTTCCTGGCTTCAAATTCCCCTCTCCATTATAATCAGAGTTATCCCTGTAAAGAATAGGTCTAAAGTCACAGCTTGGTTTAAAACCCATTTATATGAAAAAAGAAAAAGAAAAGAAAAATACCCACTGATAGCTTCCTGCTGTTTTCAGGGCAATGCCCCAAACTCTTATCATGACTTACAAGGCCATCTGCGTCCTGGGCCCTATATAACTTTCCAGCTTCATCTCTGAACCTCCTCTGCCCAGCACCTTATGGTCCAAGCATCACAGCAGATTTTTTTTTTTCTCCTTGAATATGATGTGTGCTCTCAGTACGGGGCCTTCATATGCAAGCTATTCCTCTGGCCCAGCACTTTTCTCTCCATACTCTTCAGATGAGTCTCAGCCTGGGGACCCTTTCTGAGCTCATCCCCTTGTGAGAGGTGCTCCATCACACTGTGCTACCTCTGCGAAGGTTAGTTATTACTTAGCTGTCTGTCCTGCAAACTATACTGTATCTTCCGTGAGCATGTTCCCAGGGCCACGTACAGACAGATACTTAACAATGAACCACTGAATGAATAAGGTTCAAAGACATGGATACCGGAGAAAATTGTGTCAGAGTTCTGAGGCCAAGAGCCCTGAGACCCTGGGAAGAAGTTTATGACTATTAGGCAAAGCCCAGGGGTTAGGCATTTGTGTTCAAGCTCACATTAGAAGTACCTGGCCTTGTGACAGTATGGAAAGGTTGCAGACATAGACATACAACACCTGCACTGAAGTCCCAATTCTGCTAACTCATAGCTGTGTAACCTTGGTCTAGTAAACTCCTTGAGTGTCTATTTTTCATTGGTGAAAGGAACAATATATGTTCTACCTAAGTTTCTTCAGGGTTATGGTACCAAGTAAAGAAAAAAGATTTATGCAAAAACCTATTGTAATGTGTAAAAGGCAATATAAAATTTACAGACCGGGCATGGTGGTTCATGCCTATAATCCCAGCACTTTGGGAGGCAGAGATAGGTGGATCACTTGAGGCCAGGAGTTCGAGACCAGCCTGGCCAACATGGCAAAACCCTGTCTTTACTAAAAGTACACACAAAAATTAGGCAGGCATGATGGTGCGCGCCTGTAATTCCCGCTACTCGGGAGGCTGAGGCACAAGAATCACTCAAACCTGGGAGGTGGAGGTTGCAGTGAGCCAAGATAGCACCACTGCACTCCAGCCTGGGTGACAGAATGAGTCTCTGACTTAAAAACAATAAAAATAAAAGTAAATAAATAAATAAATAAAATTGACATATTATTAGACTTCGTCTATTAAAGAATGATGGCATGGACATCATGGATAGCACAGGAAGTTAAAGATTATCAGTGGCTTTAAATCAATTGGCCTCAGTGTTCTGGACGTTTCAGTGGGTAAGTACCTAAAAGACAGGAGGTAGCTTTGTGTTGTTGCTTTGTGTTGAGCTCAATCAATTACTAAAATACATCTTAGTAATTACTGTGTGACACTAATCATAAAACCCTATACAATGACACTGGATAATATAGACATAGTACCTTCTCCAGTGTGAATTCTAAACACAAACCACCTGTGGCCCAGCCAATTCCTAGTGAGTCATCACCATGAAGCTTTCCTGCACACGGGATTATTTTCTGGTTCTTACTGTCAGGTTTCAAAGGCTTCGATCATGCATCTTCACCTTCCCAACCCTATCCTTGCAGGGACAGCGGTTGTCTGCTTACTGGGTAGTTTTGTGGGCTGGGTATTGTTGGTACTATCTTTTTGATCACAAGACAACGGACTGCGCTTAACCTGATTTCTAGGTTCTTCTCCAGTATTGATATTCCATGACTATTGGAATATAGCTTAAGAATGAAAAATACAATGAGAAATTAAATATTATGAGCCTTGATGTTATTACTTGTGTTTAGCTGCTCCTAAAAGATAGGTTGCAGTCTGCACTCCACAGAACAAAATTGTATAGCCATGGGAAGAAACAGAGGGACTTACTGAAAACTCTGAGGGTGTTGTGGTATGTAGACCTGGTATACCGCTCAAAAGCAGCATTATAGAACTGTGCCTGATCTGACTGCATGAGAGTCACCCAGCTTATGGTGACCACAGCTTAAGGTCCCAGAGTCAATAGAAAGAACGTATCTTTAGATTAAGATTGCCCTAAATTTGTGGTCTAGCTCTACCCCTTACTGGATATATAAGTTTGAACAAGTTATTCAATCTTTCTGACCACCAGTTTTCTAATCTATTATACAAAGTTGTCTTGTAGGGATGTGGTAAGGATGCTTAAGTTATCACTTGCTTAGTTATTAAATGAGGTAACATATGTATAAGCACATTCATATAATAATGAGAGACAAGCTGGTAATCAGAAAAAAAATGTAGTGAGGCAGTTGTGGATGCAGTTTTAACTGCACACATTGCAATAGGGCTGGGGTTGGGTTGAAATATGACATAGAATAATGTAAAATAGAAAACAACTAGTGAAGTCGTAGGAAATAATGACTTTGAGCAGAGATAGATATTTTCAGGAATTTCTCAGACTTCTGATTAAAGTTAAAGACGTTTATAGAACTTTCTTCCAGATCAAGCAGGGAATAAAAGCATTCCCAGGTAAGAACAGCAGACATACTTGTCTACTTGGAAGGGATTCTCAAGGTTTTGCATGGATTTATTTGTTAGCAGTAGGTGCAAAAATAGCCAAAACTACAGACCTATAGTTGTCGCGGACTGTGTAAGACATGCAGAATGAGAGAGGGGTGTTGAGATCACTTTGCACTTATGCAAATAGCTTTATAAAAGGAAACAACCAATAGACAAGCCCCGATATGGACTAATCTGAGATGCAGAAACAGACTGAACTAAGCACTCAAAAAGAAGACAAGACTGGAGCCAGGAGACCCCCAATTGTCTTAGCCATACCAAAAGGGCAGGTTTGCTATGTATTGCCGTAAACCTGCTAGATTTCAAACTGTGTATTGCTACATATAAGCATACGCCCTGTTTGAAAAGTACCTTGCAAAGGTTCAGATGCAGAGTCAAAATTAGAGAAGTATTTCTTCCCTTTTCCCTAGTTCCTTTTTGGGAATGAAATTGTTAAAGGTAGTAAAAAGAGAAATAAAACAAAACAAAAACAACCTTTGAAGACCCAGCGGTGAAGTGGGAACCAATTCAGAGAGTGGCTCAAAATTGGTGATGCATTGTGAGTGTGTGAGCTATTTTCTCTATCCAAATGTAGCTGATAACATGTGTTTCCAGGACTCTGCATATCTTCTAAAGCCGGAGTCTGGCAGACGAGTGAGCTCGAAGAATCGTCTTTATGCAGAATGACATTGCTTTGTTCTCCTTCCATGTTTTTTGTCTAATTCATCAACCATAACAAGCTGTGCAAATGCAGACTGATGCGAACTCTTAACTTGCTTGCCGTTATGCAGGCACATGATTGGCTTTCCATTTCAGTGCTTTGAGTGGTTCCAAGAGAAAGCTGCCTGAGCTGCTACCTCTTCAGGAAGAGACTCCAGACCATCAACACTGTTAGAGAGTTTGGAGAAACTCTATCTTAGGCATGTGTGTGATCTGGGAAACTTGCTCCTACAACCACAGGCTTGCAAACATCAGCTTCATTTGTTGCAAGTGTAAATTATTCTCAAGCCACTTCTTTGATCCGACCTTGTTTCCCAAGTCCCACAAATTAAATTGTGGAAAAAGCTATTTGTCAACAATACCAGAGACTCTGTGGTGATTAATTAATTGTCTTTTCCTTCCAAGTGCTACATTTTCTGTAACAACAACCACAATAACAAAGACAATGATGATGACAGTGAGTAATAGTAATAACATCTGCAGAAACCCACAATCAGCTTGGACTGATCAAAGACAAACAAACACCAAGTGCCATAATTTCAGATGAAGGGGAGAAAAATACTGAAAGGGTGTTTAAAATGAGCCAGGAAATTTCCTATTCGTTATTTTCACTACTATCGCCAAAGCACGGCAAGGTAGATATTATTGATCTCATTTTACAGTGGAGAAAACTGAAAACGAGAATGGTTAGCTAAATTGCTGAAGATACTACAGGTAATCATTGGCACATCCAGGGATTCAGACCCAGTCCATCGCTATTAGATCTTTTTACCTGTGTGCCAGTTTCTGTCTTGTTCATTTGCCTTGCACCTTAGCTGCCCTGTAGACTTGAACCATAGCTTGCATTTGGCCATTCCTTCCCAGAAAGCAGAGTGACTGAGGAGTCACTAATTGGGGGCTGGAGTTTTATTGGCTGTAGTCAGGCTACCCCTAACAGCAGCTGCCTGCAGCAGGCTAACCTGGACAACACACTGCTGTGGTGATGTGGATTACAACATTCTATGATTTGCTAATTACCTCCTGGGCTAGATTGCAGAGTTGTTACTGTATTGTTGAGACTTTGGGCTGGGTCTGTCAATAACTTGGTCTTCAATGCCCGCTTTATCCAAAATAGTAGACCTAATTCTGTTCTCTGTAATATTGTAGGCAAGACTGATATCAGCAGGCAGGCACCGGTATGTACGTCAACATATAGATGGTATATGAAGCCATAAGACTGGATGATTCCATTCATCAGGGGAGTGAATACTACAAATTTATGTTTTATTTTTGCCTGTAATCAAATATGCACAAATAATGTGCAGAAATACTAAGAGGAAAATATGAGAAGAACAAAAATGTTAGATTGAGGCATTTATACAGAGCTTCCTGGAAGAGACTTTAGAGATAGGAGGGTCAATGACCTGGATGAACTCTGAGAGAGAGCAAAGGTAGGTGTTAGGCAGAGTGAGTTCACGGAACCAAACCTGTTAGCCAATCACCAGGCTCATTCCCTAGGCCTTTCTCACCACGGCCCAGGTGAGTGAATGCTAAACCTCACTCACTAAAGCACACGTTTTCCATAAGACTTCCCGGGGGAGGGAGCATATCCCATCTCTTAGAAGACAGTGTGGGTTGCAAGTACTTAACTGGAGTGAGATTATGGAAGAAAGGGAATCTTGGGGAAGATAAAGAATGAGTGAGACTCCACATGATCCCCACATAAGCATTTGCCTGATAAAGCAAATTGTTCCGCCTGCAAAGACCTTAGAATGTTTATTGAATGCAGGGATCTGTGTTTTGGTTTCTCTGTGGCTCTTACTTTAGCCACAGTGGAACACAGCCATTTTTCAGTGTGAACTTTAGAGGATGAACAAGAAGACTGTATGTGGGACTGTGTCCTGTCAGACATAGAAAGTGACAAGAGACTGAGATCCCATCCTAACAATGAGAACAAGCCTAATAAGGTGAACAACATAGCTATTTGAGTACACCATCAGAGAGCTGAAATGCAAATTGTCTACATGAACTAATTCCAGAGAGGATGAAGACTTCCTAGGAGAGAAGAGACCCATGGCTGATTTTACCCCTGGCAGAGCAATGGGAGAAAGAGGAATGTACCATAGATGGGGTAAGAAGAAATCAGCCAAGCTTGCAATGAACTTTCAGTGGCCATGGACTGGATCAAGGGATGAGAATGTAAAGGAACCCCAGCCACAAAACGAGTCTACCTACCCTCTAACTCTTTTGCATAGACCTTTACCAAGTGCTTTGGGGTAATTCTCTGCAGGCTGTGGATAAGGAAGAAGAGTTGAGAGAGATTCCTCCAAGGTATTTCAGACATCCACTGAGTATAATGCAGAGGCCGTCCAAAGGTTGAGGGTAGGGCATGAGAACTGAGAGACATCTCCGGAAGGTTCTCATGGCCGTTACCAAGTGAAAATTGCAGTTGTCAAAGGCTGGAGGTAAGATGAGATAATTGAGAGAAATCCTAAGGCACCAGACCTTCACCAAATGTACTGCACTAGCCCTCCAAAAGCTAGAATGGGGACAGATCTCAGTCATCAGAACGGGGACAGACCTCCTGAGGTGCAGAAAGCTGGTAGAGAGACTAGAAAACTAAGAAAACATCTCGCCAGCCTGAAAAAATTGGCAGCTGAACTGTAAAGCAAAAGAAGCACTCCGGAAACTTGTAGGATCTCAGATCCCAGCACCTGATAAGGGAAAAGTCTGCATCCCATTCCCAATTGTAGAAAGACAAGCTTTTTAAAAAGTAAAACTATAACATAATATTTTGAAATGAACTAAGAGACGTTGATGTGATACAAGATATGAGACAGCAACGTAAATCAGACTTCAAAAAACTCAAGAAAAAGGTGACAGAAAAAAATAGAAATAAATTTTAAAAATCATTTTAGAAATGAAGACTAAACTAGAAGATACACAAGAGCAAATAAATACAACAAATGATGACTTAAAAGAAATATAAAGTAAAAAGGAAAAAAAGTTTAAATCAGAAAGAAATGAAGACATTAAAAGTATTTGAGAGAAAGTGACAAATATTAAAGATAGCTAAAGAAGACCCAACACACCAATGTTAGGTGTTTCTGAAGAAGAAAACCAAAGCAAGAGAAAAGAACAAATATTTTCTTGAAAATTCCTAAAATAAAAAAGCATTTGAAACCATATATTGAAAAACTACACAATGCACCTGAGAATATCAACACAGAATTATGATCACAAAGATATATTCTAATAATATTACTAAAGTTTTTTTTTAATTATACGAGCATCTAGGCAAAAAGAGCATATTACTGAGAGGGATTAAAAAATTATTTTAACATCAGACTTTTTATCAGACTTATACACCAGAAAAAAATAGAGTCATTTTACTCAGTGAAAGAATATTGTTTTCTGTTTTTCAAACTAACCTTTAAGCATAAATGCGCAAATACACTATTGTCAACATCAAGAATCAGAGATTTCTGTTCCCATGGCCCCTTCTTAAGGAAGTTACTAAAGAATAAGCTTCAGGCCATCAAAACGACTAGAGAGAAATAGGAGAATTGGTAGTGATCATTAAATATATTTGCACTTGTAGAAAAGAGGTTAAATAAGCATAAAGCAGGAGAGATCTTAGTATGGAGTGCACATATGCTTTGACAATGTAAATATAGCACAATAAAAAAAAGTAGGACATTGAGGACAACATATACAAAAGATTTTTATCTACCTTGAGTAATAATAATCCGTGGAGGTAGTATAATACTATTATCCTGAGACTCTTGTATGTGTAGTAAGCAAATAAATAATTAAGGGACATTCTAATTCCACCATTCCTGGTATCCTTGAGAACCAAGATTGTAAATATAAATGGGAGGAGATACATATGTAATTTAGAAGAAGTTGAGAGAATACCATGTAGTTATGAGTTTGAACTGAAAATATCAGTATGAATACAAAAATTCATTATATGTATTTATAGGAGATTACAGCTATCTATCATCTATTTACCTATAACACATGTATATGCACATATTCTGTATATACAACCCAGTAGCAATCAGTATCTCTGATGCCCTTGTGGTTTTGACAATACGGTTTCTCATTTTAAAATAAGCAAACAAAAGCAGGGATTCTCAAGAAAATATGCAAAATGAGTCTGAAATATCTTGCTGTACCAGACACTATGAGAGACTATTAGAGACACATGAAAAGGACTTGGGAACCAACTTGAAAAGGTTCTCAGTTACCAAAGAGGGGACAATTTGAGATTCAATAAGGCAAAGGATTGCAATGAATTAAAACCCGTCAAATATTTGTAAATCCACAGATGTATAAGGATATTTGCAATTGATCACCTTCAGAGGGTGACAGGAAACCAATTCATAATCTTGATTCAAGCATTTATCCTGTCTCTCCTATATGAGCTGTACTACTGAGTAACAAAATATTGGATGAGGAAAAGTGTTTCCTTACACAGTTAGTGCAGCTATTAGATGAAACATGAAATAATAGATTAAGATGTCACCAACTCCCTATGAATTGATTAATCTAAGAATTGAGCATCAATAGCTACTGACACCAAAAAAAGAAGAGTGAAAACCAGTCATAATGCTTTGAAAAAAGAACACACCACCACTGTCTTGCCAGGGGGATCACGTCTGAGTCTGGTCAAGATTCACATTCTAGCTACTAATTTGCAGGAAACACAGAGGACAAAGGAGCATTCAGCAAAAGCTAGATGGCAGGTCAAATGCAAGGTGCATCAACAGATAAGTTGCAAGAAAAAGAGTGAGACAGAAAGAAACTTAAAGTAAAAGACAAGCCACGCTTTTAAAATGTGCAAGATTAAACTATAACATATAGGAATGCACACTTGGGTGATAAAGCTATAAAGAAACACAAGGGCTAGAGTGAGAAATGGTGCTGTGACTGCAATGAGGTGTGTGGAGGGGGCCCCTCAGGTGGCTGCCAAGGCTCTCTTTCTTGATCTGGGTGGATTTAGGAGTGTTTTCGTTACAATAATTCACTAAGCTACACATTTGTCTCGCACTGTTCTGTTTCTCTGCTTTATTTTACAATAAAATGTGTATCTGGGGGGGGTGTATATGTAGTAAACTGTATGCTTATTTTTCTGTATTTATATTAGTGTGTGTATCTGTATGTATTACATATCTATCATCTGTCTGTCTGTTTATTATGCTTTAAGTGAGATGCCTTGCAAGAAAAATATCTCCAACATTGGGAAATGGTCCCTAAATGATCAAAATAAACTTTCACATGCTGGGGTACAATGGCGCAGCCTCTACGTCAATAAAATGAGAATGAAAACAAAGGCAGCCTAGAAGCTTAGACCAGAACCCTTGATAGTAATCTGTGACCATAGAAGCCATCCCTTGCTTTTGGTACTCCACCCTAATGTATTCCACTGGGGCCTGGCTCTCCCTTTGTCCCCAGCAATTAGCACAGTTTACACTTGAGTGATCATTGTTTTGGCCCGCCCTAAGTCTCGGCATCCGGACTCCATCACCCACCATCTGTGCCCTGGCCAGGAGGACTTCTCAGCAGCTCTCCAGTAAGCACCGGAAGTGGGGCTTGGCTACAGGCCTATGGTGTGATGGGCGGCCAAGGGCAGAGTCTTCTGTCACTCATGGTCTCGAGGACCAGAGCAGACCAAAACCAGGCACAGATTTAGTTGTCTGAATACTCTCTTTTATAATGAGAGAAGGGGAGACAGATTAGAAGAAAAGGAAAGAAGAGGAGAGAGACAAGAGGATGGTAGACGAGATGCCAAGAGGACAAATAAGAGAGAGAAAATGTAAAGAGAAAAAGAACACAGGAAAAATAAGAGAAAGTAATTGGGAAGGAGAAGGGAAGGAAAGGAGAAGTCAGGAATGGAGAGTGGATGGTAAAGGAACACACGTGGTCAGAGAGAAAGAACATTCCTTCCGGAGAGGCGTGGCCATTGCCGGTTAGCTTGTACTCTGTACTATAGCTAAAGACTTTCGGCACTAAATAAAATACACACAATTTTTGAGGGGGTTTGTTCCTCATCCTTATCTAAATATTTATTTGTGGAAGTGGTTTCCATAATAACCAAGAAACAACAGAAATTCCTACCAGCTCCACAAAAGACCAGAACAGAGTCACACTATCATTTTGAGCTTCTGGGGAGCCAGCGGTCAGACTGAGGCAGCAGTGACATCACCATTGCTGAGAAGGCAGCTCCAAACTTGGGCAGAAAAGTGCTCGGTCAGCACCTGGGCAGATGGGCTGGCTTTGGGCCTCTCAGCACAGGCACCAGCCATGGGGAAAAGCTGCTTTGGAATGAGTCTTTGGTTAGTGCCCAGGATGGGGAGAAGAGATACCCCAAACCTCCACAATTCTGCAGGGCCCTTAACTTCTCCAAAGCTAAATGCAGGGTCTCTATGACCTGAGATATCTTTACTGGGTCTCTAATCTTTCAGAATCTGCCAAGAGCAGTGAGAAGCTACATCAAAAGACCTAAGACCCTGCCTCCAAACTCACCCCCTAGTGGGAGAAGATTGGAGACGGGTGAAGATAAAATTCTGTTACTAATGAGAAAGTACTCATCTTTGCAAGTGAGTTGTTTATTTCAGGTATAAACTGGAGGAGATCCAGGATTATGCTTAAAATAATGTCCTATTCCAATATTTAGTCTTGGGTGAGACAGAATACATTGACTGGGGTGAAGGTTTGCGGCACAGGTAAATTAAACATTAACCCACTGCCTTTCTTCTTTAGAATTCAGCCTTTATTCAGAGTTTACCCTTGGAAATTTATCTGACATGTGCAAGTAACTTATTTTAAAAATTGACTGGAATATAAACTCCATGAGAGCAAGGAGTTTTGCCTTCTTGACCCACTGTTAAATGTCCTGTCTTTGAACAGTGCCTGGCTCATAGCAAGTGCTAAGCATGTAATTATTAGAAAACATGAATGCATAAGCTCCATCTCTTATGCATGGATATAGAGCTGCTTTTGGGGACCTTGCCCTGGAAAATCTCTAAAAACAGACCTTGCCCAAAATTGCTTTCTTCCTTGGGTGGCTATGCCTCAGTCTCAAGGTTTTCAGATGTCCTGCCTGGTGTGTCTGCTTTTGTCCTCTTGAGTGTTTATCTGAAACCTCTCTTGACTTCTGGGTGTTGCCTCATCCTGCATTCTGACCCTGCCTTGACCCCTGGCTTCTGTGTATTGCATGGATCTGAGACTGTATTCTTTATACTCTTTCCATCTTTCCTGACCTTTGCCGTGGCTCATGGATAGGTCTTCTCAGTACACAGAGGTTAATAGCAGGAGCCTGCAAAGACGAGAAGCATACCTTGGAGGAAGATTCTCTGGTGTTTCAGAAAGTGAGAGAAAATGAGAATTAGCTAACATTTACTTGGGTAGAGAGGGAGACTACTGTGTGTCAAGCATGCCCCCAAAGTTTTATGTGTGCTGATTAATCTTATCCTTATGTAATAGTGGGAAGTAGATTTTCCTATCCTACCTGTCTTTAGTTAAGGAAACTGAGGCACAGAGAAGTTAAATGAATTGCCCAAGGCCTCATAGTAAACTCTGGTGGTTTGCTGTAGAGTTGAGACTCATACTTACTACACTATGCCAATGCAGATTGCAAGAGTGAGTTTTGCCTAGTTAGGGTGGGTAGAGGAGCAAAAGCACGCTAGGATGGGATATAGGTAGAGCAATGAGAAAGAACCAAAAACCTGACCTTTCTTCCATCATTAAAAACTACCACCAGTATAACACCCATCATGGACTGTTCACTATATGCCAGGTATAGACTAGGGTTTTAATTCATTTTCAGAATAAGCCCATGAGATATAAGATTGGGCTTTACAGTTGTTCAACAATTTTTCCAAAGTCATAGGTCTAGAAGTGGCAAAAGTAAGATTTGACTCTGGTCTCGCTCCAGGCCTGTGTTATAAAGCACCATGTTTTACCACATCCCTGACCTCCAAGCCTCCATACTCATTATGAGGGGTGTCGGTATATCCCTCAGCCCTCACCCACACTCCCCATGGCTGACTGTTGTCCAGAAACAAGGCATGAAGCTCTGAGGTCTGCATGTTTTCGCATTTGTGTAATAGAGGCCAAGGAATAGGATGACTTCATTTCATGTTGCAAATATGGTTGATCTTGATCCGATAAAATTTTTCTCAAATTGACCTAAAATACAATAAATGTGGTCTGAGCTCAAAATAAGCCACGTATAAAATTACTGAAAGTGGAAATACAGTGCAATGCTACAAACTCTCATCATTCAGTCATATTATAGCTTCCAAAATGTTGCCTCTTATACTCATCCCTTGAGACTTAACAGAGTTTAACTAGATTTTCCTTGACATTTCTGATTTTCCCTGTAAGGCAAGTGTTTCCAACTGTGTCTATCTCACACCACTGGCTTTTCTGAGTTCTTTCCATATATTGTGACTGATGCCATTCAAGTAAATAGAATTTTATTAAGTACCTGCTGTGTGCAAGACCTGGGCTCAAAGCCTAGCAAAGGTAGGCAGCCACATAGAGTGAGAAGTTTTATAAAAGCGATGTTGAGGTGGGGTTTGTGGCGGAATCTACAAAGTTCATATTGCTCTGTTCTTTGCACAATGAAAAGATGTTATGGAAGAGAAAAAGTACAGTTTGTTGCAAAATTAGAGGGCATCATTATGAGGTCTCCCCTGGGGTATTGGGGAAACTCCTATGCTGAGAATCTTGGCCCTGACACCAACAAACATGCAATTCTGGGTAAGCCATTCCCTGGGCCTTTATTTTCTCATCTATAAAATGAGGAGGTTACTGAATTGCCTGCCATGTCCCATACAACTTAACATCCTCTGAATGTGGGCTGAAGTAGCACTTTCTAAATCAGTTGGCCCATCCAGCCCATTATTCTGCCTCTAAATGTGTTATCCAGGAATACTTCGTGGTGATTACCAATTCATGGCATGGACCCCAGGAGGAAAGGACCTTGGGATGGAAGCTTACCCTGTTGTCTCCCCAGAGAGGTTTGGCCAGTGACCAAAGTCTGGCAGCCGTCAGCAGGCAGATTAGGTCAATCACTCCTGTGCTGCCTTTTCAGTTCCTGGATTAATGGATGGTTTCTTTAGCTCACGACTGGTTCCCATTTCAGGTTGTCTTAGCACATCCAGTTGTGAATCCTGGCCTAATCACAGACATTTGCTTAAGGCTAAAGTAAAGACAGGTAGATGTAGGGTCATGGTGGCAACTGAAGGACCTGATGATTCCCTTCAGTTGCCTATGCTTTGTAAATTCAAGAAGGAAGGTGGTGGTTTCTTAAAATGTTCTGACTATTCAGCAACACCTCCAGTTTGAAATTTGTTGATGAGTTTCTGCTGAATGACAGGCACATGGAATAGGCAGAGCCCAACAGGAACTTGCTGACAGCTCAGGTACACCAAAGAAGTCCACCATAAGCCAGAGAGGCTGAGTCAGGAAGTTGTGCTCACTTAGCTCCCAGGCTTGGCTGGGGTCTGACCCATCCTCTCACCCTTTGACTCCTCCTTGCCCCCTCCAGTCTCTAAATTCCACTACTGGGGGCCATCACCATGCAAGGTGCCAAGGGAGTCTCCAAAGTCAGGGATCTGAATCAGGAAGAAGTGTTGTTCCCTTGTTCAGGCCTCATGGGCCATTGCCATGGACGTGTCTCTGCACTGCAAACAAATACCAGGCAGCAAAGCGAGACAGCACCATGGAGGCTGCCAACGCTCAGGGCGGTGCATCCTTGGCTGTGCGTCTGCGGTAGTATAATGGATGAAATATTAATTATGATTTATCACCAGAAGAAAGGAAACTCGTAGGCGATTCTCTCCAAAGACAAGAGTACAAAAGACTGTGCCTGAGGCTCAGGCTTTTATTAGTGGCAGATGAACATTGGACTACAGTAATAGAGATGATGTTTGATAGTTTTCACATCACCTTTCAGTCAAGCACTTAATAAGCACTAATTCATTAATTTTCAAAGCAACCTGTAAGGAAGGAAATATTATTTTTACTTCTTTTCCTCCCCACTATTTTAAAGGTTGAGAAGTGTAGACATTAAAGATCTATCTATCCCATTTCTTTAAAAAAAAAATTCTAAATAAAATGTCTGCTGTCTCAAGCGCTGTTTAATTTAAGCACAATGTCACAGTTCAAACTATTTTATCTTCTAAATAAAAGGAAATGTTCATTATACCAGGAAATGTTTAAGACATGGAAGCATTTGTTTTGCTTCTGATTGTCACAGCAACAATGTTTGGCGACTCTTAGGAACTTGAGTACTCCAACAGCTTCCCGTTTATCATTTTTCTAAAAACCCAACTTGTTAGAGATAATTTCACCATCTTCACAGCCCCAAATGTTGGTAAATGTTATCAATATGCTTTTTCTGGGAACTACCTACTGTATTTCCTAGAATTGAAAATTAATGAGCATTTGAACTCTGTAGAGAAACTCAAGTTTTAGCTACTTCATTTTAAGGGCATTCGCCACTTACCTGACATCATATTGGCTGGTGTAGAGTTGTGGAGGAGATGAGAGGAATTAAGGACCAAGATGACAAGTTCATATTTCAGTTTATAGTTGTCATCATCATCATCATCATCAATATTACTTGTTTACATCAGTGTATTACATCATAATTTAGAACTACCTTCATAAAAATTGATTAATTAAATCTTTGAGAACCCTACAAGGTAAGTTTTGTGACCGTATCACAGACCTTGCCTCCAGAGAGGCAATGTAAATAACAATGACTTACTTAGGGACTTGGGGGAGGGTCCATCTGTAACACTCTTCTTTTCTCAGCCTGAATCCTGAACAAATCAAGATTTTTAAAAATTATATTTATGGGATAAAATGTTTTCATTGTTATTGATAAGTTGTTAAGGAACATGGCTTAGAAGTGTGGCAACAGTGGGGTTCCTAACACTGAACTCCTAGTTGGGTATTCACCTTCACCTAGGCACACACAGGATGGGACAGTCATAGTCCACCACATCAGGGTAGGGACTTTACTGCACAGCTCGGAATAGCTCAAGACATAAACTGCAAGCATATCCCAAAGACGGACGAGATGAGCCACACAGGTTCAATTCTCCATCTTAAGCTCACCAACCAGAAAAGTCACTTCTCTTTTCTCAGGGAGGAATGAATGAGGAGTTGGAAGACAACCAGATGTGTTCTGCTAATGGACGTCTCCCCATATGGAAGGACATTTCAAGAGGAGGGAACACCACCACCTTCCGCCAATCATGTGACTCCATCCATCTGAATTTTCCACTCTTTTGTTTTAGTGATGATGCTTAGAGATAGTTTTGTTTTCTGTGTGTGTGTGTTTTTTTATTTTTATGCCTACGCTCTGTGTTATGTTGACTGTTGTATTGGCTGGTGGGAGATAATTGGTCAGCCTGGGTCAGTAGAGACTGATGCAGGGAACTCTACCAATGCAAGGGGTTCTGGAAGGTTGTCCTGTAGTTTCACCCATGAAGCACATGGTTGTCCTCCTTCTGCTACCAACAAAGTCACCTTTCCATGCCTCATTTTTAGAAATAACTAGTTAGATCTCAAAGCAGTTATCACTTGTCCTATCTCAGAGAAGTTCTCCATTCAAGTCAGTTATTCATAGTAAAGAAGATAAAAACTGATTTTTTTTTTTTTTTGGTCTCTATTCCTCCAAATCACCCTCCCCTGATATCAGGAGGAACTCCATGCTGAATAACTCCTCTGCAGACAAATTTTCTTTATCTATGTCCCAACCTTGACATTTAGATGTCTTTTCATCCCCATGTCCTCCTTTCTTAGGATCAACCATTCACACTCTTTTCCCCCTAGGAACATGAAGCTGAACCTTTTATATTCTAAGGAGGTAGGGGAAAATTGGAGTTTCTTTCTAATATCAGGGATCTGGGTATCCTAAAAGTCTGGAAGTCCACCACACTAGGAATTCCAAGCAAGGTAAGCAGTGGACCAACTGCAGAGAGGTAAATAGGCTGGAAGGAGCAGGTGGTGTCAAAGCCAACTGGAAAGGTGTCAAAAAGGTAGGGTCAACACCTGGGCAGAAGATGGAAGCCAGGCTAGCTCAAACAATGTCAAGATGGACACTGATACCATGCTGAAGGTGCGTGCTTCCTGTCTTCATTTAAGGTCTCGGTTACCTCTGGATATATCATGAATTGAAAGGAATGTTAAAAGGCCAATAGGGGCAGCTAAGCCCAGTTTGTAGGCAGAGAAGATTCTTTTTCTTATATTTGAAATAAATAAATTATAAAAGCCAATCTTCGATTTTTCCTGTTTTGCTTCTTTGAGTGAAGCCTAATCTCATAGGTAGTATTTTGCTAAAAATATTGTCCTTTGGGTCATGAAAAATAGCAAAACATGCATTATAAGGCGAGGGCAGGTGAGGCATGAGATAGTCTACCTTAGGAAGGATATAGGAGGAGAGTAATGCTGCCTGGTGGTAGTGCTGACATGTGGTCCATCCACCAACTGTGTGCTCCCTATCTAAAGTGAAATAACTACAGAATTTTCTGTGGTAAGCTGTTGAAAGCCTTCTGAGAGTAAGTGCTTTAAATCCTTGTCAGAATATTGACAGATTGATTTTATGACTGTTGACTCTAATGACAAAATATTTGGTTCATATTTTTGTGAGACTGTTTTTCATTTTTCTAGTAACTTATTTTTATAGTATTTTTATTAACAAATAGAGGTATCAGCCCATGAAATTTGTTCATTTTAAAAAGGCTTTCTTTTGCTAGAGATAAATAAGGACTCTTCTACGGCACACTTTTCCAAACTGTTTTCTGATGAATAGCAGCATTTATTGACATGCTGAAAAACGTGTTGGTCAAATAACTACATGCACTAGCTTTTACAAAGTTAAGTTTCTTTACTGCAGGGCATCACTTAGCCTTGAATATATTATAGTTATTATTGATCTCCAAGAGTATACTACACTAAATTTTCTCAATTTTATTTGATGGGCTCTTGGGTTTTAAAAGACTGGAAAGTCATCTAGGCAAAAACAGTATTTTGCTGAATATCTTAATTCTCTTACTCCAAAACCACTGACTAGGGAGTATAAAAGGATGTCTTAACTAGTTCTTGAAATAAGGCCTTCTTGCAACTTGAGAGTAAGATTTTGTTTTTAGCACAGGATTTGTTTCCATTTTGGATCCTGGACCATCATTGATATTGTCCCCAGTTGATGGCCATCCTTTTGTGCAGTCTGTGTCTTTACCCTATGCCAACTTTGATGTTGATCTCAGTATCTCTTTACTCTTCCACCACCAGCTATCCAATCATATAATGGGAGAGACTGCCAGCTGCCTACCCAAATATCCATTATTTCCTTCCTCCTGTTGTCCCCAGTTGTAAGCTGAGCCTAAGGCCTCTTATATTAAAACCGACAGTTTTCATCCCCCCCTGCAGCTAGATGTAGTCATGTGAGTTAGCTCTGTTCAATGACAAGTAAATGTCACTTCTGGGAAACCTTAAAAGATAGCTAAGACCAAGGTGGGCAGATCACAAGGTCAAGAGATTGAGACCATCCTGGCCGACATGGTGAAATCCCATCTCTACTAAAAATACAAAAATTAGCTGGGCTTGGTGGCACATGCCTGTAGTCTCAGCTACTTGGGAGGCTGAGGCAGGGCTTGAACCCAGGAGGCGGGGGTTGCAGCAAGCTGAGATCGCGCCACTGCACTCCAGACTGGTGACAGAGCAAGGCTCTGTCTCAAAAAATAAAAATTTAAAAAAAAAAAAAAAAAAGCAATGAGTACATTTGTTCCTTTCTTATTTGCTCCTTAGTCCATCCTGCCCTTGGAATGCCAATATAAAAGCTGAAGTCTAGCAGCCATCTTAAGCTCAGAGGACATGGGCTACCCTAGGTATGTTACATGGAAAACTAGAAGGAGCCTGGATCTTATGTCCAGAGCTGTAATTCCAGTCCTGAAGTGTTTACCTCTGGCTTTCATTACATGGGAGAGAAATAAACTATCTTGTTTAAGTCACTGTGTTGTTGGTTTTCTTTTGTTTTGTTTTCTATTGTTTGCTTTATTTTATTTAGATTTTCTGTCAGTTGCAGCAAAACATAATTATTTTCGATATACCAACAAGACTTTGCCAAGACTGGGATGTTGTATGTTTTAGGGCAATCTTTAACACCCAACCAGGCATTTTACAACTCTGCCTTAGCCTTCACTTCCTGCTTATGTAGAGCCTCAAGGTCAGTCAGAGGTTAAAGCTTAAGGACTTCTCACATTTTCTCTATGCATGTACAGAAGCCTGTGCATGCATACAACCTTTTAGATTTTCAGGAGTATCTTTTGAAAGCACTATTGATATTTCATTTCCCAGCTTTTCCCTTTAAGCTTCTGGTTAGTCTATACGTTGTCCTAACTGTTAGCCATCACCTCATGCAGCTACAAATTTAAAACACTTGCCTATAATTGTTCCAACCAGTGCTTTCTCTCTATCCTGGCAAGGAAAAGGCTTTGCACATTCTGAATGAGCTCTGAGTCAGTCTCTTAAGTGGAATGTTCTAAGGAACCACCAGACAGGTAAAATAATAACAATTCTTTGGGAGTGAATTGAAAAAGTTCTAGGTCTCTTCTGCTCCTACCAGTGGCTGCTAATTTTTAGTTATTTTGGAAAATGTTTACAAGTTCTTACTCTGTTATTTTTGCTGACTTCCTTCCTCTTTCCCTTTTTTAAAATAAGGCAAATGAAGCCCTACCTGTTAAATGCCCAGGACAGCGAAATTTGCAACATTCTTCAGTTTTGAAGTTCTTCTCACCTCAGTTTAAATCAGCCTCCCATAGCCTATATTGGAGGTCCATTATGGGAGGCTGAGTTTGCTATAGTAAAGAGGGTATTGGGTTAGAAGACCACAAATAGAGATTATTTAGGCTGGGGTGAAAGAATCTTCTAACTTGATGAAGATCCAAGATTGGCTATCCTGTGCGAAGCAACTCCATCCTCCTGTTACTCTTTAGGTGCCACCTTCATCTCTTCTTGGAAACCACCATCATCACTATATAATCATCCTCTAGAAGCCAGACCAAAATTAGACCAGGTGTGGGACAGGGGAGAAAAGGTGTGTGTGGGGGGGTAATCATTATATGTTTGATTTACTGTATTGCCCCTCCAATAAACCAGAGACCACACTGAGTTGAGTACAATTCCCTCATTATATTTAATAATACCCTTCTCTGCCTGCATTAATTTCCTGGATAACCTTATTTAGTCCCATGGTCTTGAATCCCAATCTGAATGATGATGACTACCAAATCTGTATTGACAATCATGGCCCTCCTCTGAACTCCAAACTATGTGTTCAATCATCTGCTTAGAAGGTTCTTTTGGATGCTTAATGAGCAATGAAAACTTAACATGTCCAAATTCAAACTTTTGGTTTCAAGCCTGATACTCCTTCTTAGTGTTCTCCATCTGCATAGTGACATCTAATTCATCCTCATGATCTAGCAGAAAAAAAAAAAAAAAAAAAAAGTGTGGAGTCATCTTGGAGTCTTCTCTTTCTTTCATCCCCTTAGCAAGTCCTATTGAATTCAACTCCAAAATATGTACTGTGTTTCCCAGGGTAAACAATGTTAGATGCCAAAATAAACACTCTATCTCTGAGGTTAGCGTAAGAAAAAGTTGCCCAATATGGGTCAGGAGACCCTCATCCATCTTTTGGCATGCATGTATTGGCATCATGCCCAAGACTGCTGTGTAAGGGGAGGAAAGAAACGAGGAGACACAACATCTATTAACTCCCATATTCTGGGAAGTGACATGTATCAGTTCTACTCATTGGCCAGAAATAGTCAGCTGGCCCTAAGCTAATATAGAAAGATTTGGAAAA
This sequence comes from Theropithecus gelada, assembly GCF_003255815.1. Classification (NCBI taxonomy): domain Eukaryota; kingdom Metazoa; phylum Chordata; class Mammalia; order Primates; family Cercopithecidae; genus Theropithecus; species Theropithecus gelada. The sequence goes on along the minus strand of NC_037679.1, from coordinate 99,354,157 downwards.
TTAGGGGAGTAAATGAAATATTTGGAACACTCTCAATCCAAGCAGTTCTTAATGTTTCCCCCACTATCATGCTAGCCCATTCCACCACCTTTGCCTGAAATACTGCATGTATCCTAATCGAACTTCTTGGTCCTAATCATGACCCAATGTGATCTATTCCTTTTTCCATTCTTGCTACCTCCAGCTTTTTGTTTTCCAACTATCAGTTCAGATGGTTTTGCAAAATATGAAACAGATTTGCTCCAAACCTTCCAAAGTCAAGTTACTTCCCATGGTCTCCAGGCCTCTACACAATCTGGGCCCTGAACATTTCCCTGATCTCCTTGTCTACCACTTCCTACCTAAGTCACTTTGCATTAGCTACACTGGCCTTCAGGCTTTTCTTGAGCATGACAACTTTATTTCTACTTAAAGCATCCCAGCTGTGTTTCATTCTGCCTACAATGCTCTTTCCTCAGATTGTCATACAGCTCATCCCTTCATTTATACCTCTGCTTGGCTATCACCCTCTTAGAGAGGCTGTCTTTGACCACTCTCTATAAAAGAGTCTACTTCTAACCCCATCTCATCACCCGCTAATCCTTTTCCCTGATTTTTCTTTCATGGGGCTTGTCTGTTCCCAACATTTTATTTATTTACTTACTTAGTTGTTTATTGTCTGTCTCCCTTACTTTAATGCAAGCTAAAAAAGTGCAAGGACCTTGACTTGAACCTTTCTGCTGTTTTCCCAGTATCGAGAGCAGTGCCTAGCACAGAGTAGGTTCTCTATAAATATTTGTTCAATAAATGAGTGAATTATTTAGTAACTTAGCTTAAATATGCCAAAATTGAGATGATGGGCTCCTGGCCCCAGTTCCCAGCTGGCCACTCCCAGATCACAGGTCTGGCCTCTCGCCAGAACTGTCTGGACCGTCTTTCCGGTGACTCCTTGAGGTTTCCTTGAAGCCCCTGAAAATATTTTGTTGAGAACACCTTTCATAGTGGCCCTAGTTCTAGTCAACTTTTTAAATCAGATCAGTCAAGACCAGTCACAGGAGAAGTTGGAAACTGGAACAGAACCAACGTGTGTGGCAGAATTTTAATGAAAATGTAATGGCAACCAAGAGAATCTGTTCTAGACCTTCAAGACCGTCTCTGCAAATGAAGCTGTGAATTCCATGGCTGAGCTATGTATCTTGGAATAGGGCCCATGTTTAGATGGAGAGGTAAGACCTGAAAAAGTAAAATTCAATCTTCACTGGTAATGAAATATTAAATTAGTGTGGACACAGGGGAGAGACTTTTACTCTTCTGCTGTGGCTGCTTCAGCAAGCTTGGCCTGTTAAATCCAAATGAAGTGTGGAGACCAGACATACTCCATTGCTCCATTTCATTCTTGCATTTTTCTAGCTGCAGCATGACATTTGGCTTCCCCACCTAAACCTTCTTACTCTTACTCTTCTTCCCTGCAGGGGAATTGCTTGTAGACATATTGAAAAAGTATATAACAGCCAGAGTTTTCTTATATTGGACTCTCTAACAATAACAAAAATTATTATTATATGTTGTCTTTTAGACAATGGGTTGCTCTGCACTGGCATGAAGTTGTGGTAACATGGAATGCATAAGCTTGTGGTTCACACAGAGTGTACAAAATCAGTTTCCCTGGGACATAAATCTGCTCTTTATTGATGTACCCAAGCTCTATCCCAAGTAAGAATTGGGTTAAGGGAAAAATAGACCCATCCATTGTGTACATTCACATAAAAGGTTTTAAGAAATCCCGCTCTAAAGAAGCGTATTCAACTTTGCTTAATCTGATGTCTCATAAAACTATGATCACTGAATCCATTTTATTTTTGCCTGACAAAGTGATACTCAACCTGGGCCATAGTGTCTGCCTCACTGTGTCTGAGAATCTGTGGGGACATTTTGGTCACAATGTCTGGAGGCTCTATTGGCATTTAGAAGGTGGGGACCAGGGATACTAAACATCATCTAGTATGAGGACCAGTTCTTCTACATAATGAAAAATTATCCCACCCAAAATGCCAGTAGCATCCCTGTTGGGTACATACTAATTCACACTAGGAATTCTAATATACACCAGTTTTTTATTGTACAGATGAAGAAACAGGCTCAGATAGAGGAAACGGTATGTGTAAGTCTCACAACTGTGTCCATGGTCCAAGTCAGTACTGGAACTCGCTCTCTTTTTCTCTATTCTGTACTCACACCTCAACACCATGTTGTCTCTATTGTGCATATACTAGCACACTTGAAAAATGAGCAAAAGCTAAGTTGTTCAAGAGCCTTAAAGAAAAACCTCCTTAGAGCCTCCAGAGTATCTACATGCTTGTGGAAACACTGACTGATGAATGAATGAAAAATTGAAACAACACAGGAGGAAAAATTCAGAACTAGCTTTCACTTGGCAATTACTACATGCCAGGCCTTTTGCCCATATTGGCTCTTTTATTCCCCACAATGGACCAATAACAGAAAGATTACTAACTCCTATTTTCAGATGAAGAAACTGAGTCTTGGAGAACTTGGATAAGATTCTCAAGGTCACAGAGCTCATAGAAAGTGATAGAACTGGGATTTGACCTGATTTTAGTGTGACTTTTAAGCCTGAGTACTTTCCTTCAGGCCTCTCAATGAGCAGCCAAGACTCTTGCTCTCAGAAATGGGAAACACAATGAAGAAGAAAAGAAGGACTTTTTTTTTCCAACAAAATTTGTTTTTCTGTTAATTACATTTCTATTGTTAAAAACAACAGAAATCAGTTCAAGTATGTTTAAGCAAAAGTGAGCATTTTTGGAAGGATAGTGGAGCTCATGAAATCTAGAAGTTGAACAATCCAGCTCTACAAGTGCATGCGGCAGCTGCAGCATGTGGCCACACCCTCCAGAATAGCACTGTTGAGGCTGACTCACTCCCAGCTCCCAATCCCGGTCTCAGGTCAATGCTTGAGAGAGATAATAGCTCTGATTCAACTTCGATCAGATATTCACTCCTGTTCCAACCACTTGTGACTGTGAAGTTAGAGTCACAGAGCAGGAACACAGTTGCTGATAAGCCATTTTTGTGGACAGAGTGGGTATCTTTAAGAGTTACCTATGATCAATTATTAGTCACATTGTGAGGCAGTTGAAGTTTCTTTTGTGTCCTTTATATCCCCCTAACAACAGGGAAGTTTTAGCAGTAGATGCCAAAAAAAAAAAAAAAAAGAGAACAAGAGAGAGAGAGAAAGATTTCAAATCAACAACCTAATGAGGCTGGGCATGGTGGCTCATGCCTATAATCCCAACTCTTTGAGAGGCCAAGGTGGGTGGATCACTTGAGGTCAGGAGTTTGAGACCAGCCTGGTCAACATGTCAAAATCCTGTCTCCATCCAAAAATACAAAAAAGAGCTTGGTGTGGTGGGGCACACCTATAGTTCCAACTACTCAGGAGGCTGAGGCACAAGAATTGCCTGAACCCAGGAGGCAGAGATTGCAGTGAGCCAGGACTGCCCCACTGTCTTCCAGCCTGAGCAACAGAGCAAGACTCTGTCAAAACAAAAAAACAAAAAACAAAAAAACAAACAAAGAAACAAACAAAACTTAATGATGCACCTCTTGCAAAATAAAATAAAATAAAATAAAAGGAAGAACAAACTAAGCCCAAAATTAGTAGGAGAAAAAATAAAGATCAGAGCACAAATTACCAAAATAGAGACTAAAAAATATACAAAAGATCAACAAAACAAAAAGTTGGATTTTTTTTTTTTTGGAACAGATAAGCAAAATTGACAGGCCATTAGCTAGATTAACCAAAAAAAAAGAGAAAAGACTCAAAAGAGTTAGAAACAATAAAGGAGGCATTACAACTGATATCACAGATACAAAGGGTGATTGGAAACTATTATGAACAACTGTACACAAACAAATGGGAAAACCTAGAGGAAATAAGCAAATCCTGGACACATACAACCCACCAAGATTGAAATAGGAATAAATAGAAAACCTGAACAGACCAATAACAAGTAACATCACTGAAGCTATAATAAAAAGTATCCCAACCAAAGAAAAGCCCACGACAGGATGACTTCATGCCTGAATTCTATCAAATATTTAAAGAAGTAACACGAATTGTCTTCAAACTATTCCAAAAAATTGAAAGAGAGGAAATTCTTCCAAACTCAGTGAGGCCAGCATTATCCAAATACTAAAATGAGGCAAGAACACTACAGACCAAGAAAACTACAGGCCAATACCCCTGATGAACATAGATGCAAACGTCCTCAACAATATACTAGCAAATCAAATCAAAGTCAACAACACATCAAAAAGATTATACAACATAATCAAGTGGAATTTATCCCAGGGATGCAAGTATAGTTCACCATTCACAAATGAATAAATGCGATACATCACATCAACAGAATGAGGGGCAAAAACTGTGATCATCTCAATAGATGCAGAAAAATCATTTGATAAAATTCAACATCCCCTCATGATAAAAACTCTCAACAAATTAGATGTAGAAGAAACACCTCAACATAACAATAGTCATATATGACAAACCCAGAAGTAATATTATACTGAATGTGGAAAAGCTGAAAGCCTTTCCTCTAAGAACTGGAACAAGATAAGGATGCCCACTTTCACCACTCATATTCAAAATAGTACTGGAAGTCCTAACAAAAGCAATTAGGCAAAATAAATAAAGAACATCCAACTGCAAAGAATGAAGTAGAATTGCACCTGTTTGCAGAGGACATCATCTTATATGTAGAAAAACCTAAAGATTCCAACAAAAACTCTTAGAACTGATAAATTTAGTGAAGTGGAAGGATACAAAAATCAACATACAAAAATCAGTGGCATTTCTGTATGTCAATAAAAAGGTAACTGCAAAAGAAATCAAGAAATCAATATCATTTAAGATAGCCACAGACTATGAATAAACTTAACTAATGAGATGAAAGGTATCAACAATGAAAATTATAAAACTTTGATGAAAGAAATTAAACAGGACATAAACACGCAAAATGAAAAGCCATTCTATGTTCCTGGATTGGACAAATAAATATTGTTAAAATGACCATACTACTCAACGTGATCTACAGAATCAATGCACTCCCTAATAAAATATCAACGACATTCTTTACAGAAATTGAAAAAAAATCCTAAAATTTGTGTGGAATCATAAAAGATGCCCAATAGCCGAAACAACCCTGAGGGGAATAAAAAACCTGGAGGCATCATACTACCTGACCTCAAAATATATGGCAAAGCTATAGTAACCAAAACAGCATGGTGCTGGCATAAAAACAGACATAGAGACCAATGGAAAAGAATAAAGAACCCAGAAATAAATTCATGTGTTTACAGCCAACTGATTTTCAACAAAGGCACCAAGAACATACATTGGAGGAAAGGATAGTCTTTTCAGTAATTGGTGCTGGAAAAACTGAATATCCATATGCAGAAGAATGAAACTAGATACCTATCTCTCACCATATAAAAAACCAATTCCAAATGAATTATGGTCCTGAAACTATGAAAGTACTAGAAGAAAACAGGAAAAATGCTTCAGGACATTGGTTTGGGCAAAGGTTTTATAAAAACCTCAAAAGCATAGGCAACAAGAGAAAAAAATAGATAAATGAGATTATATCTGATGAAAACACTTCTTAAAAAAGCAAAGGAAACAACTAATAGAAACAACCTACAGAATGAGAGAAAACATTCGAAAACTATTTATCCAACAAGGAATAAATATGCAGAATACATAAGAAATTCAAACAACTCAACAGCAAAAAAATTGATTTAAAAATGGAAAAATGATCTAAACGACAATTTTTTAAAGAAGGCATATGAGTGGCCAACAAGTATATGAGAAAATGTTCAACATTACTAATCATCAGGGAAATGCAAATAAAAGCCACAGTAAGATGTCATCACCCCAATTAGAGTGGCTATTACCAAAAAGACAAAAAAATAGCAAACGCTGGCAAGGATGTGGAGAAAAGGAAACAGATATACTGTTGATGGAAATGTAAATTAGTACAGCCAATTTGGAAAACAGTATGGAAGTTTCTCAAAAAAACTAAAAATGGAACTAGCATATGATCCAAAAATCCCACTGCTGGGTGGATAGCTAAAGGAAATGAAATCAGTGTGCCAAAGGGATATCTGCACTACTCTGTTTACTGTAGCACTGTTCATAATAGCCAAGATACAGAATCAGCCTGTGTCCCTCAACATACGATTAGATTAAAAATGTGGTATATATACACAATGAAATACTATTTAGCCATAAAAAAGAATGCAATCTTGTCATTTGCAGCAACATGAATGAACCAGGAGTACATTATATTAAATGAAATAAGCCAGGCACAGAAAGACAGATACTACATGTTCTTACACATATTTGGAAGCTAAATAGGCTGATGTTATAGAAGTAGAGATTAGAATATTGGTAATAGAAGCTGGTAAAAGGGGAGGAAAGTGGGGGATAAGGAGAGGCTAGATAATGAATAGAAAATTACAGCTACATAGGAGGAATAAGTAAGTTCTCTTTTTTTCTTCTTCTTCAACATTTAAGTTCAGGGGTTCATGTGTAGGATGTGCAGGTTTGTTACGTAGGTAAATGTGTGCCATGGTGGTTTGCTGCACAAATCATCCCATCACGCAGGTTTTAAGCCCAGCATCCATTAGCTATTCTTCCTGATGCTCTCCCTCCCTACACGTCCCCCTCCGACAGGCCCCTGTGTCTGTTTTCTCCCCCCACCTATGTGGCCATGTGTTCTCAGCATTCAGCTCCACTTATAGGTAAGAATATGTGGTGTTTGGTTTTCTGTCCCTGCATTAGTTTGCCAAGGATAATGGCTTCCAACTCCATCCATGTTCATGCAAAGGACATGATTTCATCCCTTTTTATGACTGCATAGTATCCCATAGTGTATATGTACCACATTTTCTTTATCCATTCTATCATCAATAGGCATTTAGGTTGATTCCATGTCTTTGCTATTGTGAATGGTGCTGCAATGAACATATGTGTGCATGTATCTTTATAATAGAATGATTTATACTCTTTTGGGTGTATGCCCAGTAACGGCATTTCTGGGTCAAATGGTATTTCTGCCTCTAGGTCTTTGAGGAGTTGCCACACTGTCTTCCACAATGGTTGAACAAATTTACACTCCCACCAACAGTATAAAAGCATCGATAGGAGGAATAAGTTCTAATGCTCTATTGCGCCTTGTGTGACTGCTTCAAAATGTTATCTACTATCTCTATTCTTTCCTTCCCATCATAATTCCCTTGGGAGAGAATTCTCCATATTTACTGTAACACACATCTTACTGATTAGGTTTAATGCTATACTCCTTCAAGAGATTGCATTCTAACAGAGCAAAATGCAACGTAATCCAACAAATACTGGTAAATCCCACCTGCATATAAGAAGCCCTAAATGAAGAATTGTTTCACCTTTCTTTAATGGAGTTCAGAGATGATTAAGACTCCTTAACCTGCAAAGGATATAATTTACAAGCCTCAGTCAAATAAATGAGACTGTAACTGTAAAAAGAGAGATTTGGAGAAGAAAGTGACTTGAAGGAAGAGCTCCTCAAATCACACCACAAGGTGACTGATTGTCTTACTTGTTAGGTTATCGCTAGGTTTCCCATGGGACAGGGAGTAAGAGGCTCGCATTGCCACCACAAATTCAATAGATAACCTATGGTTAAGAGTAGGGGTGGTGTAGAGCAAGGGCAACTAGTCATATCCTGGAAAATAAATCTTCCAGCCAGTACTCCTTAGGAAAATATTCCCTCTGGAGCCATTGGGTCCACGTCATGGAAGATTTCATGGGAAAGGCCTTGTCTCTCAAAGGGTGCCTACCAGGATACGTCTCAGTCATTCAGCTCCCCCCTAAACAGGCAGAGAAAAGTGAGAAAGGAAATCTTTACTCTGATCAGATCTGCAACAACACCTACAGTGGAGGCAAGAACCAGTTTTCTGGCACTAGTGGTCTTGCCCTTCCATTACACAAGTGACCATAAGAAAGTCATAAATTGCCCTGGGTCTGCAAGATTTGCATGGTATATATTTTTCATCATTTTATTTTACCTTCTTTCCTGCACTGTATCTGGATTTTTGCCATCTTCCTCTTTAATGCTCACTACTGTGAGCTTCTTCAGGGCATGTGCAGAAGTATCCCATCCAGGCTTGTTCTACTTCGATAGAACCATAAAGTATATACTTGGATTTTTTTCTCATGATCTCCATAAAAAACACATTGGTATACCAATGGCTGACTTGTTTACATCTGACAAAGTGGTTTACTCTAAAATGTTTATGACTGATGTTCACATCTCTTTTGGGGTTTAAGTATTGCATAATTACATTCCTCAACAAAATGCCCCCACAAGTTTAACAGCAGTCACCATGACAGGCAATAGGGAAGATATTGGGAAATGGAAGATTTTCAATGGACATTTCAAAACACACCTCATGAGCAACTGCCTACTTTGTTTCTGTGACAAGGGAATTCTGGATCCTAGATGATAAGTCTTGAAAGGGTCTGTGGCCTTGAAGGAGTAAAAAGAGTGAGACAATCAGTCTTGCTTTGTTCCACCTTAAAAGTCAGGAAGACAGTTCAGTTCAACACTTAATGACTTCAAGCAAATTTATTTCTGGAGACTCTCAACCCCTCCAATACATCTATAATTAGCTTTTTAAAAATTCTTAAAAGCCATTTTAAAATTTAATGTCATTGTGGTTGAAATCATGCTTTGTGTGATTTGAACTCTCTTACATGTATTGAGACTGATTTTATGGCCCAAAACATAATTTATTCTGGTGGATGTGCACGGAATGTGTATTCTACTGTTGTTGGATACAGTGTGCTAAAAATGTTAATTAGAACAAGTTGGCTGATAGTGTTGTTTAAGTCTTCAATCGACATTTTGTCTGCTTGTTCTGTCAATTACTGAGAGAAGAGTGTTGAAATATCTAGCTATAATTACTGATTTTTTATTTCTCCCTTAAATTCTATCAGTTTTTGCTTTGTATATTTTGAAATGTTATTACTAGATGCACACACATTTAGGACTGTTACAAATTATTGAGGAAGTTACTCAAGTATATCATTATTAAATAGACTTCTTTGCCCTTGGTTATGCTCTTCTTTCTACAGTTTACTTTTTGATATTAATATGGCCATTCTAGCTATCTCATGATGAATGTTTGCATGGTATATATTTTTCATCATTTTATTTTACCTTATCTTTTATTTTACCTTATCTGTGTCTTGATATTTAAATTGAATTTCTTATAGGATGTATTTAGCTGAGTCTTGCTTTCTTTTCCAATCTGATAATCTCTGCTTTTTAATTGTGGTGTTTACACCATTTATATTTAATGTGTTTAAGGTTTGAGTTTAAATTGATCAGCTTGCTGTTTCTTTTATCTTTGTTCCATCTATTTTTTGTTTCCTTTTTTCTCATTTTTTGGTCTTTTCTTTTCTTGGTTAATTGAGTACTTTTATGATTCCATTTCATCTACATTATTGGCTTATTAGCTTTACCTCTTTGTTGTAATTTTTAAGGGGTGCTCTAGAGTTCACAGTAATCTCTAAATTATTAAGCCTACCCTGAAATATATCATTAAAAGTATAGTCTAAGAACCTCTGGACAGTATATTTCCATTCTCCATATCCTCCATCCAGTTGTGCTATTATTGTCATGTATTTTGTTATATACACAATAAATTATCAGTTTTGATTTAAAAGTCAATCTTCTTTTAAAGAATAAATCTATACTTTAATGTAAAATTTATCCATTTAAAATGTTAGCCACCAATTCAGAAAAATTAAAAGCAAAGTACAGGGCTCATTCTGTGTAGGTCAAATGACATTTATCTATGGTTAGAAATATTGTGTTGAATATATTATTCTACAACTTGTTTATTTCCCTCACTCCTATGATATGTAGATTTTTACAATGCTACTCTCTCATTAACTGCTACTTAGTGTTTTTTGGATAGACATATCATGGCTTATTCAACCACGCTGATGGGCATTTAGGTGTTAGTTCATTTTCACACTGCTATAAGAAATTAGTGGGCTGCCTGCCTTCTTAGATAGCCCTGTCAGGGTCTGAGACAGGGAAATGAATAAATCACTTCTTCAGGTAGACCTGGGAATTGAAGAATTACCTGAGACTAGGTAGTTTATAAAGAAAAGAAGTGTAATTGACTCACAATTCCACATGGTCTGGAGGCCTCAGGAAACTTACAATCACGTGGAAGCAAGGCACGTCTTACGTGGTGGCAGGAGAGAGATAGAGTGAGGAGGGAGACTACCAAACACTTTTAAACCATCATATCTCATGAGAACTCACTCACTATCATGAGAACGGGATGGAGGAAACCACCCCCATGATTCAATCACCTCCCACTAGGTCCCTCCCTTGACACATGGGGATTACAATTTGAGATGACATTTGGGTGAGGACACAGAGCCAAGTCATATCGCCATGCTTGTTTGAGTCTTTCCACACATGTGTGTGTATTTCTGTAGGGAAGATACTGAGAAATGAAATAGCTAATCAGAAGGTAAGACCATTTTAAATTTGAATAGACATAGTCAAATGACTCTTCAGTGTAGCTTGCTCTAGTTTCATTTTTAAAAAAGAACCCTGTAGCCATTATTGCTGAAAAATGCCCACTTGCAGAAACAATTAGTGGGCTGCCTGCCTTCTTAGATAGCCCTGTCAGGGTCTGAGACAGGGGAATAAATAAATAACTTCTTCAAGTAGGCCTAGAAATTTATGCTTTGTAAGGTAAGATCCCAAAGAGTCTAGTTTCACCTAATTAATGATAATTTATCTAATTCAATTATTTTTAAAATTTCAAAAATTATATAAGAAATGGAATATTCCTTTAGGAGTAAGCCTAGATGTCATATAATTCACCCCTCTCACTTTCTGAATGGAAGGAAAAAAAAAAATCTGAAGCCAGAGAGAAGTGACTTGCACAGCTAGTTCTTACAAAATCGGATTTGAAATCCAGGTCTCCTGATTCCCAGAGCAGGGTATTGATTTGGAGAGACAATTAGCCCAAATACAAAACCTTTGAGTGGGAAGTAGTCTTAGAAAGGAACTAGAAGTCAAATTCATTTTAATTTAGACTACCATATCACACAGAAATCCTCTTGCTAGAATAGCTGATGTTTCTGAAAGTTTGAGTTTAAGCATTTTCTTTAAAAGGCAGTTGGTTCAATAACTTGTGAATAGATATACACTATTATTGGGCAGCTTTAATTATTAGAAATTCTTACTTTTGGCCGGCTGTGGTGGCTCATGCCTGTAATCCCAGCACTTTGGGAGGCCGAGGCGGGTGGATCACAAGGTCAGGAGATCGAGACCGTCCTGGCTAACACGGTGAAACCCCATCTCTACTAAAAATGCAAAAAATTAGCCGGGGGTGGTGGTGGGCGCCTGTGGTCTCAGCTACTCAGGAGGCTGAGGCAGGAGAATGGCTTGAACCCGGGAGGCGGAGCTTGCGGTGAGCCGAGATCGTACCACTGCACTCCAGCCTGGGCGACAGAGCGAGACTCTGTCTCAACAAAAAAGAAAAGAAAAGAAAAAAGAAACTCTTACTTTCATTTCCCTGAAATCTGCCTTACAATTTTTACTTCTTGAAATTTCACATTTTTTGCAGCATAAATGAATCAGAATCCAGGCTTCTCACCATTTCACCTTCTGCCACCTGAATACTCTCCTATTTGTCTCCCTTTTAGAATGTGGTTTGCAGAAGAAGAGAAAGTGATAGTCCAACTATAGTCCCCCCAGTGCAGGGTGCAGTGGGGCCATCATCTCCCTTGATCTGCTCTCTATACTTCTACAACAGAGCCTCTACATGTTTAACTTTCTTGGCAGCTCATTCCTGAGAGTGAACGCCAAGTCTCACTCTCTTTTTTTTTTTTCTAACTGACAACTATAAAGCCAGGTCTCTTTCCTCTTCTGTTCATGTAATTGATTGCAGGAATTTATATGTTAAAAATTCTACCTTTTAGCTTTTAGTTAAACATTCCTGTTTTTTGAGAATATTTGAATCCTTACGCTATTGTCTTTCTCTGTAACATACCTCACACAAATTTGTTAAATAACCCTTGTATGATGTTATAGAAATCACTGAAGAAGGCTGGGAGCAGTGGCTCACACATGTAGTCCCAGCAGTTTGGGAGGCCAAGGCAGGAGAATCACTTGAGGTCAGGAACTGGAGACCAGACTGAGCAACATAGTAAGATCCCATCACTCCAAAAAAAAAAAAAAAAGTTAACTGTGCATGGTGGCAGGTGTCTGTAGTGACAGCTACTCAAGAGGCTAAGGTGGTATGATGGCTTGAGCTCAGGAGTTCAAGGCTGCAGTGAGGTATATGACTGTGCCACTGTACTCCAGGCTCTGTGACAGAGCGAGACTCCATCTCTTAAAGAAAAAACAGGCCGAGGCGGGTGGATCACGAGGCCAGGAGCTCAAGACCATCCTGGCCAACATGGTGAAACCCCGTCTCTACTAAAAAATACAAAAAGTGGCTGAATGTGGTGGCACGTGCCTGTAATCCCAGCTACTCAGGAGGTTGAAGCAGAAGAATCGCTTGAACCAGGGAGTCGGAGGTTGCAGTGAGCCGAGATTGCGCCACTGCACTCCAGCCTGGCTACAGAGCAAGACTCCATCAAAAAAAAAAAGAAAAAAGAAAAAAAAAAAAGACAGAAAAGAAAAGAAATCACTGAAGAATAAGCAGGGCATCAGAGAAATACACAAATGACATTTTCCAAGTTGACTCTAACTGTGAAGCCACACGTAGTACCCAAGTACAACCCTATTTCTTCAGGTTTTTTGTTTGTTTAAATATAGCTATCATGACAGGCTATTAAATGCCTTTCTGAAATGAAGATACTTTATATAGCTATGGCATTCTTCCGATTTACTGCCTGGGAAACATTTTAAAGTGGGGAAATGGGGTTAGTTCCACATGGCCAGTTCTCAGTGAACCCATAAAGATTTTTAATGATCATCTCTCTATAAATATTAACTTACAGATCTCCTGAAGGCAAATAGCTAGGGCATCCAATGCCAAAAATATAATGCCAAAGTCAGAAAAATATATATATATATATATTTTGGAAGCAGAAGGAACCAATGTTCTTCCAACTTGCTGTTTAAATCTCTGTTGATAGAGAGTAATACACAGAACTGTGTTTGGGGGAGAGAAGATGGGCAGACTGTGTAAGTCAAAGGCTTTTGAAGGTCTTTGGAAGAGAGAGTCAGTGGAGTCTTTGTGAATGATGCAGGCAACCTCCAGGAGGGCCTGAGACCTGCTGGGACTTGCACCAGCTCTGTCCTTCCCAAAGCACCAAACTCTTCCTCCCTCTCACTTGTCACCATTCTGCCTGCGGCAGTTGGAGTCAACTCTAGCCTTTTTAATAAGACAGTTTGGAAGAGAGACAAGCCTTTTCAGTCTGAGAGATAAAAATAAAAATGTCAGTGATCAGAATTTCCACATATGGTCTCAAATGATAGATGAAATTTAAAGCTGGCAATTGTCCTGAGCTGGAAAGACGTAAGCAACAAAGGCTGGAAGGAGGTTTAGGGTTTTGGTTGCTTTTCTCCCCCCCGCCGCTAAGTGATAATGGAACGTCCCCAAACACAGCAAGTTCTTTCCTTTTTAAGGGCAGTGAAGGTTGCCAGGCCTTGTCCATTTGCAGCCGACCTGCTCAGAAACATTTTGCTGCCCTTCCCCCACCTCTGTGAATAGGTTTTCCCAAAATTCCAGGAGGGAGTCCTCTACAGACTGCCCATCTGTTCTTAGGCATGCAGGGAATCTGGGTAACAATTACATTTGGGAATCACCTGTTGGGGCTCCGGAAGAGAGACCAAACTTCTGCACCAAGCCCTTGGCCATTTCTTTTTCTCCAAGACAGTTTTGCTTTTGGGTGCAGTTAGAGATTAGGAGGAAAGATTAGAAGGGGGAAGGAGAGATACGTATCTCAGCTAAGAAGGGTCAAAGTCTAAGAAAGGTTGGCTTTTGCCCTGACACAAGCAAGTGAACACATACATTTTCAAGGCCAAAGTTGACGAGAGTGGTTGATCAGCACTCTAGAGCTCTTAACGTGAATCTATGAGCCCCGGGCTCAGCTGGGATTGTACCACAAATTTTTCCAGCCTCGATTTATTCACCTAAAAAACGAGAAGGGACAAAATAATCTTTAAAAAAGATTTCTTGTTGGACAATTCCATTCCAACATCTTGTAGGAAGAATTCTGAGACTAAACGATAGACTTGGCCAGTGGTTCTCAAACTAGAACATGAATCAGAAACATCTGGAAATCTTATTAAGAGCCAGATTTGGGGTCCCACCACCAGTTTCTGATTTATTGGTTGGTGGTGGGGCCTGAGAATTTGCATTTCTGACAGGTTCTTAGGTGATATCGGTGCTGCTGGTTCAGGTGCCCATACTTTAAGAACCTCTGGTCTAGACCACAAAACATTCAGATGAACGCCCAGCAGGTTAATGATCATGCTTAGGAAAAACAGGTTGAGTATCCCAAATATGTGAAATCAGAAATACTCCAAAATCGGAAACTTTCTGAGTGTGAGCATGATGCCACCTGTGGAAAATTCCACACCTGACCTCATGTGACCAATGGCAGTCAAAATGCAGGCACACAGCAAACCATCGATTCGGTTTCCCTAAGGGAAACAAGGCCCTCCCAGCCCCCTTCAGCTGCAGTCTTTTTCACCCACAACCAAATTCTCACAAAGGGTAATAAGATAAAAACTTTGCTTCATGCTCAAAATTATTTAAAATATCATATAAAATCACCTTAAGGCTATGTGTATAAAGTGTATATGAAGCACAATGAATTTCATGTTTAGGTGGGTTCCATTCCCAAGATATCTCACTACACACACACACACACACACACACACACACATATATATATATATGCAAACAGTCCAAAATCTGAAAACATCCCAAATCTGAAACACTTCTGGTCTCCAGCATTTCAAATGAGGGATACTCAACCTGTAATTATCTACAGGCCTGACTACAGAACCTGTTTAGCAAAAGATGACTTCAGGGACTGAGCCCAGACTCACACATGCTCAATGCTGTGAGGGTGAGGGACTTGGGAAGAGGAGCACTCAGGAGTCACACAATCTGCACCTTGAAAGATGCCACTGGAATTTAAGAAAATCCAGCAGCTCGTAGGAGTGGTTGATAATGTTTATAACCTATCTCTGGCCTTACAGAAGACCTGTTAAAGGGCTTCCACAGCCATGATCTCAAATTCTTAAAACAAGCCTGCAACACAGAGCACAAGGATAATTGTCCTGCTTGGGAGTTGGATTGGGAATCACTTACCTTTGTTGACCCAGCAAAGACCCTAGCGCGGAGTTGTTTTGCCAGCAAGGCAGATGAGTATACGTACAGCCATGTAGAGTCCCTTTCCAGAGGCCTTGTATAAGCGGTAAATCGATGAGATTCAAGATGCAGTCTATTTCCCTTTTTAACTTCACTCTGACCATGACCTCATTAATATTGTAGCATAAATTGCTGAACTAATTGGGTCACAAAAAGTGTTAACAAGTTGAGAAGGGCCACAGGGCTCTTAGATCCTTGAGTCAGGGTTAGCAACTAAACTCACCAACAGAATTACTATACAGCCAGGAAGCACAAACCTTTAGAGAATTTGTGCTTTCTAACCACTCTGCCTCCTGATTTCAATAGCATTAAGTCCAAGTTACTACTCTAGAAGGAAAAACAAATCCAAACTCAAAATAGGGGAAGAAGAGCAAATTCTGGTTTACTGAGAAAGATCTTAAGGTCATTTAACAAGTATTTACTGAGCAACCATCATTCACTAGGCAGTGGAGATATGTTGACAAATAAGACAGGCATGACCGCTGCTTGGATAGAGCTTACAGTTGAGGAAAGGAGACATAATTTAAACACATCAGCCTCCAAATCTATAATTACAGTTGTGTTGAGTGTCATGGCTGAGAACAAGGAAAGCAGTAGTAATAGACACCATGCTATAGTTTCCAAAGCCAATCTGCCTCTGGGACACAGAAGTAGAAATCAAAGTTTTGACCTTTATCTTCCATAATATATCATACGGGGCCTTCCCTCATTACAGAATCATATGCAAGGAGCAACATTTTGTGCCTCAGTGTGGGAGGGCTCATGTCCCTATTTAAAATGGAAACTTGGTGATCCAACATTCGCCTTCTATCTTAGGAAGATCTATGTCAAACTCTGGGTTCCATGATCATCCAAGGAGAATTTGCAGTGAGGTCAGGAAGGTCCATGGAGAAGTTGAAATAGTCGGGAAAAGAGGGGAAAGAAGCTTAAGACAGCTCAAGAAGTTGAGCCCACTGACGTGCCCCTTCCAAGTACGTGCCTCTTATTAGAAGATAGTGACTGACTGGAGTGCCCTGGTCTGTGATGATAGGAGATTTCAGGGGTTAAAACAACAATACACGCACACTTCTAAAGTGTGGTTCTCTTTCTAGGGGACCTTAATTCAATTGGAGGGAAATACTAAATCCTGAAAAGGTAGATGTCTTTAGTATGCAGAGGTCCACACATATTTAAAAACATAACGTAAGATTGAGCTCTTAGGTAGGAAGGACACTGAGGAGGCTTACCTGGCTAACTGATCACCTCCATGCCAGGCCACCCTGACATTCCAGGCAAGGAGATGACACCACCTGCCGCCCAGTGCACTGGGAGAATTTCCAGGGGAGCAGGGGTTCTGGGCAGGTCTCCACCCCAACTTAGGTACTCTGAATGCCATAAAGAGAATCACGGGCTTATTCTTTTGGTTCAGGGTTTTGTCTAAAGTTAAAATGCAAGGGTTACCAGAGGGGTGGCAGTTATGACTGTGTCTTAAAATAATAGGAGGAAGTACTTTATTAGATCTTGTTCAATCAGAGCTAGTGGAGAGCAAAAGAGAAAGGCCACAGACCTAGCAAAGTGTCATGTGGGATAGAAAAGAAAGAAAAAGCCTTGGTAGGCTGCATGGAGGAGCAGAATTCCTGGGTGATGTGCTGTGGTGTGCTGTTTTAGAGAGGCAGCGGTGTGCTGTTTTAAAGCATTTGCTGATTTTAATGGTATAAATACTCCCACCGTGGAAATTTCAAGCTGCCAATTTGATGTCAACTGGCCTACAGAATTGGCTCATGTATGCTGCTGTGGAAATGCTGGCTCCTGCACACTACAGAGGGCTCCACGAGTGGGCAGAGAGACACTGAAAGGGGGTGGTAGGAAGTCCCCACATACAGGCCTGGCCCTCAGTGCTGGTCTGAGGTTCTCACAGACTGTGTTAAAATTCTCCAGTGTGGAGGGCAGGTGTACTGGGGCCTGGGTGGCCCAGGTAAACATGGGTGGGACTGAAACTACAGACAAGGGAGAAGTTTAGTGGGCCCCTAATTAGAATGAATCTCCCATCTGCCTTTTGAAATCATCACGTAGAAAGGCAATCCCTGCAACAATAGCATTAAAGAAATTATTAAATGATGACTGCTCGCATCCCCAAAGTATGCATCTTAACATGGGGACACCCATTGGAAGACAATACCCTGGAATCACAGAGGAGAAAGTGACAATGAGCAGAAGGGAGGGTGAGGCCAGCTGTTCCCCTTTGTGGGGGAGGCAGGGACAGGCAGAGTTATTAAAAGCTCCATGACATACTTTGGCTTTGGTGGTGAGGTTATGTCTCAGCCTGCGGGATCACTCCCTTCAGAGCACATCGGGAAGACATCAGTGCTGGCCTGGTTGAGTTATTCGCGTCCATGGGGCCTAATCCTGCTCCATGTGTTCTCTTTGATAAGGCCCTGCCTTCTGTCTCCAAGCTTGCCTTTTCAGTTCCAGTTCCAGACAGGGCAAAAGGAATGATTCCCCAGCATCTAGGCAGAATCAGGAAGGGGGTCAAAGCTTTGTCCTTGCTCTCCCTTCTCCCTTGCAGTAGACTTCTCCAGGCAACCTGAGGCCGGTATCCTCAAAGCAGGGCCCAGGGCTCCCATCTCCAGACTCCAGCTGTGCCACAGGACCTCTGCTCTTCCACCCAATGCTTCTGTGTTGTTTCTTATAGCCCCGTAATTCTTTCTTTCCTAATTTCTCTGATGAATTAAATTCCTGTGAACTTTCACATGAAGGAGTTAATGACTGTTTTTGACTTAAGCGTCACTCTTTGCCAGTATTTGTAGTTTTACAAAGCTTTGACACTGAAGGACGACTCTGGTATGGGATAACTTCTGCTTTCACAGTAGATAAATGGCAAGATGATCTGGGCAAGGTTTTTGGTGCTCTCTGAAGTCATCCCCTGTGAATGAACATCTAATCCACTCATGTCAGTCCAACTCAGATGTGCCTGGACAGCCCCTGATGTGGAACAGCATCTGTCACTCACCAGTAGATACAGATAGATGCATCATGCATAGGCTATGCTGGCTGCTTTAATGGGATGAAGTGAGACCCCTAAAATGGCCCCAGCTCTTCTATTCAGTCCAAAGACCAAGAAGAGACAGAGAGAAAGAGAGAGGAAATTAAAATGTGTGACTGATGTTCCCAATGTCTAGTGTTCCTATCTTTATGTCAGTGTGTAACCAGTGCTTAGCTCCCACTTACAAGTGAGAACATGCAGTGTTTGGTTTTCTGTTCCTGCATTAATTCACTTAGGATTATGGCCTCCAGCTGCATCTGCAGTGCTACAAAAGACACAATTTCATCCTTTTGTGTGACTGTATAGCATTTCATGGTGTATATGTACCACATTTTCTTTACCCAATCCACTGTTGATGGGCACCTAGGTGGATTCCATGTCTTTGCTATTGTGAATAGTGCTTTATCACATACAAGTACATGGGTCTTTTTGGTAGAATGATTTGCTTTCCTTTGGGTATATTCCCAGTAATGCGATTGCTGGGTTAAATGGTAGTCCTAATTTTAGTTCTTTGAGAAATCTCCAAACTGCTTTCCACAGGGGCTGAACTAATTTGTACTCTCACCAAAAGTGCATAAGCATTCTATTTTTACTGCAGCCTTGCCAACATTCATTACTTTTTGACTTTTTAATAAGAGCCATTCTGACTGATGCTATCTCATCATGGTTTTGATTGGCATTTCTCTGAGAGTGATGTTAAGCATTTTTTCACATGTTTTTGGGCCGCTTGTATGTTTTCTTTTGAGAAGAGAGAGGGGGGAGGGCAAGGGTTGAAAAATGATCCATTGGGTGCTATGTTCACCATTTGGGTGACAGGTTCAATAGAAGCCCAACCTCAACATCACACAGTGTAACAAGTAACAAACTTGCACACGTGACCCCTGAATCTAAAATTTTCTTAAAAATTTAAATGTAAAAAATTAAAGTGTATTTTACAATTTTTAAAAAAGAGACAGTCTCAAGCTATCATTCAGACCAGAGTGCAGTGATTTTACAATTTTTTAAAGAATTCTTTTCTGCTAGCCTTATTTTTGCCTGTAAGAGTGACGATCATATTCATTACATGAAAAGTTCTGTCATACTATTGCTGTTTAAAAATAAATAATGCTACAGATACAAAAGAAAAGTGTGTGACTGGCGAATCCTTTCCTGTGAGAGCAGCACACTGCGCAGAGTGGAAAGCAGGGTTTGCCCAGGCCATGAACAACCCAGGGAGCTCTGACTCGTGACTCGTCTTTGTCAGAGATTCTCCAACATGTTTCGAGGCTGAGACACACCCATGAAACTGCAATTTTCTCAGGATGTACATACCCCCTCTTAATCAACACAGGACGCCAGCCACACTCACAGACCTATCAACTCCTCTCTCCTTTCCTCGAACCCTATTCAAGACAGAACTTCTTGGGCAGGGCTGAGTAAGGTAGGATGCTCCAGATGCAGTGAGTGATAATAATTGCAGTAGCTATCATTTGTCACGTGCTTACTCTGCCCAGCTGCTATGCTCAGGCTTTATACAAATATATGTGATCGCATTTAATCCCTGCAACCACCCATTCAGTTTCACATTATTATTATTTTCAGTTTACAGAGGAGGAAATGGAGACTCAAGCTAAATAATTTGCCCAAGGGCACACAGCTCATAAGTCACACAGTGAGGACAGAATATACCATGAATCCAAAAAAAGCTGGTTTCCCTCCATACTCCATGCCCTGGAAGCTAGTTCCACTTCTCCATCTCAGCTGAGCTGGGGCATCACCTGTGCTCCCAGAGGCTGGGTCCATGTGGCCATTGTGATCTGTAGCCAGATACACAGTAGAATTAAATTAGTCTGAAATCCAGAAGATAAATGAAGACCAGCAGATGATTTTTCCAGGCTTTACCATAATACTCCAGATGTTTCCATATCTGGAGGTAAATGCATTTGAAACATCTGGCTCCCTTCTTACCTAAAAATTTCATTTGCAAAAGGCATAGGAAGACCATCAACACAGATGTGATGGAGCAATCTAAATCCTGCCTGAAGGACTCAGAAGAGCTCTGAGGTCCTTTTGGGTGCAATTATTCTGGGCACCAGCCGTACTCTCTATCACACACTTGGCATCTTCATGCAGGTGCACCAGCAGACGATAGGAGAAACAGGGGTCCTTCCTTCCTATTTTAATGTAAATCTTTACCTGCTTCCTGACTTCTTATGAACTGTGCCTAATTTCTACTCAAGGTTTGAGTGCTCACCTAGCAGGAACAGAGATGAAATGGTTCCTACAACCATAACAAGAGAAGCAGTCTCTGGAGGGAACTGGGCTTTGTTTTCACTCTTTCACATGCCCACCAACTGACTTCAACCCCTCAGCAAAGTCTTGGAATGAAAAGCTAAAAATTTAAAAGGCAGTGGCTCTCAGAAAGGTGAGAACAAAAAATGGTGTTCAGATTCCACCTGGTTCATTTAATAAATGCCCATGTAGAACTTGACATTCAACATATCTCACTGGCTCCGGGTGAATGCTACAACATACTGGGCACAGTCCTTGTCTTTGAGGAGCTTATCACCCTATTGGAAAGATTTTTAAAAATTAATAATGTGATATAAACATTGGTAGTACCAAGTAACTAAAATTCTACAAGGCACATGCAAGAGTAAGGAAAATGTGTTAAGATTTCCACGAGTTCTAAGGTAGGAGAGACTTCATGAAACAGCAGGGCCAAAGTAGGACCAGAGATAAAGGGGATTGCTGGGGTAGAGAAGAGGAACAAAGAGAAGACCATAGGCGAAAGCAGTCTTTAGCCAAGCTCATTTCCTTGTGCCAGCTATGCTATTTCCTTTGTCTTTTGGCGTACACCGCACCTCTCCTAAATGATCCCTCCTTTCTTCTCATCTTCCTCCCTTCCTCTTTCTCTTACTATCCTTTTATCATTTGAGTTACTGAAATCTTTTCCATCCTGTCTTACTTTAGCTCAAGTCCAAACTTGTTCTTCAAGCCTTTCCCAACAATTCCAGAGTAAGCTAAATTTTCCACTCACTTCTTTCTTACAATAAGTACCACGCCTTGGAAAAATTAATATGCTGCCTTCTATTGTTTGCTAATGATTTTGTTCTATGTCCCTAATGATACTTTAAGCTTCTTATGGGCAGGGTTGTGTATAGCATTTCTTGTGTACCCAGCACATTGCCGGATGTGTAATAGAGGCTCAGAGAATGTTGTTGGAATGCCTCACCATTCAGGGTCATTAGTTGACTAGCCTCATTTGAAGTTCTGCAGAAGCAAAAGTTCAGATATTTAATGACCTAGGGAATGCCTTTGTGCTCTTCCAAAATTTATCCTGTTTTATTAAAGCAACTGCCTTTTACTTTTCATTAAACTTCCTGTTCTTGGAAATACTACTTTTCCTCTCATCTCTATGCTTAATGTCTTTGGATCCCCTTGCCCATTATTTAAGTCATTGGGACACCTTCAAACTTCTGCATTGTGGTCGAACATGGTGGCTCATGCCTGTAATTCTAGCACTTTGGGAGGCTGAGGTGGGAGGGATCACCTGAGGTCAAGAGTTTGAGACCAGCCTGGCCAACATGGTGAAACATCATCTCCACTAAAAATACAAAACTTAGCAGGGTGTGGTGGTGGGCACTTGTAATCCCAGCTACTCGGGAGGCTGAGGCAGGAGAATTACTTGAACGTAGGAGGCGGAGATTGCAGTGAGCCAAGATGGTGTCATTACACTCCAGCCTGGGTGACAGAGTGAAAAAAACTCCTTCTCAAAAAAACAAAAACAAAAACAAACAAAAACTTCTGCATTGCTTCATTGAGTGTTGAATAGTTTCACACAATTGATTGTATATGTCTTGGCCTCAGATTCCACATTGGTTAAGATCCTGAGCATAATTATGACTCTGTCCTTAGATTCTATGGCATGGGAAGACTACTTCATGCAAGAGAAACCACATTGATTTAGAATATGCAAAAAATAAATAAATAAATAAAACAAAGAAATACATAAAGCAGAAGAAATTATAAGAATGTGAGGGGAGGCCTGGTGAGGCACCTCAAATCTGTAATTCCAATGCTTTGGGAGGGCAAGGTAGGAGGCTGGCTGGAGGCCAGGAGTTCAAAACCAGCCTGAGCAATATACTGAAACCCTATCTCTACAATAATAATAGTAATAATAATTACGCATGGTGGTGCACCTGTGGTCCTAACTACTAGGGAGGCCGAGGTGGGAGGCAGTAGAGCCTAGGAACTCAAGGCTGCAGTGAGCTATAATTGTGCCACTGCACTCCAGTCTGGGTGACAGAGTGAGGCCCTGTCTGTGAAAAAGAAAAAAAGAATACAGAGGTGTCCCATAGAACTTAAGGACAAGAACGTAACCTAAACCAAGGAGACATTTCAACGAGTCATCCACTATACCTCACTCTGTCTCCGCCCCTCTTTATTCCTCTTCTCCTTTATTCTCTTCTGCCCACTTCTCTTGCTGAACACCTCTACTTTGGCCCAAATGACCACTGTATGATTTCTGACTCAAGACCTGAAGATGAGATAAACAGAAAACAATTGTCCTAGAGTGGGCAGAGCCTGGGCTTGGATGGGTAGAGTGCTTCTGTGTGCACACTTCTAGTGGCTCTGGGGTTAGACTTGGAGATACTGATTTCCTCACAGAGACCCCTGAAAGCAGAACTGGCATCTCCATTCCACTCCGTACCATTCCTTTTCATCACTGCATTATCAAATGTTCCTGACCAAATATTCATCTGCAGTACAGGAAATGGACTGGAATAATTGGACCCAATGAGAAAAATATAAAATCTGACATCTTAGTCGAAAAAAAAGAAAGGCACAAGAGAAAAGATTGAGGGAAATTTTGCTAAAGGATCTCATGGAGAAAAGAGCATGTGGGTTTCCTAGATTGTAATAAGAATGTGAATCTCCTGTGAATGTGGTTGCCAAGTAGATGAAGGCAAATGTATACTAATTCATAGGAATTTACTGTCGAGAGCAACGAAGGTAAAACCCCACTCTATTCTGATGACTTTTCAGTACTGCTTTTAGTATGTAGAGAAGCAGGCAGACTGGAATGTATTCAGAGAGTAACCAGGATGTCCAAGAACTTGAAACCAGGTTACGCAAGGTTTTAATAGCAGAGCAGGAAGGATCTAGCCTGGAGAAGGGAAGCTGTCAATGGTGCTGGGTCTTGGTCTTCAGACTTTTATCGTGTGGAAGCTATAGTCAGAGCACCCAAGGATCCCAGTGAAGACTTGGCAACCTAACAAGTTCATCTTAATGTAAGCACACTTTTTAGGACTGGCCAACTCATGTAGAGAATGGCCAATCATTTGTTAAAACTCTAAGTGGGTGCGTGGAAGTCAGGGGTGGGATCCAAGAGGGAGAAGGATTTGAAACAGACTGTGCTAGATTATTTCTAACAACTCTTGTGGTTATGAAATTCAAGCAGGAAGGGAATCATTATTCCCATTTTATAGCTAAGGAAATCAAAGCCCAGAATAATTAGGTGACTGTTCCAAGGCATGCAGATGGTCAAGATGATGAACTGAAGAGTGGCTCATGATGCCAAGTGAGGTGTTCTGTACACCCCACCTTGTGGCTGCTATTGTTAATCTTCCCTATGAATAGTGCCTCCTCACTCAATTCCAGAATAGTCTCTCATTGCCTAACATATTCACAGAGGAGAATCAGTGACTTTCATTGGGAGTCAGAGACCTAGATTCCCATTCCATAGCCAACACTTCTCACACCCCATCCTATCTTTGAAGGACACAATAAAAGAAAATCAATCTCACCCACAACCTGCAGCTGAGAGAATCTCCAACATTAACTCATGTCACT
Organism: Theropithecus gelada; assembly: GCF_003255815.1. Taxonomy (NCBI): domain Eukaryota; kingdom Metazoa; phylum Chordata; class Mammalia; order Primates; family Cercopithecidae; genus Theropithecus; species Theropithecus gelada. Next base: position 99,329,829 of record NC_037679.1, on the reverse strand, counting down.
GGCTCACTGCACCAGATTGTGCAGGAGGGATTCAGTGTGAGTTTCCTGTCAGATTAACAGAGAGGCAGAGATGAAAAGAGAAAGATGTGACAAAGACCTTAAAAAAGTGTCATGCTCATGGATAGGAAGAATCAATATTGTGAACATGACTATACTGTTCAAAGTAATTTATAGATTCAATGTTATCCCCATCAAGCTACCGTTGACTTTCTTCACAGAATTAGAAAAAACTACTTTAAATTTCATATGGAACCAAAAAAGAGCCTGCATTGCCAAGACAATCTTAAGCAAAAAGAACAAAGATGGAGGCATCACATTATCTGACTTCAAACTATACTACAAGGCTACAGTAACCAAAACAGCATGGTACTGGTACCGAAACAGATATATAGATCAGTGGAACAGAACAGAGGCCTCAGAAATAATGCCACACATCTACAACTATCTCATCTTTGACAAACGTGACAAAAACAAGCAATGGGGAAAGGATTCCTTATTTAATAAACGGTGTTGGGAAAACTGGCTAGCCATATGCAGAAAACACCCCTTCCTTACACCTTATACAAAAATTAACTCAAGATGGATTAAAGACTTAAACATAAGACTTAAAATCATAAAAACCCTAGAAGAAAACCTAGGCAATACCATTCAGGACATAGGCATGGGCAAAGACTTCATGACTAAAACACCAAAAGCAATGGCAACAAAAACCAAAATTAACAAATAAGATCTAATTAAACTAAAGAGCTTCTGCACAGCAAGAGAAACTATCATCAGAATGAACAGGCAATCTACAGAACGGGAGAAAATTTTTGCAATCTATCCATCTGACAAAGGTCTAATATCCAGAATCTACAAGGAACTTAAACAAATGTACAAAATATAAAAAATAAAAAAGTGGGCTAAGGATATGAACAGACACTTCTTAAAAGAAGACATTTATGTGGCCAACAGACAGATGAAAAAAAGCTCATCATCACTAGTCTTTAGAGAAATGCAAATCAAAACCACAATGAGAACAATGAGATACCATCTCACGCCATTAGCCATCCCTCTCCTTCACCACTCATTCCTCCCAGCCCTTGGCAACCACCAGTCTACTCTGTATCTCTATGAACTTACCTATTCTAGACATTTTTAATAAGTGGAACCATACAATATATGTTCTTTTGTGACAAACTTCTTTCACTTAGAATAATGTTTTCAGATTCATTTTAATGGTGATCATTAAAAAGTTAGGAAACAGATGCTGAAGAGGATGTGGAGAAATAGGAATACTTTTACACTGTTGGTGGGAGGGTAAATTAGTTCAACCATTGTGGAAGACAGTGTGGCAATTCCTCAAGGTTCTACAACCAGAAATGCCATTTGACCCATCAATCCCTTTACTGGGTACATACCCAAATAATTACAAATCATTCTATTATAAAGACACATGCACACGTATGTTTATTGCAGCACTATTCACAATAGTGAAGACTTAGAACCAACCCAAATGTCCATCAGTGATAGACTGGATAAAGAAAATGTGGCACATATACACCATGGAATACTATGCAGTCATGAAAATGGATGAGTTCATGTCCTTTGCAGGGATATGGATGAAGCTGGAAACCATTATTATCAGCAAACTAACATAGGAAAAGAAAACCAAACACCGCATATTCTCATTCACAAATGGGAGCTGAGCAATGAGAACACATGGACACAGGAAGGGGAACATCACACACCAGGGCCTGTTCGGGGATGGGTGGTTAAGGGAAGGATAACATTAGGAGAAATATCTAATGTAGATGACGGGTTGATGGGTTCAGCAAACCACCATGGCACGTGCATATCTATGTAATAAACCTACAGGTTCTGCACATGTATCCCAGAGCTTAAAGTATAATAAAAATAAAAATACAAAAGTGCTAGTTGTGCCGCCCCTGTCAGAGGGCTTGCAGAAGCTCATATTAGCAACGGCTCTTGGGTGGGCCTCAGTTTCAGAAAACCACATATTTTAAAATCACAATATTGCAGAATGCATCAATTTGGTGAGAAATATATTCATTCGCACTAAAAAAGGAAAGTGTTTTATGATGGATTCATTGTCTGGTTCCCTTAAATTGCCCACTTTTCTTCTCTTGTGTGTGTTTGCCTATGATTACTATTTAAAAATAATAGCTTTATTGAGATATAATTCATATACCATAAAATTCACTTTCTTAAAGCGTACAATTCAGTGGACTTTAGTATATTCACAGAGTCATACAACCATCACCACTATCTAATTCTAGAATATTTTCATCACCTCAAAAAGAAACTCTGCACCCATTAGCAGTCTCTCTCCTTCATCACCCATTCCACCCAGCCCTGGGCAACCACCAGTCTACTCTCTATGAATTTGCCTATTCTAGACATTTTTTTATAAGTGGAGCCATACAATGTATGTCCTTTTGTAACAAACTTCTTTGACTTAGAATAATGTTTTCAGCTTCATTTATGTTGTAATATGTGTTAGTGCTTCATTCTTTTCTAGGATCAAATAGTATTCTATTTATGGCTATACTACATTTTGTTTATGCATCAGTTGATGGACATATCAGTTCCCACTTTTTGGCTATAATAAATAATACTGCTCTGAACCTTTATGTACAAGCTTTTGTATGAACATATATTTTCATTTATCTGTATATACCTGGGAGTGGGATGGCCAGGGTGTATGGCAACTCTATGTTTAATCTTTTGAGAAACTGCCAAACTGTTTTCCTAACTGGCTACATTATTTTACAATACTTTCAGCAATGTATAGGGGTTCCAATATCTCTACATCCTTGACAACACTTGTTATTTTCTGTATTTTTTGTTGTTACAGCCATCTTTGTGGGTATGAAGTGGTATCTCTTTGGGCTTTTGATTTACATTTTTCTAATGGCTACTGCTGTTCAGTGTCTTTTCCTGTGCTATTGGCCATTTGTAGAACTTCTTTAGAGAAATGTCTAATCAAATCCTGTGCCAATGTTTTAATCTGGTGACTTGTCTCTTTATTCTCCCCGTGCTTCTGAAATCAAAGTCAGATGAGGTAACTCTTTTACGGAATGGATTCCCTGTAACAACACTATTCTCTGATCCAAACATGTTTGAATCATGAAGAGGATGATCACTGGATGAACTGTGACCTTGGTGAGAGATGGGGGAATGAACTGTAGGGTGACTTCCTAAGTGACTTTTCAGCCAAAGACATCATGAGAGATTTATTTGCTTAAGACAAAAATGGATATTTATGGAAAGGAAGCAGAGTAAGTCCAAAGGAAAGGAAACCAAGAACAAAGGGCTCTTGAGTGATGTAGTTCAGGATCCTCTAGGCTCACTAGGGCCCTCTGACATGAACTCAGGGTTATAGGTTAGCTCCTTAAGTTCCACATTCCTGCATGCAGGATGGAGCCTTGTAAAGGAGTCAGTCCTTTGTCCTGGGCCCTTACCTTGCTGAGGGAGCCACATCATTTATTCTTCAGGGGTCTCAGCTTCCTTATCAATATGATAACATCCAGTGCCAAGGTTCTCTCCGTAGGGGTAAGAATATTTTACCTCTCCAAGCTCTTAAAGCAGCACAGCAGAACAGCCTGAAAGCTCCGTCTTTAGAACTCTTGAAGAAAGCCGGAGAAAGCTATCTTCCCGGCACGGCTTATCCTCAGGTAACCTGGACGGCTCATAAACCCTGCAGGTCAAGTTCTGGACTAGGGAGCTTTGAAAGGGCATGTCCTACACCAGGCCCCTGGGAAAGCCTGGTCTCTGCTCCAAAGCAAATTTCCACACTAAATGGGTTGCATGTTTTAAAGTGTCCAATGTGTAAGCACATTCTGCTTCCTATTACATACTGACCAACACGGAGCACTGGGTGCCAAAATGGAAAGAAGAAAAAAAGTTGGGTGAACCAAAAAATAACTTGATCACAGCAAACTGTCTTGAGATAAAAAGAGTCATCTCCCCTACCAGTATCCTATGTACAAGTAGAGAAAAATAATCCATGGCATGTGAGTTCTGATCAGGTCTGTACATTCCTCCCAACCCCAATCCTGGTGAACATTAGCTAGGCATGTGTGTTTGAAGTGGGTTTACTGTAGGAAATACTTCCTTGTGGTTTTGCCTGCAGTTAACATATTAGAGAAGTGGATAGAATCCAAGGCTCAGACACATGCATTCCAGGCAGTCAGGCTGAAGAAGGACAGCTTTGGAGCTGAAGAGGCGGAAGAAAGATTGCCTAGAGCCACGAGTAAAGACGTGCATCCATTAAGGCCACGAAAGGCTGTGCCTGCATCTGCTCCTGTAGGGAGCTGGGATGGCATCTACTCAGTTCATGGATCATGTCAAAGGCCAAAAGGAATATGAGGTCAGATACTCAGGTGCGTGTGCCCTTGTGCACTGAGAATAAAAGTGCACTGAGAATAAAAGATTTGGAAACAAATAGAAGGTCATAAATCATCAATGGTATATCAGTAACAGTAAATCTAATCAATACATCCCTTTAAAGATAAAGGCTCTTTTGCCCCAGGATAAACCATTCAGGGAATTTTGCATTTGAACTGCTCCCAGAGAGGACTGGTAAAGCTTTTCTCTTTGGAGGTCATGGGAGTGTGAGTAGCAGCAGGTTGGGGCAGGTTCTTACTGAATAAGGGATTGGAGGAACACAGTGGATGGTGTAGGAGCTCCCAGTCCCAGACTAGCTGTTTGACTTTCTTCCCTATTTCCTAATCTTTAAAATATGAAGGTGAAATTTAATGGTTTCAAAGTTCGCTTCCAGTAGTACCATTCTGATTACTTTATGAAATCTACTTTCCTCTCACAGCTGGGTACAGAGAAAGGAAACATGTAAATGGCCATGAGAAGAATTAAAGTTAAATCAAAGGAAGAACTCTCCAACCTTTGGGATCGTGAATGAAAAAGGCAGGACCTTGAGAAAAGCTGTATATCTAATTTCCCTAATATTTTAAATAATTAAATCTGCTTAACAAAGGTGGAATATATACATATTTTTAAAAACTTTTTAGAGTCAGCTTCTCACTCTGTCACCCACACTGGATGCAGTGTTGCAATAATAGCTCACTGCAACCTCAATGTCCTGGGCTCAAGTAACCCTCCTGCCTCAGCATTTTTGAGTAGCTGGGACTACAGGGGCATACCACCATGCCCAACTAATTATTTCATATTTTTTAAGTTTTTGTAGAGATCAGGGTCTCTCTATGTTGCCCAGGTTGGTCTCAAACCGCTGGGCTCAAGCAATCCTCCCTCCTCAGCCTCCCAAAGTGCTGGGATTACAGGCATGAGCCACTGCACTCAGCCATGTAGAATACGTTTGAGTAGGCTGGAGGCTGAGTGCCTCAAGTGCAGAGACGTGGCTTTCATCTTTAATTGAGCACTTTCCTCCCTAGCTCAGCCTTCTCCATGGCTTTTTCTGCCTACAATGATCTCTTCGCTTTCCCTTCAAACCAACCCATATCAACTTCTTAGCACCTTCCTTCCACCACGCTACCTTTTTGCTCTTCTTACAAGAGCATCTGTCCCTTAGAGCATCATGTCTGAATTCTTCTTTCTCACTTCTAACTCCCCAAAACACGCCTCTGCTATTTAAAATATTTCACTCCTGCAAACACTTTTTTTCTTTTTAGTAGAATCTGATCTGTCCAGTAAATAGACCTAGAATCCAGGTCCTAGATCATTCCCACTGCCATGACTTTGTTCATTTGTGCCCAAATTTTGAATGTGCCTCATGTCTAGGAACCCTATCTATCCTTCAAGGTTATGTGGAATTACTACCTCTTCTCTGAAACCTTCAACCTTCTCTGACTCATCCAGCCCTTCCTGAATGTTCTTTCCCATATACACAGTTGAGCCTCAAAGGTTTGGTTTTTGCACTTAATAATAGCTTTTAATCTCATCTTTACAAATAAATTGAAAGCTAGTGTTAGGCACATAGTAGCCCTCAACAAAGACTAGATGGATTTGAATTCACCTGGGCCTTTACTCTTCTATGATGAGTCATCAGGACTTACTAACCCTAGGATAGGTTGTCAGGACAGTTACCTGGCTGACTGGTGGCTCGTTTGTATGTATCGACCTATATAACGCCTGGGGTGTTCATAATATTTTTGGATACCTCCACCAAGAAAGGATCATTTATCAGTCTTCTGATTGCTTGATAAGAGGATCCTGATACCATAGAATTTCCTTGTATCTGGATCAATGTTTATTACTAGTAGGTCTATGTTAGGAACACAGCCTGAGTATGGCTTTGGTTCAATAGAGTTGATTAAAAACCATTCTGGACCATAAAAAATAATTGCCAACTGTATGACTTAAAAAAAAAACAAACAAACAAACAAACAAAAAACCAAAAAAAGCTCTGATCGAAAGTTTGGGTCTGCTTTGTACCTTAGAGGGAATAAATCTTCCATCACTCAAGTGGGCAGGGTCAATAATGCAGATTGAAAGAGCACTAGGATGAACATCAGACAATCTGGATTCTGATTAGCTTTCCCACTAGTTTATGAACTTGTGAGGTGATCTAGGAAAAACTACAGCACCCTTCATGGTGTTAGTTTCTGCCCATGTAAATAAGTTTGCATAAGATGGTCACTAATGTCCTACAAGCTCTGACATGGTATGAATCCATGAAAGCAGTTGTTAGAACACTGCTCTCTATTCTTTGACAACATATGTAAAGAAAAGAGCAATGCCACGTTATAGACAAGAGGAGGAGGAGCTGGAAACATAGTCTTAGGTCCTGTCCATCTACTCACCCATCCACTTAAGAAATATTAATGAATACCTACTATGTGCCAAGCTTCGTTCTAAGCACTGGGAATATAGTGAGCAGCAACAGTAACAATAACACAAGAATCTTTATAACAAAGCCTAGATTCTAGTGGTGAGAGACAGACAATGAAGACATCAAGCAATATATACATAATATGTCAACTAAAGATGGATTACCTCACGTGGCTACACAGGCCACACACTGCATATGCCCAGGCGGTACCTTCACATAGACTATGGTGGCCCTAGGTGGTGGTGAGTGCTATGAAGAAAAGTAAGCAGGTTGGGAGATAAAGAGCACAGGGCATGTGCTAGAAAAGTACAACAGAAAGGAGAGTGGCGCAGGGCCCATCACACACATTCAGCAAGTCCATTTGTCACTTGGCCTCAGCTCTCAGCGTGGAGGGCATTTTCAGATGAGGTTGCTACACCAGCTTCTACCTTTAGTTTTACCACATAGAATTTTGCTTTTTATTTTGTAAAATGCTACATTCACTTATGCAAGACATAGTTCATGGGTGAGGATGGTGAGGCAGCTTAAAATGAGGGAAGGCTCAATAACAATAAATTAATCAATATATGAATATTAGAACCTGAAGGAGAGATGAGTAGAATAGGGCCCTTTCCCCAGATAGGAGGACAAGGCATGTACCTCATTATGTTCAGTGAAAGTGGAAAATAATAAATGCTAAATGACTAGGGCTGCAAGAGCATGCTGCAGGAATTGAGGGGAAGAAAATCACTGTGGTCTGAGATGATTAGAAGAATATTCAGAAAACCTGGGGCTTAAGGATCTGCAGGATTTTGCCAAATAGAGTCAAGAAGATGAAAAGATGGGAATAAAACACACAGATGAGAACGCTCATGGCAAGTTCAAGGGGCTGGAAGAGGAATAGGCAGTCACACAGCGTGAAAGGACTAGGGAGGTAGATTGGGGATCAAATTCCGATTTTAAAAGCTTAGGTGTTTCTATTAGGCCTGGGAAAGTTCCAGCCACCCTATTTAGAGGTTTAACTTGGGCAAAGGTGGGACACCACCCTCTACTCCCTCATCATCAGCCCCATTAAGCTCTTCCATTCAAGGGTTTTGCTGTCAGCATCTCTCACAATAACAATATTAACAACAATGCCTCATAATCGTATAGTCCTCTGAACATCACCAAGTGCTATATTTGCAACCTCATAAAGGCAGGGGTCATATGCTACTCCATTCAACTGTTCAAGCTTGGCACAGTGCTTGTCACATAAGGGACACTCAGTAAATTCTTCACTAATAAAAAAATAAGAGATCCATGCATTTTCTCATTTGAACATCAGAATAATCCTCTGAGGCAGTAAAGCCAAATATTCATATCCTAATTTTACAAATAAAAGAAGCAAAGACCAGAGTAGGTATATAATTTGTCTAAGTTTTCTTAAGTACTGTGCTACAAATTTTGTATTAAGAATTGCACTGAGCTAGGAACCAGAAGACTCGGAACCAGTGAAGTAAGAACTTGGTTTTGGCACTTATCTGGACCTTGAGGAGTTTGTTTTTGTTTTTTTTTTTTTTCTGCCCACTAAATATGCATGGAACTAAATTTCATTGGTTCCAAGGTACACACACACACACACACACACACACACACATTTATATCATCACATTTTCATGTCACCGAAGTCAGGATGTGTCTTGCAATCAGTGCCATGCATATCTTAATTTGCAGAATTTCTCTTAGAGTCTAAAATGTGGCAACCTCTGCCCTGCCTGCCTACCTGCTAGAATATAAATGTGATAGTGCTTTGTAAACTGGGAAGTGCTGTACAAATAAGTAAGAACTAGTGAAACAGAAGTTGCCGCTGCCTTCCTCAATACCTCATCGCACAATTCTGACTGCTCTAGAGCAGCCAGCCCCCAAGTGAGTTCTGCTTAGAGTCCCTGAGCAGTCTTGGCTAGAGAGAGGATTAAATGGCATTAACCTGACAAGCAAATGTTGGCATTTCTGAAACACCTGGTACAAATCTTTGCTATTGATTAAAGGAATTAGTGGTCTGTGAATCTATGAATAGACCAAAAGAAAGGAAATGCAATCCTTTTCCACAAGCCCAGACACAGATCAGACATTCACTGATTTCTTTTTTCCCTGTTTGCACATACCTGTGGTTCCATGGGGCTAAATTCCCGGAAGAAGCTCCTTTGACACAGGGATCCTGCTCTAGCAAGCGAATCCCTCCCCAGCAGAACTTCTCCCCCGAGCACTCCACATCCTCCTCTGACCACAGCAGCCAGTGCCAGGGAGACAGTGTGCGAGGGACTGATAAGAGGGATGGTAATCTCTGCCCTGAGTCTGTTGGGGCATATTGCAATCTAGAGCCACTAAATTGCCTAGATTATCTGTATCTGGCCTCCACCACCCACACTTGTAAAAAACAAACAAAAATGTCAGTATTTGGGGAAGAGATGGGGGAGGATAAAATGATCAACAGGGATAAGACTGGGGTAAGGCAAATTAGGTAACTGGAGAGTGAAATTTAAGGAGGAACACACTTTCACTGTAAAAAGCACATAAGCTGCTTTCTAATATTCCTGGTTTGTCACTCATTCCTACTAGGTGTTGGACAAATTATTGAATAATCTTAGGCTCTAACAGTTCCAAGCACATAAAATAAAGTGGTTATCAATCAGTTTCATGCTGAATTATAAAAGTTTTTGCAGCACTTAATTATAAATCTTTCACACATTCTTTGTTATTTGCTCTTCACTCCAAATGAGAATTTATTTTTATAATTATTATAATATGCTATAAACAATCTAAAGCTAAGAGTGTAACTTGATCAAGAGGCTAGAGACTGGTAAGCGACAGGATGCCACTACCTAGAATTAAGTTGCTATGGAAATTTAGTTTTCTTTTTTATTCTTATTACCCATATTAATGCACAAAGTTTTGAAACAAAGACGACACTCTTGTCACATTACCTGGGTATTAGAATGGTAGCAATGACTGTGCAGAATGCTAGCTGGGAATTGCATGTCTCCATCCATGGACTATTGGTTTAAGGAGGAATAATTCAGTTAAGTCGAGATGGACCTTCAGTTCTCAGGAACGTTTAAGCGAAAAATAGAGTGTCCCAACATGGCGGGGAGAAGAAAACAAAGAAGATGGTTTGCCATTATGTCAGAGTCAGATGGAAAGGGGGCAGGAATTGATCTGAAAAGGGTTACATTTACCAGCTTCTGTACATAAGTAAATTGGAAAATAGCAACACCCATCATGATCCTTTGCAAGGAAGAATAGGTGAGTTTAGAAAACATTTCTGGAATGGTGGAGTAAGGACCTCTGAAAATATGCTCCTCCATAAAAGGAAAGAGAACACTTTCAAAAGGATGAAAATCAATTTTTTAAACTCTGGAAGTTAACCAAAGGCTTGCAACAACCCAAGGAGTATTTATTCAGGAAAATGGCTAAATCTTGATATCAACAGTGAAACTGATGGTGTTTAAGTCTGCCCTGTTTTCATCCCCTCTCCCTAGCATTGTGGTAGTCTTGAAAACCAACAGCTTCCCAGTCATAGTGTCTATGAAGACCAGCAGCCTAGCAGCTGCTGCTGGAAGAAAAAAAAAAAGGGGGGGTATAATGGGTTTGGAGCTACCCCCAAAGCCCCATACATAGACAATTGTCACTATTTGATCTGTCTCGCAGTTTCCTGGAAAAGCCCCATTAACAGGTCTTATTTTTACTTTACCTGACTCAGGACTATCCCCAGAGACTAACACCCTCAGGACTAACACCCTATCCCCAGAGTGTTTTTTGGGGGAAAAAAAAAAAATCAAAGACAATTTTCTAACATTAGAGCTGTTATAAGATGAGGCAAAGAGGTTTACAAAAAAAGCTTCAAAGGAAATACTGGGGAATTAGATACCATAGAAGACATTGAAAAGGTCTGATTAGTTCTAGAATTGAATGCCACACTCATGTGCAGAATTGTGCATATGCCAACAAAAGACTTGAAAAGGCCCTAATTTCTCATTTCTGGCTGACACTGTGGCTCTCTACAAGCAGGAGGTGAAGGCTAAAGCAGAGTAATGAACTACCAAAGTACAAAATCCATCCCCCAACACACAATGAAAGCTGATGAAAGGCATTTAAGGATTACTTTGTCTAATTACCAACTGACCACTAAACTAACCAATAGAAACTTCAACAGCCACATAAAACAAAGATACAGAATTTACAGAAACAGTGCAAGAGAAACACTAAGCAAAGAAAAAAAAAAACAGAAAGAATAACATAATTTAGACAGGAGGGGAACCTGATTTCCAAAGTTATCACACTCTATTATTTGAAATTTCCAGTTTTCAACAAAAATTATAGACATGCAAAGAAATTGGAAAGTATCACCCACATACAGGGAAAAGGCATTCAACAGAACTTGTGTCTGAGGGAGCTGCGATTGGTGACCACTAGAAATATACTTTAAATCAGCTACTGTAAGAGTGTTTAAAGAACTAAAGGAAACCATTCTAAAAAACTAAAGCAAAGTATGAGAACAGTGTCTTACCAAATAGAGAATACCAATAAAGAGATAGAAAATATTTTTAAATACACACACACATACACAGGCACACACAGACAACTAAATAGAGGTTTTGGAGTTGAAAAGCCAGTGAAATTTAAAAATTAATAAAGAAACTAAACAGCAAGTTTGATCTGGCAGAAGGAAGAATCGCTGAACTTGAAATTGACAGAGCCTCAAAGACCTGAGGGACACCATCAACATACACATAGTAAGAGTGGCAGAAGGAGATGAGAGGAAGAAAGGAGTGTAATGGTCAAAGTTTTCTCAATTCAATGAAAAATTAATCTATATACCTGGAATTCTCAACAAAATTCAAGGAAGATAAAATTAAAGAGATCTAAAACTAGACCTATCATAGTCAAACTGTTGAAAGTCAGAAACAAAGAATCTTGAAACAGCAAGAAAAAAGTGACTTACTATGTACAATGGACCTTCAATAAGATAAACAACTGACTTTTTGTCAGAAGCCACAGGCGCCCAAAGGCAGTGAGATGATACATTAAAATGTTGAAAGAAAGGGACTGTGAACCAAGATTTCAATATTGAGAAAAACAATCTTTCAAAAGTAAAGGAAAAATTAAAACAATCCCAGATATACCAAAACAGTGAATTCATTACTAGCAGAAATACTAGAGGCCTTCAGACTAAAAGAACATTAGATAGTGACCAAAGTCAAGGAAAAGAAATAAAGAGCACTTATAAGGTGCTCTAACTTCATAAGGTAAATATAAAACAGTGTATAAATGTAGTTTTTGTATGTAACTCCTTTTTCTAGTATCTCACTTTAAAACACTGCATAAAATAGGCTGGGCGCAGTGGCTCACACCTGTAATCCCAGCACTTTGGAGGCCAAGGCGGGCAGATCACGAGGTCAGGAGATTGAGATCATCCTGTCTAACACGGCGAAACCCCGTCTCTACCAAAAATGCAAAAAATTAGCTGGGCGTGGTGGTGGGCGCCTGTAGTCCCAGCTACTCTGGAGGCTGAGGCAGGAGAATGGCATGAACCCGGGAGGTAGAGCTGGCAGTGAGCCAAGATCGCACCACTGCACTCCTGCCTGGGCGACAGAGCAAGACTCTGTCACCAAAAAAAAAAAAAAAAAAAAATACACAAAGATGTCATTATGACAACAACAGCATAAAGGGGAAGTTGTAACTATACAGGAGACTCATTTTTGTATGCTATTAAAATTAAGATGATGTTCTAGATTTTTATAACCAAAGATGTTAATTCTAACCCACAGAGCATCCAAGAAAATAACTCAAAAATAAATACTAAAAGAAACAACAAAGGAATTAAAATTGCACATTAGAAAATATCTATTTAACACAAAAAAGGGAATGATGGAGGAATGAAGAAACAAAAGGACACAAGAAACGCAAAATACAAATAGCAAACTGACAGATACAAATCCTACCTTAATAGTAGTTAGATTTAATGTAAATAAACTAAATACTTCAATAAAAAGAAAGAAGCTGACAAAACGCATGTTTAAAAAATCATCTAACTATATGCTGCCTACCGGTACACACTTCAAATTCAAAGAGACAAATAGGTTGAGAGTAAACACGTAGAAATGATATACCAGGCAATCAGTGACCAAAAGAAAACTGGAGTAGCTATACTCATATTACGAAAATAGAATTTAAGACAAAAGTTGCTACTAGAGACAATGAAAGATATAATAATAATAATAAAGGTTAAGTAAGCAGGAAGAAATAGCAATTATAAGCATATATACGCCTAACAACAAAGCCCAAAATACATGAAGCAAAATATGTCAGAAATGAAGGGAGAAATTGACAATGCAATGTTAATTGGTAGAGTTCAATACTCCACTTTCAATAATAGATTGAAGAGCTAGGCAGAAGACAGTTAAGAAAATATAACACTTCAACGATAGTATAAACCAGTTCATCTATAAAACACTCTACCTAACAACAGCATAATACACATTCTTCCCAAGTGCATATAGAACATTCTGCAGGATAAAACATTTATTAGGCCATAAAACAAGCCTCAGTAAATTTAAAAGTGTTCAGAAAAATAAGGAAAAAAAAAGAAAAGAAAGTCACAAATATATGGAAATAAAATAACGCATTTTAAATAGCCAGTAAGTCTTTTATGGACTCAATTCTGTTCTCAAAATTGTATGTGTTATACCTCTAACACCCAAAGTAACTGTATTTGGAAAAAGAATTTTTCAGGAGACAATTAAAGTTAATTGAGGTTATAAAGGTGGGACCTTAATCTGATAGGACTGGCATATTTATAAAAGAGGGAGAGATGCCAGAACTCCCTCTCTCTCCACATGAATACAGAGGGAAGACCATGTCTGCAAGCCAGGAAGACACTCTCTCACCAGAAATCAACCTTGAGAGCACCTTAACCTTGGGCTGGTAGCCTCCAGAACTGTGAGAAAATAAAATTCTGCTATTCAAGCCACCCAATATGTGGTATTTTGTTGTAGTAGCCCTGGAAAACTAATATAGGGTCAGAGAAAAAAATGCAAGGGAAATAAGCTGACTGAAAACAGATACAAAACATAACAAAATTTACAGAATGTAGCTAAAGCAATAAAGAAGAAAGATCTCAAATCAACATCCTAACCTTTTACCGTGAAAACCTAGAAAAAGAAGAGTAAATGAAACACAAAATGAGCAGAAGGAAGGAAATAATAGAAATTTGAGAACAAATCCATTAATAGAAAATAGAAATAATAATAGAGAAAATAAACAAAACTTAAAGTCGTTTCTTTGAAAATATTTAAAAAATTGACAAACCGTTAGCTAGCTAAACTTCCAGAAAGAAAGAAAGAAGGAAGGAAGGAAAGAAGGAGGGAGGGAGGGAGGGAAGGAAGGGAGAGAGAGAGAGGAGAGATAGAAAGAAAGAAAGAAAGAAAGAAAGAAAGAAAGAAAGAAAGAAAGAAAGAAAGAAAGAAAGAAAAGAGAGAAAGAGAGAGAAAGAAAGAGAGAGAGAGAAAGAAAGAAGAAAAGAGAAAAAGGAAAGAAAGAAAGAGGAAGGAAGGAAAGAAAGAAGAAATTAAAAAGGAAGGGAGGGAGGAAGGGAAGAAGGAAGGAAAAGAAAGAAGGAAGGAAGGAAGGAAGGAAAGAAGGAAAGAAAGAAGGAAAGAAAGAAAGAAAGAAAGAAAGAAAGAAAGAAAGAAAGAAAGAAGGAAAGAAAGAAGGAAAGAAAGAAAGAAAGAAAAGAGAAAGGGAAAGAAGGAAGAGAGGGGGCAGGGTAAAGAGATCACTCAATTACAAAAATCAGTAATGAAAGATAAAGATAAAGAGTCACTTCCAAACTAACAGAAATAAATAGTATTATACTACTATCAGTAGTATGCCAAAAAATAAGATAACCTAGAAAAAATGGACATTTCTAGAAAAACACAAACTACTGAAACTGACTCAAAAGAAAACAGAAAACCTAAATAGACCTATAACAAGGAAAGAGCTAGAATTAATTATTTTGAGACTTCCCATAAAAAACCCAGACTTAACGGCTTTACTGGTGAATTCTATCGAACACATAAAGATAAATTAACATCAACCCTTCACACACTCAAAAAAATAAAAATAAAAGTGGAGAGAATGAGGAAATGCTTCCTAACTCATGATGCACAGCTAATATTGTCCTGATACCAAATCCAGACAAAGATATCACAAAAGAAAGTAAAGATCAATTTTCTTTATAAATATAAATAAAAAGAATCCTCAATAAAATGCTAAGAAAAAAAGAACGCATAATGTATTACAAGGATTATGCATCATAACTAAATAGGATTTATCCCGGGAATGCAAGGTTGATTTAATATATGAAAATCAATCAGTATAATAAATCCTATTAACAGGTCGAAGGACAAAAAACACATGATTACATCAAAAGACTAATAAAAATCATTATACAAAATTCAACACTTTCATGATAAAACATATAACAAGTTAAGACTAAAAGGAAACTTCCTTAATCAAATAAAAAGCGTATACAAAATTCCAGAGCTACCATTCTATTTAATGGTAAAACATGAAATATTTTCCCTGAGATCAGATACCAAGAGAAGATTCCCATTATCACCATTTACATTCGACATTGTAGCAGAGGGTCTAGTCAGAGAAGTTAGGCAAGAAAAATAAATATAATACATTCATATTGGAAAAAGTAAAATTATCTCTATTTCAGATCACATGATCTTGAATATTGAAAAAGCTTAAGGAAACTATGATAACTACTGATATGATAACTATAACAAGACTGATATGGTATGATATGATATCTACTGATATGATAACTATGATAATAAGAAACTGATAACTACTGAGTTCAGCAAGGTTTCAGAATACAAGATCAGTATACAAAAATCAATTGGATTTCTACACATTAGCAATGAACAATCACAAATAAAATTAAGAAAACAATTCTATTTATAATAGCATCAAAAAGGATAAAATAATAAGAAATGCATTTAACAAAACATGAGCAAGACTTGTTCAATGAAAAATATAAAACACTGTTGAAATAAATTTTCAAAAACCCAAATAAATGGAAGGACATGACCCATATTCATGGATCAGAAAATTTAACGTTCTTAAAATAGCAGTATTCCCCAACTTGACCTATAGATTCAACACTATCAAATCAAAATGCCATCTGCCTTTTGTTTTTTGTTTTTTGGTTTTTTTTGCAGAAATTGACAAGCTGATTCTAAAATTCCTATAAAAATGTAAGGAAACTTGAATAGCTGAAATAATTTTAAAAGAACAAAGTTGGTGGACTTGCATGACCTAGTTTTAATACTTCCCTCAAAGCAACAATGATCAAGACGGTATAGTATCAGCATCAATGGAATAGAATTGAGAGCCCAGAAATAAACCTGTATATCTATGATCAATTAATCTTCAATAAAAGTGCCAAGACAATTCAATGGGGAAATTATAGTCTTTTCAAAAAATGATGCTGGAATAACTAGATATCAACATGCAAAATAATGAACTTGAACCCCTTGCTTGTACCATATTCAAAGCAGACCATAATTATAAATGTAAGAACTAAGACATTAAAACTCTTGGAATCTTGGAAGAAAACAAATGAGTACATCTTTATGACCCGGGATTGGGCCTTGAATGGTTCTTAGATATGACACCAAAAGCACAAGCGAAAAAGAAAAAAAAAATAGGTAAATTGGTCTTCATCAAAATTAAAAACTTTTGTACTTCAAGGGACACCACCAAAAAAGTGAAAGGGCAGCTCGCAGATCGAGAGAAAATACTTGCCAATTATACGTCTGCTAATAGACTTGTATTCAGAATGTATGAATAACTCTTGCAAATCAAAAACAAAATGATAAATAACCGTGTTTTTTAATGGGCAAACGATTTAAATAGTCATTTCTCCAAAAGATATACAAAGTGATCAAAATGAACATGTAAAGATATTCAACATCCTTATTCATTCAGGAAATGCAAGTCACAGCCGTGATGAGACATCAGTTCACATGCTCCAGGATGACTTTAATCAAAAAGAGATACAATAACCAACGTTTGGTGAGGATGTAGAAAAACTAGAAGACTCATATATTTCTGGCGTGATTGTAAAATGGTACAGCCAGTTTTAAAATGTGTTTGGCAGTTCTTTCAAAGGTTATACATAGCATTACCATATGATTTAGAAATTCCTCTTCTACATATATACCTAACAGAAACGAAAACATATGTCCACACAAAAACTTGTATACAAATATTCATAACAGCATTATTCATAATAGCTGAAAAGTGGAAATAACTTCAGTGTCCACCAACTGAAGAATGGATAAACAAAATGTACTCTCTCCACACAATAAAATATTTTTCAGCAATAACGGGAATAAAGTACTGGTACTTGATACATAGAGGAAACTTGAAGGTGTTATGCTAGGTGAAAGAAGTCAGACAAAAAAGGCCACACATTAGTTGATTCTATTTATATGAATTGTCTAGGATAGGCAAGTCCATGGAGACAGAAAGTGGATTACTGGTCATCAGGATCTAGGGGGCAGAGCAGAGTGGGGAGTGAATGTTATTGAGTATAGGGATTCATTTTGTGATGACGAAAATGTACCAGAATTAGTGCACAACTCTGTGAATATACCAAAAACCACTTAATTGTACAAAATTATTCTTAAAATACCTGAAGTGTTTAGTATACATTTGTTGTATTTGGAAAGACTGGTGTATCAAGTAGGACTCTTTTGATTGCAAGTAACAGAAAATCCAATGTCAATTTGCTTAAGCAACAAAAGGGAATTTGTGGGCTTATGTAACAAAAGTGTGTGCTTCAAAAGTGACTTATCATAAAGGCTCAAATGATGTTGGCAGGCTTTGTTCTACTCCTTATTATAGATTTCAACCTCAGATCTTCTCAGGTTCAAATCTGGAGGAGAAGTTTCCCTGCCTGTCTCAGAAATCCTGGCAAAAATCTCATTCGCTGAGATTGGGTCATGTGTTCATCCCTGAACCAATCACTTTGGCTAAGGAAGCCCTGCTTCATATATGTTGCAGGATCACAAAAACTTAGTGACTAAGAGAAGAAATTCCCAGTGCTGTTACCAAATGGGAGAAAGTAGAGGAAATGGATACCAAGGAGCCATACGATAGCAAATATCCATAATCAACAGGAAAAGTTTGCCAAAATAGGAAATCAATACAGCACAACTTAGAATCTTGGCATACGGAGTACTTCTAAATACACAGCTTCTTCTCTCAATTTGAGCTCTTAATCCTTTGAATTCAAATAATGTTTGAAAAACAATTCACATTTAATGCTTATACAGGCATAGCTTGGAGATATGTCCAGTTTGGTTCCTGACCACTACAATAAAGGGAGTATCATGATAAAGTGAGTCACATGATTTTTAGATTTCCTAGTGCATATAAAAGTTATTTTACACTATATTGTGGTCTATTAGGTGTGTAATAGCATGTGTCTACAAAATGATGAATATACCTTAACTTAAAAATACTTCATTGCTAAAAAATGCTAATGATCATCTGAGCCTTCAGTGAGCCATAGTCTTTTTGCTGGTGGAGGGTCTTGCCTTGATGTTGACAGCTGCTGATTGATCAGTGTGGTGGTTGCTAAAGGCTGAGCTGGCTGCTAAAGGCTGAGGGGGTTGTGGCAACTTCTTAAAATAACACAACAGTGAAGGCTGCCTCATTGATGGACTCTCCCTTTCACAAAAGATTTCTTTGCAGCATGCAATACTGTTTGATAACATTTCTCCCACAGCAGAACTTCTTCAAAATTGGACTTAATCCTCTCAAATTCTGGCATTGCCTTATCAACTAATTTTATGTAATATTCTAAGTTATTTGTTGTTGTTTCAACATTCCTAGCATCTTCACCAGGAGCAGAGTCCATGTCAAGAAAGCACTTTCTTTGCTCATCCAGAGGAAGCAACTCCTCTGTTCAGGTTTTATCATGAGATTGCAGCAATTCAGTCACATCTTCAGACCCCATCCCCCCCGCTTTTTTTTTTTTTTTTTTTAAAGAAACAGGGTCTCGCTTCATCACCCAGGATGGAGCAGTGTCACTGTGGTGGGATCATAGCTCACTGCAGTCATAAACTCCTGAACTCAAATAATCCTTCTGCCTCAGCCTCCCAAGTAACTGGGACTACAGGTGCACAGCAACATGCTTGGCTAATTTTTATTTTATATTATTTTGTAGACACAGGGTTTTGCTATGTTGCCTAGACTGGTTTCAAACTCTGGGCCTCAAAAATCCTCCCACCTCAGCCTCCCAAAGCATTGAGATTGCAGGTGTGAGCCACCGTGTCCAGCCAGGCTCCACTTCTAACTCTAGTTCTCTTACCATTTCCACCACATCTGCAGTTACTTCCTCCACTGAAGTTTTGAATTCCTCAAAGTCACCCAGGAGGGCTGGAACCAACTTCTTCCAAACTCCTGTTAATGTTGATATTTTCACCTCCTCTTGTGAATCACAGATGTTCTGAATGGTGTCTAGAATAGTGAATTATTTCTGGAAGGCTTTCTATTTACTTTGCTCAAATCCATCAGAGAAATCACTATCTATGGCAGCTATAGCCACAATACAGCCATAGCTACAGTCCTTTGAAATGTATTTCTTAAATAATAAGACTTGTAATCAAAATTACTTCTTGATCTATGGGCTTCAGAATGGATGTTGTGATAATAGGCATAAAAACAATGTTACTCTCTTGTAAGTCTCCATCAGAGCTCTTGGGTGACTAGGTGCACTGTCACTGAGCAGTAATATTTTGAATCTTTTTTTCTAAGCAGTAGGTCTCAATAGTGAGCCTAAAATATTCAGTAAACCTTGCTGTAATCAGATGTGCTGTCATCCAGGCTTTACTGTTCTATTTGGAGAGCACAGGCAGGGTAGATTTAACATGGTTCTTAAGGGCCTTAAAATTTTCAGAATGACAAATGATTGGCTTCAACTTAAAGTCACCAGCTGCCTTAGCTCCTAACAACAGAGTCAGCTTGTCCTTTGAAACTTTGAAGCCAGGCATTGATTTCTCTGGGTGACAGAGTCAGACTCCATCTCAAAAAAAAAAAAAAAAAAAAAAAAGCAGAATAGGAGAAGACATGGAAGGGAATGACCTGTGAAGGTAGAGGAAAGAAATTGAAGTGATGCCACCACGATGAATGCTCACAGCAGGCAGAAGTTGGAAAAGGCAAGGAATAGATTTGACCCTCGAGTACCCAGTATGAATGCCGCCCTGCAGTCACCTTGATTTTGGACTTCTGCACAGTAGGGCTGTGAAATAATACATTTCAGTTGTTTTAGACCGCCAAGTTTGTGGTGATTTGTTAGGGCAGCCCTAGGAAACCGATACACTCTGATATTACACTCTGATATTGATACAGACAGTAGAGTTTGAAAGAATTGTGTTGGCCAGGTGCGGTGGCTCACGCCTGTAATCCCAGCACTTTGGGAGGCCCAGGCGGGCAGATCACGAGGCCAGGAGCTCGAGACCATCCTGGCTACTACGGTGAAACCCCGTCTCTACTAAAAAATACAAAAAAATTAGCGGGGTGTGGTGGTGTGCACCTGTGGTCCCAGCTACTCAGGAGGCCAAGGCAGGAGAATAGCGTGAACCCGGGAGGCGGAACTTGCAGTGAGGCGAGATCGCGCCACTGCACTCCAGCCTGGGTGACAGAGCAAGACTCTGTCTCAAAAAAAAAAAAAAAAAAAAAAAAAGGGAAAGAAAGAAAGGATTGTGTCTATTTTACAAACTTTGATTTTCAAAACATTTGAATAGAACTTAAGGATATTTTAAATCAGGTATCATACTTTTTTTTTTTACAGGAGGAGGTAGATTAAAAGTCATTTTTCTTTACTCTTCCATATCCTTTCCTATCTCTAAAACATAACAAAGAAAAAATGGCAAATAAAAGTCTAGGGGGAAAACCTCTCAAACTTGGGCTAATGTGAAATTAAAATGGGAAAATATACACTGATATTTCAAGAAGCTTGTGAGAGAAGAGGAGAATGATGTGTAGATAAAGGGGTATGAAAGGTAAAAAGAAGTCATGTTTTATTTTTGGTTTTGGAATTGGAAAGAATTAAACGAGTTTCAGACTTGACTAAGGGGAATCTATAATTAGAGAAAGAGTTTAGTTACAGCCTGAGTATCTCTCATTCTAACTACTTGGGACCAGAAGTGTTTCAGATTTCATATTTTTTCTCAGATTTTGGAATATTTGCAAATACATAATGAGATATCTTGGAAATACACCGGTTAGAGCTTAGACCAAGTCTAAACACAAAATTTATTTATGTTACATATACACCTTATGCACAAAACCTGAAGGTAATTTTAAACAATAGTTTAAATAATTCTGTTCATGAAATAAGGTTTGTATTAAGTACTTATGTGCGGAATTTTCCACTTGTGGCACATGTCAGCACTCAAAAAGTGTTCGATTCTGCAGTATTTTTGATTTTGGATTTTCAGATTAGGGATGCTCAACCTGTATGGAACACAAAGAGGGGGACTGATACAGTCAGGTTTGTTAAGAAGCCTGGAGGGAAAGAGTTACTGGCATGGGGAGCCACAGGCATTGTGAATGAAAAGATGGAGACCTCATCATTAAGTACTGCAAGAACGGAGGTTAAGATGGCTATGGTTGTGAAGAGATTTTAGATAAAGTTTAAACGGATAAAGACAATCTCACCTAACGTGATGATCTTACATTTTTCTCTACGAAAATCTGTATCTTTAAAGTTGAGGGGTGAGGAGTGAGTAGGGTGCTTGGGGGGGACAGAGAGCTCTTCAGCATCGCTGAGGAGAATGGCAGAAGAAGTTCATCTAGCACAGGTAGAGACTTTGAAGAGCACATCAGGCTGAGGGGCTGGCTGGACCTGAAGGTCCTATTGGATGGTACCCATGTTCAGTTTTGAGATTGCTCCAGGATGGTGAAGCAAGATCAGAGGAGGAGTCTAGGGCACTGACTTAGGGTTGAATTTCCAGTGTGTGCAGTCAGGAAAGAGAACGAATGGAAGTACTGAGGTCCTCTTGGGATTACAAGGCAAGTGCAGTGAGGGAGGACTCGAGTTGGAAGGTGACCACTGAGATTAAGAGGCAGGGTTAAAAATCTCAGAGACTGCTAGAGACATCCAAATAAAATCTGTCATTTGGTTAATAATATTCTCCCAAGGTGAGTTTTGATAAATGTACCGTGGCTATATAAGATGTTAGTATTAGAAGAAGGTAGGTAAAGAATATGCTAGAACTCTGTACTATCTTTGCAACTCTTTTGTAAACCTAAAATCATTTCAGAATAAAAAATGTTTAAAGTCATGGGTTTGTGTTTTGTTGTTGTCTTGTTTTGTTTTGGTTGCTCACTGAAATCTTGAAGAAGCATCATGGTCAATATTCTTCTTTCCATTGCACAGGTAAGTTTTCTTTAACTACATGTAATGGCCATAAAGATGTACACTATAAAATTCACCAACTCTGCACTAGAGCAGAGAAAGTAACCCGGAGACTTTGATCCCAGCCTAACACTGTGGCCCGATCACCTCCATCATCCCTGTCCTCCCAACCCAGGGTGGCCAACCACACCCCTCCCCATCTGGTCCCCATTTCTCAGCAGGCCTAGCATTTTCAGAAGGTTCTGGAAAACCAAACAAGTGGCAAGATTCTGGTAGCCCCAGATCAGAGGGTCTGAGGTCCTGCTGGGGACAGGGCAGGCCAAAGCTGGAGGTTGCTGTGGGAAAGATGAGGGAGACTGTGCTGTAAGCCTCTCCTTCTGGGACCCTCACCTGTGGCTAATCCCTGCTCTGTGTTCAAACGTGTGGATTACACCAGGAAAATTACCTCCATCTAGTCACGAGGCAACAAAACCGTGTCATCTCAACCCATTACCGCTAAGGGAAAACTCGTTCAGTTCCTCTCACAGGTCTCAAATCTTTCTTTTGTGGTGCAGCCTCATATTCAATGTCAATGAAAAAGTGAAGCACCTGGAAGGGAATACGCTCCAAGAGGCAGTGGTGCATTTTTTTGATTCCCTGACCTGTGTGGGAACTTGCAGAGTCAGACCTTTCCCTCAGTGGAATGGCTACTTTGCCCTGGTACTAATTTCTGTAAAAAAAAAAAAAAAAAAAAAATCATCTTCACAGCAACCTTATGAAGTAGGCATTATTTTATTTTATTTTATTTTACCTATTTTATAGATGAGGAGCCTAAAATGCAGAGAATTTAAGCATAGGCCCAAGGTGAAATAGCTGGTATACGGAAGAACGAAAGAAGAGAAGTGCCCTTAGAACCCTGGAGGGAGGCTTGCCTTTTCAGGGTTCCTTCTCAAGGTGATTGGGAGTTCCCAGGGCCAATGTGGTCCTCTCCCCCAGGAGGTGCTCAGCCTGTGTCTGTTTCAGTCTGGAGTAGCATGAGAACTCCTACATCCATCCCTCACATCCGGGTGTCCAAGGCTTGTAGCAATGAACTCATGAGTTAACAAATTCGAGGTGAATTTCACACAAATGAGAAATATTTCTTTCTGACCATTGTCTGCCAGTAAATGCCCAATGAATGTGAAATAATTCAGCATCAATATCAACAACATAGATCCACGGGAAGGGCTTCAGTGAGGGGTCCACTCCCCATTTTTAAATGCATAGACACATGGACAATAAATAACTTGCTTAAGATGATGCAGACATGCTGTGTGGAGCCAGGCCTAGAACCCAGGGCTATCTGTCTCCTACTCTGGTGACTTTCAGCCATACTATGATGCTACTTACATGTGATTTTATATCTGCTGATGGTGCAAAGAACTGAACTTTAAGCATCACTGCAGGATATACAAACAAAAGTAAAAGACTACCTCTCAGCAGTTCAAGAGTTCTAGAATGAATGAATAAATGAAGAGTAAATGGACAAATGAATGAATCCAGATTCCAGGGACTTGGAATCGCTGCCTCTCCCCAGACCTACTGTATGGTCTAATCAGGGCCTTTGCAGCATCACTGATCAATTTCACACCCTCTAGATAATATAAGAATTGATTCTCAATGTGCCCCGACTGGTTCCAACACAGACCAGAAATCGGGAGGCCTGGATCCTGGTCCCAGCCCTGCCATTGTCATACTGGGAGATGTGTGCCTTTATCACTGTGGCCCTGGGTTTCTTCAGCTGTAAGGAGGGCAGATTTGGCTGACGATTGCTTCCCAGCTGTTTTGAGCCACCCTACTGTACCTACAGGGAGCATCCCCTAGTGTGGGAGATCTCACTGCACAGGGAGTATTGCAAGGAGAAATGTCAAGGTGGGGAAGGGAAGCCAGGAACTTGCCAGAAATGAAGGTCAGGCAAGTGCTGCATCCACTGGCGGCCCCCATTTTCACTCTCTTTTATATCATTCCATTTAATGGGAGGCCAGAACCAAAGCAGAGGTTCTGCCATTACCCGTTTCATTCTTCATTCACAGCCTGGAGCCTTTGCAGTTCAGTATCAAGTCAGCTGCATACTAGGCTGGTAGGCCTAGGCTAAAATTGAGAAGTGGCTTAACTCAAAGCCAGATGCAGAGCAATGCAGTTAAAATAATTAAACACATCCATGTGCAGGCTTGCTGACAAAATAAGACAGTACCACTACTTCCAAACAGCTGGAAAAAACATGTAACAAGGAAGCATACAAAATAAGTGGCTAAGGATCCTTCCTAGGGTAGTTCAAAGAGCTGGGAGGAGTTTTGTAAAAATAACCAACCAAGCCTGTGGGAGAGGCCAGAGTTTGGGGCTTGTTCTGACAGTCTGAGTGACCACAGCCAAGTCACTATCACATTCTGAGCACTTTTCCCAGGTAACCTCAGTGGGAGCTGGGGCACATTTCCAAGATTATCAAAAGGGATATCTGTAAAAGAAATGGAAAAATTACTGGCCACACATGAGAAATTTTACTGATGAGCCAGGAGAGAACATGGATGGCTACTCCCACCTAAATGCTACTACCTGCTCCTCCCTTCTGGCCCATCCCTCTGCAACAGCACCTGCAAGAGCTCACACAGAGGGCCAAGCTTAACTCTCATGGAGAACCCAGCAGAACTGATGCAATTCCTTGCAAACCTGTTCTCTAAGCAGGCTAATTTTCATAAGCCAGAATAAATCCTTCCTATGACAATGAGTAATTTTTATGGTCTTTCTGCACTCATCTAACTAATTGCACATCTCACATTTTACAATTTCCCCTCCCCCATCAGTACAAGAGTAGTGGTTAGCAATGACCTTGGCTGCTTCTCCCTCAGAACCTATTCAAAATGGTTAGAGGGAGAAAATAGACATGGCTAGGGTCTACCCAGTACAGTTACCCTCTTACCTGTTTCTCCTGTTGTTTTCCAGTCTTTGTGGTTGAGTGAGCCGGTGGTGGTTGAGAGGTCATGCATGCTCTGAAGTGATGAGGTCCTATCAATGGCACAGTTAGCTCTTTCTTCACAGCTTTCTGTTGCATGCAGGGTGTTGGGGTGGGGAACAGAAAAGCAGCTAATGAGGCCAAGGGTGGTTGGAGAGCAAAGTTCATGGAGACCTTGCAGGCCACCCAGGGGAGTTGCAGCTTTAATCTAAAGGCAGTGGGAGAAGGTCAAAGATTTTTGTTGTTTTGTTGTTGTTTAAATAATGAAGTAACAGAGAATTTTGGAAGATAGCTGCCTGTAGTGTGGAGCAGGGCAAGCCAGAGGAAGGGAGAAGAGTGAAGGAGATTGTTTCATGGAAAGAGGCACAAAGGATGGAGAAGAGGAACAAACCTCAAAGAAATACAGGTGCAAGGATCAACGGAGCTTAGTGACTGGTTTATTTGAGTGGTGATGGAGAAAGGACATAGAATACTCTTAAGTGCCCCGAGGGATGACGGTAAGGTAAGGTAATGTTCCTCAAGGTAAGGAACATAAGAAGTTTGGAGAGGGAGGGAGTGAGCACAGTTCAGACGTATGAAGTTGTAAAAGTCAATGAGACATCTTACTTAATAAAAAAAAAAAGTTTTTCCACTGATAACACCAAATGCTTGCAAAGATGTGGAGCAACAGAAACTCTCATTCGTTGCTGGTGGGAATGCAAAATGGTGCAAACACTTTGGAAGACAGTTTGGCAGTTTCTTACGAAACTAAACATATTCTTACTATATGATCCAGCAATGACAATCTTGGCATTTATTCAAAAGAACTAAGAACTTACATTCATGTAAAAACCTGCAAGAGTGTTTACAGCAGTTTTATTACAATTGCCAAAACTTGGAAGACACCAAGATATCCTCTAATAGATTAATGAATAAATTAACCGTGGTGCATATAGACAATGAATATTATCCAGCAATAAAACGAGCTATCAAGCCATAAAAGGACATGGAAGAACCTTTAAATGCATATTGCAAAGTGAAAGAATTCAATATGAAAAACTACGTATTGTAAGATTCCTACTATATGACATTCTAGAAAGGCAAAACTATGGAGACAGAAAGAATATCAGTGGTTTCCAGGGGTTTGAAAGGAAGGTGGAAGGAATAAATAGGGAGAGCACAAGGAGTTTATTTTTAAATCTTTATTTCAATAGTTTTGGGGGTCAAGTAGCTTTGGTACATGAATGAATTATATAGTTGTGAATGTTGAGCTTTTACTGCACCTGTTACTTGAGTAGTGCACACTGTACCTAATGTGTAGTTTTTTTATCCCTAGCCTCATCCCCTGCCGTCCCACTTCTAGAACTCTAGCATATGACCGTTGGAAGAGGCTTTATACCAATTACTACATCTTAAATATGGACAAATAAGTCCTAGAGAGAATAATGATATGCCTGGTGTTGCCTAACGTATTCTTAAAAATTAAAAAAAAAAAAAGTGGCACATATACACCATGGAATACTATACAATCATAAAAAGGATGAATTCCTGTCCTTTGCAGCAACATGGATGAAGCTGAAAACCATCATTCTCAGCTAACTAACACGGGAACAGAAAACCAAACACCACATGTTCTCACTCATAAGTGAGAGTTGAACAATGAGAACACATGGACACAAGGAGGAGAACATCACACTCCAGGGCCTGTAGGGGGCTGGGGGATTAGGGGAGGGATAGCATTAGGAGAAATACCTAATGTAGATGACAGGTTGATGGGTGCACCAAACCACCATGGCACGTGTATACCTATGTAACAAACCTGCACATGTATGCCATGTGCATGTATCCCATGTATAATTTTTAAAGTATAATTTTCAAAAATTATACATGTATGCCATGTACAATTTTAGAAAATTCATTCATCCAATTAATTGAGTTTGGCATTGGAAGCAGTGAGTAATATTAAGGTACTTATTGTCCAGTGGAGCAAACCAGCAATAATCAGGACATTACAAAGCAACATAATAACAGCTACAATGGAAGTGATGGGGTGCAAGGACAGCAAACCCAGGGTTAGGCTGGTCTCAATCATGAAGTCCCAGTCGTGCATGGGGGCCACAGCAATGTCTCTTCCCAAGGCTGCGTCAGGGCCGGACTCCAGACCACTTAGTTTCCCTTTCAGTCTTTCTCCTTTTGAGCATGAGGAGGCTGATGCTGGGAGGTTTGTTGGGAAACCAAACTGGATTACCTGAGAGTTGTGAAGAGAAGTGGGAAGGCCTGGCTGACCTAGGTTTTCTATTGCTAAACTGATACTAAAGCAGTATTTCCCTAGAGTGAATAAAAGCATTCCTTACAACTTGTTCACTACAGGTAATTCTGATCCAGGTAGCCACATAGCTTCAGGTGGGCTTTCTCAAGTGTTCCCACAGCTTTCTTCTTTGTGGATTCCCTCCACAGTTTACCATGGAGACCAGAATCCTCTTCCCTGGGGATGCCCCAGCCTTTCCTCCTGGGAAAGTGAGCATGCTTACTGCTATCGGTCCAGCCTCATCTCCCCAGGCGATATTGACTTGGCACAATGTCACCGATGGGGCTGTGTCCTCTATAAGCCTCCACAAACATACATCCATCCCATCCGGGGAGAGAAAGCAGTTTTGTCTACTTTTCCGCTTGATTTCAAAGAATCTAGAAAATCAGATATTTTGTATCAAGTGACAGGCAACAAGTAGAAATCTGAAACCCAGTAAAAAGTCTTTCTTTTGATGAAAAATTTCTTCCATATGTTTGGAAACCAAGCTGCTTTCCAATATTCAGTATTAATTGAATATACTGAACACACACAAAAACAAACAACGTCTTAAGATCTTTCTTTTACAATGCTGGGTTCAAAAGTTTTGGATTCCAAAATGTTTCTGACAAGGCTTTAACTGTTTTTCAGGCATGTTGTGTGCTCCCAACTCAAGCCCACTCAGTGTTTTAGGCCAACCAACACAATTCATGTAACACCCTTGTACGTTTCCACCATTTCCCGCCTCACCATGCCTCAGAGGACTACAGGCTCCCCAAGGCAGTGAGTGACGTGTGGCTAAGACATAGGAGTTAAGGTGGAATCACTGGCAGATACCTGAACAGAAAGTCAGAATAACTAGATTTTTTTTTAACATAGCCCCCAGCACTGGTCAATTTGTGACTCTGTAAAATACAAAATATCTGACCTGATCTTTAAGATTCTTTCAAGCCTTCATCACTTTGGGGCCTGAATAATGAGGCATGAAGGCCTTGTATCCCATTGTCTGAAATCAAAGAGAACAAAGGAGTTTAAGTATTTGAGAAGAAAAAAATAAATCCCACAAAGGTCTCACATGCTGTCTTGGATGCCAAACCCAATGCTAGGAATGCGAAAAGTTGGCTGGGTGTGGTGGTTCGTGTGTAATCCCAGTGCTTTGGGAGGCTGAGGCAGGAAGATCACTTGAGGTCAGGAGCTTGAAACTGCCTAGGCAACATAATGAGACCCCATCTTTATAAAAATAAAAATTAGCCAGGCATGGTAGTGCACACCTGTAGTCCTAGCTAGTTGGGAGGCTGAAGCAGGAGGATCACTTGAGGCCAGGAGCTTGAGACTGCAGTGAGCTATGATCACGCCAATGCACTCCAGCCCCAGCAACACAGTGAGACCCTGTTTCTAAAATAAATAAATAAAAGTAAAAATCGAAAAAGTTATCGAAGGTGAAGACGCTCTTCTTTCTCTGGCTCTCTCCAGAGCCTGCGCTGCAGATAAATGAGTCAGTGTTACATGCATAAAAATTAAGATTTAGCTTCATGAAAAAGTAAATATTTAAAAAAATACACCCACGAAAAATCAGGGAGCAGTTCAGCAGTGAAATGCATGGTAATGATTATGAATCCTTTGCCATCTGCTTGAGCCTTCCCTCATATTCCCATCTCTGGCCATCCCTGCCACAGATCCCCTCTGCAGCCACACTAAATAACCTGATGTCCCAAGAATACACATCTTTGTACTTCCAATTGCTTGGCATGTCTATCCTTACTCCCTGTGACCCATTCCTCGTCATCTTTCTGGATTCGAGTTAAAATCTTCTGATCTGTGCAGTTCTCCTGATTACCATCATGAGTTAATGGCCCCCTCTCCCTGGGCTTCTAGAATCCTCCATGTTCTAATTCATGCCTCCATGAAAGTATGAACACATCATCACTATCTGTAACGTATCTGTCATCCCCACTGGGTCATGTGCTCCTTAAAGGCAAGGAGGAAGTTACCCAGTCATCTCCAGGGCCCCACGTGATGCCTGGCCCTTCACAGTTTGCTGAGTCAAGACAGTGGTGTGGCAGCATCCACTTGCACTGACAACCTGCACTGGCTTCTGAGAATTGATTTTTACATTTTCAGGAATTTTGTCAGCTGATAGGAAAAATTACAGTATGCAAATTAACAAATAAAGTCTATTTAAAACAGAAGTTAGAGATCGTCAAAACTCATTGCTCACTAATGATGTTACAACATTTTCTATCATCTATGCACTTGGAGGAGCTATTTATGCCTGTCGTACCTGTGTGGTGGAAATGCCATGTGCGCACGTGCCCCTGCACGTCTCCTCCATCTCCACATTTAGTAACTTCATGTTGGGAGGTTGGAATTGGCCATGGTGGGACTATTTATACCACAGAAATTGGCAAACCCTACAAATCAGGGCTTGATTTATTGTTTTGTTGATCGTCTAGACTTTATGATACAGGAAATATTAATGCAGACTAAATTTAGAATGTCTGTAATCATTACATCATGAATAACACACACACACACACACACACACACAAACCCTGTATTTAAAAACTATTATCCTATTCAACCAAGAAGCCTCTCTTGTCATTGATAAACCAGTGAAATTGTCCCATATATCTTTGTTGTTTTATTTTCATTTTAATTCATTAAAATATCAACCAACATTCATCCCAGAATAATACTTGTTTGTCCATTGCAATCATAGATTGGCTACAGATACAAGAGTTTGACAAACATTGACGTAAGCATTCAGTGAAAATCATCTAGCAACATAGCACTTACAATAAAGAGTATTGCATATTTTTATTCTTATTTGTAAGTTGTGTACTACACATCCTTTACTTCAGTAATATTTAGAATAAGCTAATGTATGCATATTAGTGCATACATTTCTCTCCCTGGAGAGCTCTTTGTCAAACATCTACCAGCACGTCACCAGATTGAGAGAGGAGGGACAATAGAGAGGGCTACACTAGTCAGGGAGGGCTACATTAAAAGAGGAGTTGAGACAGACTCGATGTAGGCGTGAAGGGTCAGAGAAGGAGACTCAGTAGAAGAAACAGTGCAATATGTCCATCAGGCTGAACAGCACAAGCCCAGGCACAAAGATAGGAAAGGCTAGGTCCATGGAAACAGTGAGAGTTAGGGCTGCTGGAACAGAAGTGGCCACTGAGAGTGGTGGGAGATCAAGCTGGACCGGACAGGCTGGGCTGAGCTCCGGAAATCAGTGCAAGTGAGGCAGAGAAGTCGGATTTGATTTAGCAGGCAATAGGGAGCCACCTCTGATGCTTGAAAAAGAGTGATGAGAAGTGAGCAGTGATTTAGGAGGACTAATAGGGCCATGGTATTCAGGATAGATTGGAAGAGGGAGAGACTAGCTCTAGTCCCTCCGGAAAGCAAACCGAGATTATGAAGCAATTCGGGACTACAACGATGAGGTAATGCAGCCCTCTCCTCCATCCTCCATGCACCTTCTCTCTCCCTTTCCCTCCACCAAGCTCAGACACATCCCCCTCCCCCAGGCTTCCCCTGCAGCAGCCCTTTTCTCTGGGGTCTATGATTAATTCTCTCTTAAAAGTATCTGGTGATAGATCCAAAGGGCATTTCATAAATTCTGCGTCATTATGTGAAGCCTAGTTTAAAAACTTCCTTTTGTCTAGATCAATTATGAAATAATAAAATCTGACCTGAACCTAAGCCTGCATCTATTTTTTCATTGAGAAAGGGATTCAGCGATGATCAGAAAAATCTAAGAATAAGGGAATTTGATTCTGTAGTTTCAGGACCCTAAGAAGTAAGTAGCTAAATCAGCATTAACAAATTTTCTTCAAAATCGATTAGACCTATTTCTCCTCAGTACCTGTGTGTCCTCCCTTCATGCACATGCACCTGCTCACACATACACACGGGTCCCCAGTACCTAGTGATCTGTCAGTCAGCCACCTCCAGCACTGCCATTCCTAGTATCCTGGGCTGCTGAGAAGAAAGGATGCTCAAAAGGGAGTTATCAAATTAAACAAACAAACAAACAAAAAACAAATGCCTGTGCCATGTACACTCTTTCCAAGAATTCTTGTTGCTTTTAGGGCTACTGGATGGCACCTAAATTATGGTGTGCTTCAGGAATTATATCTGCCTTTGCATGTTTTAGTGGCCGTGCCCCATTTTTCATACCATCTCAACGAAAACAATGTCTGGCTAGCAGCTCCATGGCACCAACATGGTGCCATAGGTGGGCAAGCATTTAATGGTCTATGGGTCATGAAGTCGGGGGCTGCTGGTGTTGGTGATGCACACACGGTTATTTTGACCTGGATTGTCCCCTCTGTCAATGTTGACCTGCCCCGTTTGCCCTGGGGACATGGTTGGGCAGGTACCAGATAGATGCTCTCACTGCTGAAAAAGAAAAAAATACCCAAAGTGAGTAATGTTTTATGCATTTTCTTTCAAAATATGATCTATTACAAAAAATGGTATGCCCAGGCTTTCTTTCTTCCTATATTTTCTAATCCTTCTAGAAGCTCCCAGCATAGGCCTTAAACACATTCTTACACACACACACACACACGCACAAGCAGTATTACTATCCTGTCTTCAAAATGCCAACCCTACAAATATGTCTGCCCAAATTCCACAGACACTTCTAACTGCTGCTTTCCTCCTAGTTCCCTGTTGACAACCCACATGGGTTTGGCTCCCTAATTTTTCTCCCTACCAAGGACAAAAATAAAAAGTCGTAAATGCCAGAAATTTCTAGGAGCTAACTCAGCTCCTTCACATGAGTGATTTTTTTTTTACTTTTCTTTCTTTCTTTCTTTCTTTCTTTTCTTTCTTTCTTTCTTTCTTTCTTTCTTTCTTTCTTTCTTTCTTTTTTTTTTTTGAGATGCAGTTTACCTAGGCTGGAGTGCAATGACACAATGTCGGCTCACTGCAACCTCTATCTCCCAGGTTCAAGCGATTCTCCTGCCTCAGCCTCCCAAGTAACTGGGACTACAGGAGCGTGCCATCACACCCTGCTAATTTTTGTATTTTTAGTAGAGATGGGGTTTCATCATGTTGGCCAGTCTGATCTCGAATTCCTGGCCTCAAGTGATCTGCCCGCCTCAGCCTCCCAAAGTGCTGAGATTACAGGCGTGAGCCACCATGCCAGGCCCACATGGGTGATTTTTATGCTGGGCTGTCGGGCATCTGATACTCAGTCCCATGTTAGGTCTGTCTTGCTGGTGCCCACACCTAATCATGGAAAATCCGTTAATCCATGGCAATCAGGAAGCCCTTCTTTTTTGCATTGAGCTAGGCACTTGGGAGCTCTGAAGAGCGTAAGATATGTTTCCTGCTTTTGACAGAAAAGAAAAGAACATGTGCAAAACTCTCTGAAAATAATTCAATGCTACACTGGGTGGCACTGACCAGCAGAGACAGTGTAGTATTGTCATCAAGTGCTAGATTCCTAGTCAGAAATGTGGGCTCTGTCTAACCTCTTCCTTTTCCCCTATGACACACAGACCCACAGACCCAAAGACACTGTCTCTTTCATACAAAGTGAGCCATTGTAGTGTCTAATCCAGTTCACTCTGTGCCCATACTAAGATTTCCAGAATTGAGTATTCAATAAGATTCAACATTAATGGGGACAAAGATACTGGGGTTGTATTTCACAGGTAAGAGAATACACACTATTCTGGGTTTTCTTTTCTTTTTTCTTTCTTTCTCTCTCTCTCTCTTTTTTTTTTTTTAGATGGAGTCTTGCTTTTGTCACCCAGGCTGGAGTGCATTTTTTTTTTTGAGATGGAGTCTTACTCTTGTCACCTAGGCTGGAGTGCAATGGCATGATCTCAGCTCACTGCAACCTCCGTCCCCCCAGTTCAAGAAATTCTCCTGCCTCAGCCTCCTGAGTAGCAGGGATTACAGGTGCCCGCCACCACACCCAGCTGATTTTTGTATTTTTAGTAGACACGGGGTTTCACCATGTTGGCCAGGCTGGTCTTGAACTCCTGACCTGAGGTGATCTGCTCTCCCAGAGTGCTGGGATTACAGGTGTGAGCCACCACGCCCACCTGTTCTGAGTTCCATATTCATGGCTCTACCTGTGAGGGTTGTGCCTTCACTCTGACTAATATGAACAAGTCAAGTTACACAGGACCCTGACCTCCGACAACAGCCCAAAACTGGAGCATGAGATTTTGATTAGGTTGTTACATTGTGGGTTAAGTTGTTAGTTGGTTTGTTTTAATCTACTCTCAAAGTATTTGCTTCTTCTAATTTGTGATTGAAAAAGGTTTTGAAAACACTCATCTTTATGTAGCTTTTTTTAACATCAAAGATTCTCGTCAACAAAGTTTTAGAGTCTAAGGACTACATGAGGTTGGAAAGTTAATTTATTTGTTCCCCAAGACTTATTCTATTATTTTCCTTTAAAAAGAGCCCCCAGTTTCTCTAAATCATCTTTTATAGTCTGTCATTGCTCAGTGTTGAGAAATTGTCCTTTATGGCATTTCTATTTTGCTTACTACAGATTAAGCTCATTTTCTTTTAAGATATTTTAAAAAGATGATTTGTTCATTCATTTACATTCATTCAGCAAATATTTACTGATACCAACTCTGTGCCAACGCTGTTCCACACTTCTCTCTAGGCACCATACTGTAGTCACTTCAACAAAATATATCAAGTTCCTGCTGATGCCCAGGTACTGAAGACAAAATGAAGAAGAAAGGACAGCCCCTAGCTTCCCCTTAATAGGCACCAAGATTGCACCTTGAAGAGGGCGACTGCACGGCTCCTGTGCTTGTGTGTTTATGTGTGTGTGCATATGTCACATGAGCTCTGCTTATTAATGGGTAAATAGACATAACTGTAAGGAAATAAAGTTCACAGATTCCATTTACTAAGTCCCTACTTTTTCCCAGGCAATATACTAGTCACTCTACACACATGTAATTCTAACAGCAAAACTATGATGTGGGTACTATTACCATCCCCATCTTACAGATGAGGAATCCATGCTCAGGGAGACATGGCAGGTCACCGGGACACAAACAAGCATGTGTCCCTGTAGAGGCACTGCGTTCCTGCATGCCGCTCTGTGGTCCCAAGGCTTTTATCTTGTATTTTTCTGCAGTGACTGTAGCAGGCCTGACACAAAGGCTGCCTCAGGATTTTGAAAGATGTGATTTCTTGTATCTAATATTTAATGAGGTCATACATACTCCTCTTGGATGCCTTTGACCTTCACACCGTGTAGAGGCCACTTGCTGTGCCAGAGGGTCCTCCTTGCTCCTGCCTTCCTATGAACATTCTGCATTCCCTGGGAAGAGTGTCCAGGGAGAGCCCACAGATGAATTGGGAAAACTCCAAGTCCTGGTCCTGCCCATGGCTAGGCATGACATGGGCATCAGGGAGAGCTCATTGCTTGGTAAGTCTTGCTGCCTATCACAAAACATGGTGGACAGGAATTGGGTAGCAACATCAGTGGGTTTCTTACCTTCAGGAGGTAACCTAGCTATGCCAAAAACGGTAAGATACTGTCCCTCTACCTTAGGTCACAGTTCTGCCTATGTCCATCAGTGACTCCCATAAAAGGATTTGTAGAAAAAAAAAGAAAATTTGGTCAATGGAGAGAGTGTTCTGATAAAACCATCTAGTCCCAAGACAACCCCTAAAAGAAAACATGCAAATCACAGGGCCAGGCTGGTGTGAGAGCAAGGATGGCATTCCATCCCCAAAGCTCCACATCTGGCCAAAGAGCTTTATGAATAACATAGAAAGGTGCACCTGGGAACCCAGGGCCCAGAAATGATGACTCCCACCTTGTACAATGCTTCCCTGAGGGCTGCCCACTCGTGTGACCAAGCATCCACCCCACCCAATAGCAGCCCCCATTGTGCACACATTTCAGGTGCCAACATTTACATACAGCATCTCTAATCTGCAGAGTAATCATGACTGTTCTCATTACTAGAGAATAAAGTGACTCTCAGAAGAACCAGGGGTCCCATGACTGGCCTGTCAGGTTGTAGAGCCTTTGTTCTTCTGAGGATGCCATGTGCCCCTAGAGGGAGTCCCCCTCACTTAAACCTGGGGAAATAAGCAAAAACATTAAAATCCAACAAAAAACGTACTATCACACTCAAACAAGGAAAAAGATACAACCTCGAGCTAAAAACTGCCAAAGGCAGAACCCAAGGAGAGAAATAGATAATTTTTGCCATCCTCTCACCTCTGAAACAGAACTAGTGAGTCGACAAAATAGGAAAAATCTTACCAGAACTCTTGAACTTAGGAGAGGTAGCTGAAGTGGGTGCCTCTGTATTTCTCCACTTCTGGCTGGGTGGGAGTAAATAGGGCTATTAAGGAGAGAGAGGTGAAAGTGGGAATAAACAACATAATTTGACTTTCTCTGTTGGGAAGTTAAGGTCCTGGGATCTACTCTGAATTTGGGACGATTTCCCCAGGACAGAAGAATTACACACCCCACTGCGGGGTGAATTCTGACAGAGGACATTAAAAGAAAGGAGTGGGTCATGCCCTAGCTGACTTCTCCTCTAACCTATCAAACCGTCGTATAGAGAAGAAGATGAACTCAATTCTTGTCCTCTCAGACTTTGGTAAAGAAGGAAGTCACCTAAGGAAGGGAGAGAAGCCAAGCCCAAACCCCCTACTGGTGCCAGAGCGACTAGAAGGTCTAGACAAACCACTCACATCAGGTGTGACAGGACACACAGAAGTGGTGGTTGTGTGCAAACCACAATGAAGACAACCACTGAAAGAACGAAAAGTTCAGCGCAACCTTCAACATGGAAGAAACATAATCCCAGAACAGAACCAAAACACTTGTGCTTCACGCTATTGAAACATTTACTAAGAGCTGGAACAAAATTTTTAAAATAGTTTAAAGACCAGGCCGGGCACAGTGGCTCATGCCTGTAATCCCAGCACATTGGGAGGCCAAGGCCGGTGGATCACCTGAGGTCAGGAGTTTGAGATCAGTCTGACCAGTATGTTGAAACTCCGTCTCTACTAAAAATACAAAAATTAGCTGGGTGTGGTGGCAGGTGGTGGCAGTAATCCCAGCTACTCAGGAGACTGAGGCTGGAAAATTGCTTGAACCTGGGAGATGGAGGTTGCAGTGAGCCAAGATCATGCCACTGTACTCCAGCATGGGTGACAGAGTGAGACTCCATCTCAAAAAAATGAATAAATAAAATAGTTTAAAGACCAGATGATAGAACAATGAAATGAGATGTTTGCAAATTAAGGGCAAATTTTGAGGCAGAAAAAACTAATACTATCATGGAACAATAAATAAATAAGACACAGCCAGGAAAAGAACAATTTTAGCCCAAAATCAAAGTACTAACACAGAAAACGCTCAAGATAAGTCTAGCAAATACAGAAGAAAAATACAATGTTTGAAAATCAGTTGGAATATAATCGACGTGGAGAAGAGAAAGACAATTGAACATATGACTAATGTATATAATTGATTTTCCTGAAGTAAGGAATTCAACAAATAGACCAGAGAAAGATTACGTTATATAATATCTATAAAATAGGGGGAATTTTTCCCTGAAATAAAGGAATCAAACATCTGGTTGATTTGAAACTTTCTTGAAACCTGAGACAACAGATTTAAGTATGGACAGCAACAAAACCTGGTGACATCTATGAGAAGCGGTTGGTGGTGTCAGGAGACAAGTGTAACCCAATGCCACCTGGCATCCCCCATACCCACAGAGTCATCTGCATCTGAAGCTTTGTGCAAGGCTGTGCAGAACATCCAGGCTGGAGAGGGGACAAACCGCAACTTGGACTTGGCAATGAGTGGGGGTGCAGATGAAAGAGGAAAACACCAATTCCGACTCTCAAGACCATCACCAGTTCAAGGAATTTTGTCACTCCTTCTCTTGCAAGTGACAGTAAACCCAACCCAAGATGGCTTAAGTAAATGTATGAATGTATTGGCTCATGAAGCAAAACCTCAGGAGAGGTTTTGGCTTCAGGCCCAGTGGCTCCAGGTGCTCAAACAATGTCTGTCAGTGTCCCTCGGCCCTGCTGTCTTCTGTGTAGGCCCCATTCTCAGGCAAAGTTTCCCCACGTGATGGAGATAAGAAGTTTACCTGTTGGTAGTACAGGCTTATGTCTTTGCCATTCGAAGTCCAGCAGAAAGGTAAAGTCTTCGTTCTCAACAGTTGGATCAAAAGTTCTGGATTTGAGGCTAGGAAGGTTTAATTCTCAAATCAGCCAGAGCTGAATCACAGCCCTGAAGGAGATGGGGTCAGCCCTGAAGGAGATGGGGTCAGCTGTGAGAGTGGGAGAGAGATGGTATCTAAAGAATACCAAAGTGTTAAAAGAAGAAGGGGAAGTGGATGTTGAGAAACCAAAAACAATATAGGTCCACAACACTGAAGAACAGGACACCCGCATACACACTCATGGTTACACACTTTCTCATACACCTAAAACTATAACGTATAAAGAACCGCACATTAATATGATACAAAACAATCACCCAAGGCTTAAGAGAAAGAGGAAAAAAGAACCATCATTCAAGTGGAAAAGATTTTGACACCTAAAGTTTCCATATATCCACCACCACCACTGTCATCACTGTTAATAGAACAAGTCAAATCTCTTTCTGTTGCAATGGGCATCATGCTAATAGGATGCGCTAGAGACAGTTTCCTCCCTTTAAAGACTCACCCTATAAAACAGGCAGAGCATGCAAGATCAGGTATAAACAAGTGGAGAGCAGACAGAAAGTCACAGAGCTAACATGCTTGTACACTCATAGAACATTGATCCATTCCCTGTACAGGTATTCACGTTGTACCTCCTGAGTGCCAGCACTGCATGCCCTGGGGATTCCATCCCTATCCCTA
Source organism: Theropithecus gelada (assembly GCF_003255815.1). NCBI lineage: Eukaryota > Metazoa > Chordata > Mammalia > Primates > Cercopithecidae > Theropithecus > Theropithecus gelada. Next base: position 99,291,450 of record NC_037679.1, on the reverse strand, counting down.
CGGAGGAGGGGTCAACTTTTCCAAAACAGCATCTTCTAGAGGGGGAAGCTGAAGACCCTCAAGGAAAAGTAACATAACAAAGATCGCAGCAGAATGACAGTCATCTAAGCATCTATACTCTGGGGTGGCAAAAAGAACATGAACTTAGGGACCTGGGTTCCAGGCCTGGCTCTGTCACCAGCTGACTGTTAGAAGCCCACCCACCTCCACCTTCTCTAGATCACATGTTTTATGGTCGCCTCAAAGGCGTGAAGCAGGTGAGTCGTGCTGCCTCTGCCGACATCTGCTTTGTGAGCCTGGGAGTATTTCACGGAGATGTTTCTCTCGACAGGTTTATGGCTAGTCTTGGCTCATTGCCTTGAAAACACTCATCATGTGATGAAACGAGAATGTCATGCTGCGGGCTATCAATAAACCACAATGGCATTCCCGCCCCCACCCTGCCACCACTCCACCCACGCAATTTCCCTCCACTTCAGCCTCCTCCCTCCCCAACTCCCAAAGATATCCAGACAAGACCAACTCGTTAAGAAGTGACATCCACCAGGATTCTTGGCCCCAGTCAAAAGAGTGGCCAGAACTTGTCTGTTGCTTGCAGATACTTTTCTGTTTTGTGTTAAACGTTTGAGTTTGGAAATGAGCAAGAGCTATGTCTAAGGGAAACCAGACAGCTTGTTTGAAAACCCACTAAACGGCCGTCGGAGGATCATGCCAGATCCTAGAACAAGGTCTCAGTTATTGCCTGAAAGCATTAACTTTCGGTCAAGGCATCTTCTCCACGCTCCTCAGCATCTGCAGGGTAGCAGAGACTTGAAAGAGACGTGTCCTCTGGATCCCACATCAGGTGATAATCTTGGGATTTCCCTACCTGGGGGAAAAGTGGGTTTTCCGGAGGAAATTGCAGGTGGACCTGGGTTTCTAGAGCGTGAGGTGAAATGGATGACACTGTACTGAATTCTGACCAAAATTCTGGAAAGATGCTGCAAAGGAACTCAGCCTCCAATGAAAGGGTCAGTGAAGGGTCCAAGGACAGTATCAGAGCACTTTCCTATCACTTCTATAAAAATCACATCCGCTTTTTCCCACCAACTTGCCCATTCTCCTAGTCTGGGACACAGGCCCTGGTATTTTACATTCAGCTCATTTCCAAGGGATTTCCAAGGGATAGAGAGAAATATGGCTCCTGAAGAATAAGGAAAAGCGGTGAAGACAAAGCATACTCACACCTAGGAAGGAAAAGACGCAACAGTATCTTGAGGAGTCAATTAAAGTCAAGTTGGGGCCGGGCGCGGTGGCTCAAGCCTGTAATCCCAGCACTTTGGGAAGCCGAGGAGGGGGGATCACGAGGTCAGGAGATCGAGACCATCCTGGCTAACACGGTGAAACCCCATCTCTACTAAAAAATACAAAAAAACTAGTCGGGTGTGTTGGCAGGCACCTGTAGTCCCAGCTACTCGGGAGGCTGAGGCAGGAGAATGGTGCGAACCCGGGAGGCGGAGCTTGCAGTGAGCTGAGATTTGGCCACTGCACTCCAGCCTGGGCGACAGAGCGAGACTCCGTCTCAAAAAAAAAAAGTCAAGCTGGAGACAGAGGCTGAAAGAGTGATGGAGCCAGGAGACACTGAGATCATTCAACTACCAATGCCGTTCTGAACTAAGACTTTCTTAAACCACACTCTCTCCCTACCAAGAAAATGGGCATCATGTCCTTCATAACCCATCCTGAAAAATGAAACTGACGTGATGGCAGAGTGGTATGAAAAAGAATCCAGATTTGGAAAAGAGGGAGAAGGGCTCAACTGCCAACTCTCTTTATTCCCTCTGGGACGTTGGGCAACTTACTCTACTTCTCAGTGAGTTGATCTGTCACTTGGGGCTAATAATACAACTTCTTATGACTACTGTTTAGAGCAAATAAAATATTTGAGAGAATGCTTTACTAATTGTAAAACACTGCTCAAATTTTAATTATTATTATTTCTTGTCTGTCTATTTTCCATCTATGTGCATCCTGTTGAGGTAACAAGGTAGCTATCTTCCATATGGCCTATCTCCCATTTAGATTGTAAGCCTTTTGAGGGAGGGCTGGTATTTACTCTTGCATAATTGGCACTCAATAAAAGTTTTTGAATGGATTAGTGGAGAAGGAATGATGGGCAATCATGGGTTCCTGCCCTTGACCTACCATTCCCAGCACCTGGGAGCACTGTTCCATGTGTCTGTGTGAGCTCAGGACTGGCTGCCGTGGGTCAGCCCGAGGGCACCAACTGGACAGGGCCATGCTTGGCTAGAGTCCAGCAGAATGCCTTTGCCCTGACTGCCCACCTGTTCCATGACTGAAGCCAGCACTAAACTTAGCCATGGTGACTCATGGATATAGGGCTGCCCCACGCCTCACAAGTCATCCTAACAACCCACCTGGCTGCAGTCAGCTACTCTCTCCCTCCCTCCCCCATCAACCCTGGGAAACGTGGCCCAGTCAGCCCTAGGCCAGGCCCTGGGGTGCAGGGCTAGAAGGCGGAGCTCACAGGGGCAGCAGCCCCATGTGGATACTCTCTTCTCCCAAGTCACGGTGCCAAAAGCAGAGGTGCCCACAAAAGTCATGCAGCAAATGCTCAGTGGCGCCTGCAGGGAATCACTTCTCACGGGAATGGTGGTGCTGATTAGTCACAGTGAAAAGGGGAGGGGATGGCATATGGGGCCTGATGGAAATACCTAGTAAGGGTTGTACGCTTGTTCATCCAGTGTTTCAGTTCTGCATTCAATGCATCTTCTCCATGTTCCTCAGCATCTGCACGGTAGCAGAGAAAAATCTCAAACAAAGAGAGGCCATGACTCCTTAAGTCAGCAACCAGACATATATTCTGGTTTGATTCACTGCAAAGAGAAGTGGAGCTTCACCACTTCATACACTCACATGAGCTGCACAAAGAGGAGTTGGCAAGTGGTCTAACCTGGGTGCAAGCAATAAGAGGGTGCATCAGCAGCAGAGAATTTAAAAGCAATGATAAAATGAGTGAAAAGTTGGCCTGCTTTTTATTATCACCACGAGCTAAAAATCCTAAAGATGTCAGTGATAAAACAATCCTTCCCTCTGGGGTGGACGGCTCTCTCAGCTCTCTATCCCACCTTGATATGCTCACTTGAAAAGTGAACCATATTTTTCACGAATTCATGCTTTCATTAATACATTCAGCCAGTTGGCTATTCATACAGCAAACATTTCTGGAGCATATTCTACGAGAAAGACATTGCGCTTGAAGCTGTGGAAACAGATATGACCCACTCTCTCTGGACATCCAACGGCGGCTCAGTCTCACTTCTCCAGGCTGTTGCCCCTCCCTTGCACTGTTTTGCTGTGAATTCTCCAAGCCAGAACTGACTGAGCTGAGCATAAGAGATTATAATACAGAAGAGGAAAATCAAACCTTGGTGTGGATGATTGCAGCTGCTTAGGCACACCAACCATGCTCCTTCCAGGGAGACCCTGACCAGACTCTGACTTCCTGCAGATGGTGTACCCCTCTTCCCTGCCCTCAGTCCTGGGCCCTGAACTCAAACCCCCTCCTCTCTGGTGTGGCCAGTGAAAGCAAAATTGATTGACAGTATAATAATTTTTGCCTCTGGACACCTGTGCTATGTGGTTCAGTTCCTCATTGTCATCATCTTTCCATTCCAGAATACTCTTCGAGTTTTATCTTTTTATATATATCTAAAACCAAAGGTATAGTAAAGAGTTTTTTTGCAATAGAAACACAGCCTTGGTGGGACTTCCCCAGACCTCTGCTGTCATGACTCCAAGAGTAGCAATTCTTAGAATTTCTTTGTGTATGGACCCCTAAGGAGTCTGGTGAAATTATGGACTTTAAAAAGTCTTCTTAAGTGCATAAAATAAAAGAAGGAGATTAAAAAGAATACTAAAAAGATACAGTTGTCAACATAATAAAGAAACAACTTTGTGGTCAATAATAATTGTGCTATTTTATAACACATTGAATATTAATAACAAGTTGTATTAGTCAGGGTTCTCTTAGAGGGACAGAACTAATAGGATACATAGATATATATATATGAGAGTTTATTAAGTATTAACTTATATAATCACAAGGTCCCACCCACAATAGGCTGTCTGCAAACTGAGGAGCAAGGAGGGCCAGTCCGAGTCCCAAAACTGAAGAACCTGGAGTCCAATGTTTGAGTGCAGGAAGCATCCAGCTCAGGAGAAAGATGTAGACTGGAGGACTAGGCCCATCTCTCCTTTTCACGCTTTTCTGCCTGCTTTATATTTGCTGGAAGCTGATTAGATTGTACCCACCAGATTAAGGGTAGATCTGCCTTCCCCAGCACTGACTCAAATGTTAATCTCTCTTGGCAACACCCACACAGACATGCCCAGAATTAATATTCTGTATCCTTCAATCCAGTCAAGTTGACACTTAGTGTTCGCCATCACACATGCTCTACAGGCAGGTCTAATAATCACTACCATTTTGAAGTAGGGAAGAGTATATATTTCCAACTATCTGCAAAATCTGTAACATGCATAATAAAAATATAGTATTGATTACAATGTTACAGGGAATTTGCTTATTCTACCTTGGCCTTCTGCCTGTTTCATAAATGCTAAATTTCACTTAGAGTTTAGTGAAAACAAAAATGTCATTTTTACCAACCTGAGTTCACTGATCCCCTGAATTAGTCAGAAAAGGTTAGGAACTTCTACCCTAGAGCAGTGGGCACTAAATGTGGGCCGCTTTTAGAATGTCATTTTTTAGTGGAAACTACTGCATGCGTAAGGGCAAGGATTGAGGTAAGTGAGGGGCCAAGTGTCCTGGACAGCCTCAATCCCATAGATCTGCTCTCTGCCCTTCTCTGTCCTTCCCTATAGCACCCAGACTTGTTTGCCACAAGCTTCCTAACGGGTTCAGGCAATGGAGGTCCTTGGAGAAACGAGAACAGAGAATGTCTTCCCCACTAGCAGAGTCTCTCCAGACTGAGTGGACTCACTGGGCCCTTTTCCAGAATCAACCCACAGATTTAGAGTTGGAAAACTCAGGTGGCGTTCCAGCAATGAACTGGATAGTTGGCCCCAACAATAATCTCAAGTTTCTCATCTAGAAAATGGGCACAACAACCTCTGTCCCACCTATTCGCAGGTGTCTCGTGAGGATTAGTTTAGTGCACAAACACAAAAGTTATTGTAAAGAAGTCAGGCAAATACAAGTGGCAAAGGCAGGAGACAGTGCTAGCCCTTGTGCAGTAGAAAGGCCTCTCTCTCTCCAGAGAGAAGGGAAAGCTACAACATAAATAGACTGGCCTTCTCACATCTCTTCTTTGTCTCTCGTGGAGCTGCAGGTGCAATGGAGAAATTGTGCACAAGAGCAAACTACAGTCTGTCCTCTGTGCTGATGTTGGCAGTTTGCTTCTGCAGAACATGCTTGACTGGCTATCCGAGGACCAGAGGGGAAGACAGCTGAGCCCACCACTTCTGAGACCCCATCTTGCAGCTTTATGAAAGGAGAAGTTATGCTTAATTCTTGTGGACACCAAGGAAAGGCTACACCAGTAAGTTAGCCTTACGATTGACTTGGGACTCTGAGAAGTGGAGATGGAGACAACAGTAATGGGGACAGATGAACAATGTCTCTTGCTTCAGAATCAGCAATCAGGGACCCAGCCAACGAGCGAGAAGGAACTCAACCTACTGAAATAACTTCTTAGATCAATTCCTGGATCCAATGCTTTCTCAATGCCATCCATTCTACAATCCAGATTAATCCTCCCTAAAAACCTTTCCAACATGCCACTGAAGTACTCTAAGTGCCTCTTCCTGATATCCTATCAAAATGGGCTTCTAGTTCGACCTGACTTATTTTACAGAAGAAGCTGAGGTCCGGAGAAGGGATAAAATGTGTCCACGGTCGTTGTGGCTGGTTAGTACAAATGAAGTCTAGACTCTTTAGTCTTAGATTCAAACTTCAACTATTTCTGCCTTCCCATCCAACTTAAACAATGCACTCCAGTCAAGCTACTCTCTTTACCACCTCATTTGTCAACACAATGTAGCTATTCTGCAGATCTTCTATTTTTCATCCCCTTATAGGGTGGTGAGTTAAATTAAAGTGCATCTCCCTGAGCAGGCATTTTTACAATAGGAATAGAAGGAGCAGTAGCAATGGCCATCCCTGGAAATGGTCTGTCCAGCCCCTTGGTGTCTCACCATGCTTTGTGGATGAACAGTGCATGGGAGCAATTCAGAATGACCTTAGGGAAGAAAATGTCAAAAGAAGGAAAAAAAATGCAGCTGACCAAAGACCATAGGAAGTCACTTGGTAACAGGCAACAACAGGTGTAGGAACAAATATTTCCTTTCTGAGTCAAAGAAAACTTTTTATGGGGCACCTGGGTTTAATAACAATGGCGCGTTTCTGCACGATGGAGTTGGGATTTTCTACTTTCTTAATTTTCTCCAGATGTTACACACACAAACACACACACACTCTTAGATAATCAAAGCAGTTGTATGGTTGAGGTTGACCCTTGGATACTAACGTGGGTTGAAAATCCATAGTAATCATGCAACGGCAGGAGGTTCTGAATGTTCAAGGCATTGCTGTCTGCAAGTTCACTGGCTAAAGCACTGGCAGAACTATCATTATTCAAGATTTACAGGGCCCGCTGCCTGGCAATGGGAGAGACGAGTGTCTGTAATGTAAAGAAGAATTTACCTTTGAAAAACTTCAAATCTAGAGCACAAGTCAATTAGAAGGGTGAAATACTGGATCCTATCTCCCCTAGAAAGAACTGACCTTTGTGTACCCGTGACTACTGCTATGACTCTACATTGCAAGTGTTTCTCCCATCCATCTCTCTTTGGAGTGCAGGTACAGTCCTCACAGGGACACTGGGCCTGCTTCTCTCTGTATCCCATGCTGCTTAAATGAATGAACAGAAACTTTAGTAACTCCATGACTGATTATCTGGAACTATCTTCTTTCTAATAATCTTTGGGATCAGTTTTCTAATAGTCTTTGGCATCTTTTTTTAAAATTAATTCGTCTCCTTGTAGGAGAAACATGAACAAAGAAAACCTGAACTCAGTATATCGGTTCACAAATCTCATCAAAAGTTATAAGGGGCAGGAACTGCCCATGGTTATATGACCCTACAGTTATGAGATTGCTGGTGAGTTTTAGGTTTACAATTTACCTCCTCTCTTCCTCTATAGGAAACACACAGAGAATTATGTGCTTTCTATTGGGACACTGCCTCCGAGGTGAACAGATATTCAAATAGATTGATAATTCATTTAGGTCAAAAATCTCTTCAACTAAAGATTCTGATAAACTGAATAGTCACAGAACCAAGTTTTGTTTAGTCCTGTTATGTAAGAAGCAGTATTCAGAAGAATGCCACTTGGTAAAAATAAGACCTTTCCAAATCACCAAAGAAGTCTTTAGCCATTTCATGTAATTTTACTATCACACATTCTTATTTGCTCTTACAATTGTTTAACTAGGCTGGGCACGGTGGCTCACCCCCCATAATCCCAGCACTGTGGGAGGCCAAGGTGGTCAGATCTTTAAGCCCAGGAGTTCAAGACCAGCCTGGGCAACGTGGTGAAACCCCATCTCTACAAAAAACACAAAAATTAGCCAGGCATGGTGGTGTGCACCTGTAATCCCAGCTACTGGGGAGGCTGAGGTGGGAGCATTGCTTGAACGCAGGAGGTCCAGGTTGCAGTGAGCCATGGTTGTACCACTGCACTCCAGCTTGAGTGACAGCGAGACCCTGCCTCAAGAAATAAAAAATAAAAATAAAAGATGAAGAAACTGTCTGTTAAATGGTATAATATAGATGGAGGCATCTAACACTGTGACTGACACATGATAATTGTTCAACAAATGATCATTAAAACGAACCCTTTGGGATAAATGGCATCATTTATACTGATTGATTAATGTTCTCATTTTTGCAATAATCCAAATCGCCTGGAGGGTTTTTTTTAAAGTATCTTCTGCTAGCTCCCACCCCCAGGGTTTCTCATGCAGTAGGCCAAGGTTGTAACCCTAGATTTTACATTCTAATAAGTTCCCAGGTGATGCTGAAGTGGCTGAGTTTGTGTCCACAATTCCGAACATGGCTACCGACTCTTCTCTCCTATCTAAAACCCTCTCTACCTTTGTCTCCTTGGTGGAGACTGCTACTGATTGCCTATCCAATATCAACTGCCCCTTTTCCTTGCTAACAGACTCTGATTTTATTCTAGGCAGCAATGTAAATACTATATTTCTCAGCCTCACTGCTGTGAAATGCAATGAATAATTCAAATGCTGGAGTTTTTTGATAGGACTTATAGGAGAATCCTTTAAGGCACTGCAAAATGGTGACACAAGTTCTTTTGCCCTTTCTCCTTCTTCCATTTATGGTAATGTGGGCATGATGGTTGGAGGTACAGCAGCCATCTTGGATCATGACGCCCTACGTGAAAGATCACGGAACAGAAGCACAGAATGAGCCAGGATCCTTAATGACAACATGGGGCAGACTTGCCAGCCCATGGATTCTTTACCTCAGATTTCTCCTATGTTAAAAAAAATAAAAAAATAAAATAAAATAAACTCAAAAATTTTAAACTGCTGTTATTTTGTTTTTACATTTTCTACAGAAAACCTAATCATATGTGATTTAGCTTCTAATGCATTGTAGTGTTCTCTTTGTCCTGTAGCTTCTCAAATTACTCCTCTCTGTCCCTCCTTTCCTTCCTCCTCCACCTCTTCCTCCTTCTTCTCCTTCTGTTCCTCTTCTTTTTAACTTATTTTTCTTTTTTCTGCCTTTGAAAATACATCTTCTCGAGGGATTTGACCTAATCATTCTTCTTTTCTCTGCTCCATCTTCCCTCTTTTCTCTCCAGACTTGTTCTTGACAATCTCAGCCAGCTTCACAGCTCCAGCTATAACCTTTATTCTGAAGACTCCCAAATTTGAATCTGTAATCTTTCATTTGCAGAGAAAAAGGTGCTACTGTGCATCCTCACCCAGGTATCCTAATGGACCAGCATCTTCAAGGTTTCCAAACTGAATTTCTGATCCTCCCCACAAAATCAACTACTTTTCTTTTGTTTCTCAATAGATCACCTTACTTTTTATTTCACAACCTGCAAACTTCCAAGTCATCTTGAACTTTGCCTTCTCCCTTGGCTTGATAAATGGTCGATTATAAATTTATCTGTAATTGATTACCCAATTTAATATCTATAATAGAAAACTCTCCTCTCTGTCCCAACTTTGATTTTTGCAGCTCAGGTATTTGTCATCTTTCTTCTGGGCCAATGAAATAGCCTATACCTGTTCTTTCTCCCTCACTTCCATCATTTTACATGTGTCTGTCTGTGAGCATGGGTGAAGTGCTACTGTAATCAGATTCAACCCATATGCAGCCACGGTAATACACCAAGCACAGCCTGCTCTCTGATACCAACATAGCTTTCCAAATATAATTTCCATTGCTTCTCATCTTATGCTTTTTCTAAACTTCATTCATCCTATACTGATAAGGTTTGGATCTGTGTCCCCACCAAATTCTCATGTTCAGTTGTAATCCTCAGTGTTGGAGGTGGGGTCTGGTGGGAGATGATTGGATCATGGAGGCAGTTTCTAATGGTTTAACACCATGCCCCTTGGTGCTGTTATCATGATAGTGAGCTCTCATGAGATCTGGTTTTTTGAAAGTGTGTGGCACCTGCTCCCACGTCTGCTTTGGCCATGTAAGACTTGCCTGCTTTCTCTTCACCTTCCACCACGATTGAAAGCTTCCTGAGGCCTCCCCAGAAGCCACTATGATTACCGTACAGCCTGAAGAGCCATGAACCAAATAAACCTCTTGTCTTTATTCAGGTGTTTCTTTGTAGCACTGCAAGAACACACTAACACATACACGATTTACTTCTTTTAGTATTTGACCTATAATTCCCAGTTGCTAAGTCGTTCATGCAGTTTCATTTGCCAATAATCCCTACTACTTCCCACTTTCTCATGCCTGAATCCTATCTATTTTTTAGGCTCAACAGAAATGCCTTCTCAGGACTCTACAAAGCCTTTCATGAGCTCTTGAGCTGAAAGCTCTCTCTCCATGCTTTCAAATCCTCTGTCATTGTGTATGTATATCTAAAGGCACTAACTTTTTCCTTCCTATTGTAGTAATCAGGATACACACTTTATCTTGTGAATTAAACCTGTTTTATTCACTTTGTGGGTTCTTCAGATGACAGGTTCTCAGTAAACATATTTGGAGTGAGTAAACAGTATTTTTAGTCTTTGAGTGCATGAATAAATACATATGTGTTAGATGTTTGAGTGTTCCTTATAATCTATCCTTTCACCACCATGGTGACTACATGCTCCACATCCACCTTCCAGCCTCCACTACTTTGGACAGAATTGGGAATAAAAAGTGAAGAAAACAAGAAGGCAAGAAAACTCAGGCTTATGTCAATATGTTCCCTTCTTGAAAAATATGTAAAACAAAAAAGAAGAAGTTAAGTTTACATGGAACTTTGATGGGTAAGAAGAGGATTGTGAATGTTTTTTGCTGCCGGAAAGATATTTTTGCTCCTTTAAAAATATTAAGAATCTCACTGAAAGGGGTCAAGTGTACCTTGTTTGACTGAGCGTCCAACAATAAGGGCTTTCTATTCACAGCACATTTCATACTTGCTCTACTGCAACCCAACTGTTTTTCAGTGAAGCCATGTGCCTTGATTATATTATCATTACCTTTTGAAGACTCTCTTGAGGCTTTTTTTGAGAGCAAAACCCCTCTCAGTTTCACTGCAACATGCAGGAGAAAAGGTAAGTGATGTGAATGCCCTGTTGGGGTCATTAGTATCACGTGCTGCACTGAGTGGGACTTCACATCCTTCCCTTGGCTGTGTGGACAGAGGGCTGCACCCCTGCCTGACAATCTCCAGCCCCAGAGACCATACAGGCAGGTCCCAATTCTCCTCCTAGGAGCACAGACAGTCAGATATGGGGGAAGAGCACAGTTACAGGATTCTTGGTCATTTATTGAACCTGCAATATCCTAATTATTTCATCAAGATATGGTCAATACACTCCTCTAGTTCTCTTATCTCAGTTTTCTCATCTGGAATATAACCTGCACGGAGAATCCTTGTTTTCGATTCCACAGAGTATGATACAAATTCTGAGAATTTCACTTACTTTTTTTCCAGTTGGATCACTACCTGAGACACTTCTGCCACCTCAAAAGCCACAAAGAGGGTGTGGTTCACACCCATTAGAGGACCCATTAGGGATGAGGGTCATGTCGGGATATTCCTTTATTTTGTTGTGTCTGTAAACATTCTCTTGCCTTCCTCCAACTGAATATGCTCTGGGTCTCAATGAAGCAACTCCCTGCCAGAAGGGTCTGGTCACTCATTGGCCTTAGGATAAGGGATGGGAAGCAGAAATCATTTTCCAGCAGTCACCATTCCAGACCAATGATTGTACACCCAGGATAGTTTGCAGAAAGCTATTAAACTGATCATCATTCAGCCATTTTCTAACCATCTATTAGCCCCTGGCCTTGCTACCTGCTCCTCTAGGCACCTTCCAAAGAGGTGAGGCATCCCATGCACAGTTCCTCTTTTCTCTTCTCTCCAATTTGCTGTGGCTCTCTCCGTTTAAAGCCTCTTCCCTTTGGTGTCTCATCTCCCTTTTCTCGCCTAGGATGTGCCATCTTCCCAGTGGTGAACCCCCATCCTTTCAGGCTTCTTATGCCTGAAACATCCACTTAAAATCCCAATGACTTTGTCTAATTCCTCCACTTCTGTTGCTTCAGTAAAAAGGAGGAACACGTTCTAATCTCAGTGCTGACTAATTCAAAAGGGTGAGATGGTTGAGGTGGGGATGGAGTTCTGGACTCCATCCACAGTATGGGTGGCAGAGGAAGAAAAATTGGGCCAAAGCAGGCTTTACTCTGGACTGTGTCCATTTTTCTCCAGAAATAATCTAAAACCAGCACATTATATTTTCATGAGAATTAATATCATTCTGAAGACCTTTGTCTGGTCTTCATGAGAAATTTGTATTCCTTTTATTTAATTTCAACTCTTGCAAGATAATAATCATCATCTTATTATGTTAAAGGAGTATTTGCCCCTTCCCTGTCCTGTGCTTTATTCCACAGTTGCATCACATTTGCTGGCAGGCAATGGTGCCTTGCCCAAATCAATTTTATTGAACACCTCATGGTCCTTCCCCAGTTGGGGTAGGGGAAGGGGGGCATCCCCTCAACTATTCACAAGTAAAACACGCTCTGAGCTCCAGGGAGGTGATGGATTTTAAACCTATAATGCATCCATCAGCATTGTTAGTGAGCAACCAGATGATGGTCAGGTTGCCCAGAGGTGCACTGTGCTGTGAGTACTGATGGGACGGGCTTCCCCGTCATCATCACCGAGACTCAACTCCTGAGTCTCAGAGGGGATGGAGGAGAGTGCAGAGGTTTGCTGCCATGCTACATTTCATGAAGAATGTGTTTTTCAGCCGTCACCATTTCAGGCCAATGATTGTACACCCAAGATAGCTTGTGGGAAGCTATTAAACCGATCATCATTCAGTCATTTTCTAAGCATCTATTAAGACCTACCATGTGCCAGAATGCACGAAAGTGCCTTCATGGGCAGTGCAGGCAGGGTGAGGCACTGGGAAGCCTTCCTGTCACAGAGGGATATGTTTGGAGGGATATGTTTCAAAGTAGGAGCAAACTTTATTTCCTCGAAGTTATCAAGAGCCTCAGCACTGACGGTTCAGTTACGTTTATCTTTCCTTGGCTCTTTGTCCTAAGACACCTTGTTGGATGCTTTCTGGGCTTTAGACTATGAAAAGGCAGCCAGGCTGGAATGATGAGAGCACTGGTTCTCATCATTTGGATCAAGGCTGTGGCCCTGGCCCTGCCACTAGCATGTGACTCTTAGGCCACATCTCTTTACCTTTCTGGACCTCTGTTGTAACCAAGGTGCTTACATTCCTTCAATACATATCAAGCATCAAACCCAAGGACCAAATAATTCCACTTCCAAGACTTTATTCTATGGCAGGTTTTTCTCAACCTCATCGTTACTGATTGACATTTTGAACCAGACAGTTCTCTGTTGTGGGAGAGGTCTTGTGCCTTGTAGAATGCTTAAAAGCATCTCTGGCCTCTACCTATGAGATGCCAATAGTAACATCTCCTCCAAACTTATGACAATCAAATTCCCCAGACATTGCCAAATGTACCCTGCAGGACTACATCATCCACAGTGGAGAACCATTCTCCTAGGATATCAAAGGAAAGATGGTTGTATCTGCAATTAGGGCTGTGGCAGCATTGCATGAAAACAATTTGAATTACTAGTAGGAAAAGAGTTAATAGAATTATGATACCTTCATTTGATGGCATATCCTAGAGTCATTAAAGATAAAAATAAGAAATTACATATGAAAGAAATTATATATGAACAAAATTCATATATTAAGTTATATATATATATGCAGAACTTTACAACAGTGCAGCTGTGTAAAAATACTCTATGTTATAAAATCTGAGGATTGCAAAGAACCTTAAAGATTAACTTACCAAACAACCTATTTTCTGATCCCCAGGTCCCTTAGGAGAGGTCTTCACTAAGGGGACATATACCTCCTGCCTAAACCCCTCTGTATTCATTGCCTGTGGCTGCCACAAGAAATCACCACCAATTTGACAGTTTAAAACAACAGAATTGTTTTTCCTCTGATAGTTCTGGAGGCTAGAATTCTTCAGAAGCCATGCTCCCTCTGAAGGCTCTAAGGGAGAATTCTTCCTTGACATCTTCTAGGGGCTCCTGGAATTCCTTGGCTTATGGCATCACTCCAGTCTCTTCCTCTGTTTTCACATGGCTTCCTTTTCTGTTTCTGTGTCTCACATATTCCTCTCCTCATTCGTATAAGGTCATCAGTCATTGGATTCAGGGCCCTCCTTAAATCAGGATTATGTCATCTCCATATCCTGAACTTAATCACATCTGCAAACACCCTGTTTCCAAATAAGGTCACATTCACAGGTACAGGGGAGTTAGGATGTGGACATACCTTTTGGATAAGGGAGTCTCAGTTCAATCCACAACATCAATTTGATTAACAAAGTTCCTGAAGCTGCATCTTCTAATCTTGGGCAGCTTTGAAGCAGAATGGTCTTCACATTGCATAGACATCCTTCCATATGCATAATTATTAGACATCTGAAGAAATGTCAGTAATTGGAGTGGTCGGGGAGACAGAGTGAAATAGTTTGTTTTTATTTAGATATATATTTTTCCAGCTTAAAGTAAAAACCTGCTTTATCTTTCCTCACAGGATTAAGTCACACAGTTCATGTGAAAGAGCTTTGTAAATTTTGGACCGCAAATCCAACACAGGGAATCTCATTGATGATGGCATTTTCTTTTTGCAGATGTGTATCTGTTTGGTGTATAACATCTGAGAAGCCTCTCTTTAAGCCCATGCTTGGAGCATCTGTAAAGGAGGATCATCAAAATATATGTTTTTTGGAAGATAAGATTTGCTATTTTAAAAATATTATTGAATAATATTTTCTACTTTTAAAAAAGTCATCATAAAAATCAAAATTGGTGAATTTACTTTTAACTATAATCATCATCATCATAATAATAATTATTAATAATAATTATAATTATAATAATTATTATTAATTATTATTAGAATGAAGACTTTCCAGCAAGCACCTTTCCATGTTTTCATCAAACCCTTTTCACTGCTTAAGGCTTCAAAGAGCCCTCCCCCGGTCAGTGAGATGCAATGATCAAAGCTGTCTGTTCTTAAGAACAAATCAATCAAGAGTCACCCCAATTTCCCATCACACAGGGACCAATAACTTTTTTCCTCTGCATTAATTCTTCTTTCCTTTTCTTTTATTTGTCTTTATCTGCCTTTCCCCCAGTTCTATTCCCTCATCAATTTCTTTTTCACTTTCTTTCTCCTCTTCTCCCTTCCCCTCCTCTTCTCCCCATTCCCCTTCTCTGCTCCAATTTCTGTCGTGCTCTTTTCCCACTTCCCAGAAAACAGGTGTCAGACATCTGAGTCAAGCACAGAAAAGCAGCTCCTCAAAGTTATAACAGGTAGGGCTGGTTCAACATCTCACTTGGAACCTTCAAGGCCTCGGAAATACTCCCAGATCCCTCTCATGACACATAAAGCACATTCATGCTAACGCGTCCCTCCTTCTCCACCCCTCAGACCCACCCAGTGACTACTTCCCAGGGGTCTCGGGGTGCCTCCTCCCTTGTGACTATATGGAGGGCAGCACTGGAACCTTGGGTTCAGGGCCTGTGTGGGTGGTTCACTTATGGAAGACATCAGCCACCCTGAGAGAGAACTGGCGAGCCCTGAAGGTGGCTGGCAAGGCCAAGTTTCAGGCCTCACTAGCTCAGCATTCATAACTGTTGCACCAGCCAGCCAGGGACACCTGGAATAAGAGAGAGTTGCCCCGTTCACTCTCTTAAGGCCGGTAACCAAAGTTTTCTTATTGGCCAAGGTTATTCTTCTTCTTCCCTTGCAAACATGTGACTGTGGACATTTGCTAAAGGTCTTTTAAGTTAAAGATCTCTTACCACTGGGTGCAGGGTCAAAATGTGGATAACAGGAAATTGGTCTTGGCAGTCAGGAGAAAAGATGCTATGACTCTTTTAGATAGTCTGGGACCAGGAGCTGTTTCAGATGTTAAGGAAATCACCAACCTCCCTCATCTGCACTTCCCCAACACACACACCACTGGAACCTCTGGACCACCAGCTGGAAGTCGAGTTCCAATATTACTGTGAACCTCTGAAAGTCTAGCTCCACACCGCTGGAACCTCTGAATCACCAATTAGAAGTCCAATTCCGATATTACTGTGAATCCACAGGATAACTCTTCAGATGTGGGATCTCATTTCCCCATTATAGAGGACAAGCATCATCCCTTCTATCTCCTTCCCTTGAAAACAAGCCCATGAGAAGACAGCAAGTTACAAGAAGCCAATAGAATCATGGATGGTGGAGTACTAGAAGGTGCCTTGGCCACACAGCATAAGAACTCTGTGAGTGACAGGAGGGAGCATGGCTCAGAGCCTCCGGTTTCCATGTAATTTTCACCAAGCTCTCTATAGCTGAATGGTGGCCCCTATAAGATACTTAAACTCAGTCTCTGTGAATGTGACTTTACTTGCCAAAAGGGTCTTTATAGACACATTAGGGTTAAGGATTTGAGTGTGAGACCATCCTGGATTAGGATGGGCCTCAATTCCATTGGCAGGTGTCCTTACGAGAGAAGAAAGGGGCAGGGTCACAGGGTATGGTCATGTGAAGACAGGGGCAGAGACTGGTGTTATGCTGACACAAATCAAGGCGTTCCCGAAGCCACCAGAAGTTGGAAAAAGCAGAAGGAGGAAACCTTGATTTCAAACTTCTGGCTTCTAGAATTGTAAGAGAATACATTTCAGTCATTTTGAACCACTGAGTTTGTGGTCATTCATTATAGAAGCCATGGTACACTAACACACTCATTAAGAAAATATGACCTATTGGCACACAATTTCTCTATTACTAAAACATTCCAACTGTTGTCACAGAAAAACACACGTTTTGGAATCAGAGAGACCTGGTTTTGAATCTTGCCTCTACCACATTTCAACAGAATGTCCTTGGGCAAGCTGTATAGCCTCACGACCTCTTCTTGCCTAAAGAAAAGAGAGAGTAAGACCGTCCTTCCCAGGGTGTTCTGGAGTGCAGATGTGGTAAGGCCCAGAGTCTGGTTTACGGCAGACTTTGATGAAACGCTGGTATACAGCAGGCACTGAAGAAATGCTGGCTTTCTTCACCCTCCCTCTCAACTTCCTCTTCTCTTCCCCCTGCACAAAATGCTCTGCTGGTTCTTCCTGGAGATCTATAAAATCACATCCAAACTTCAGAGCAAACATGGAAGACCCTTCACATTTTGCCCACCACTCACCCATTTTCCTTTTGAATCAAATTTCCATCAATTATCCTCTAAAAACCTGTACTTTAGATACTTCGTTATCCCAGAACCAGCCTTCTACATACTTGATCCCAAGTCTTTAGCCCTGCGCCTCACCCATGCCCATTCGACCCCACCCTCCACCCACCTCGAGAATCCTTCCTGCATCACGTCTGTTTCTGTTAGGGCAACTGAGCCGTCCAGATTCAGCCACAGAGCACCAGGATTCGGATGATAAAATGATCTGTTTTCAGGGTCCTTGATCCCACTCACTCCTTCTTACGCCTCCCCTTCCTATCCCCTGACTTGCTTTTCCCCCGTATGAACTAGCTCCCAACACCCTCCCTCTCCACTCCCACAGCTTATTCACACTGTGGTACAAAACAATGGCAACAGCCTAAAATACTGCCTTCCACAGGGGACTCAAAATCCTAAACCTAAATAATGAATTGAATGCATCATCAAACATGGAAACAGGGGGCCTTTCCAATGGCACCCAGCCACCCTGCCATCCAGGTGTGTCTGCTGTTAGGCAGGTGAGGCAGCCCTCCCCGCCACAACCAATCAGCCCCACTGTTGCTGCCTGTCTCATTGGCTTGACTCTGAGATTTGAGCACCACTGGGTCTTGTCTCCCTGACTCCTGGTCTCCTTCTCCACCCAGCCTTCTTCCTCTTGCTTCTTCCTGCTACTTCATGTTCTAATTGCTCTCAGGGGTGGGGGGGCCGGGGGTCATCCATCTTGCTCACTGGGTATTCAATTAGAGCCGACTCAGCTCCCATCTTCTTCCCGCCTCCCTCCCTCCCTCCCCCAGACCTCGCCCTTCAGGAAGCAATATATAACACCCTCCTTCTAAGGCAGCCTGCTGGCCACCCGCCATTTCCAACCTGAATTCCCATTAACTACGCCAAGGCAAATGAATAAATAAATCTCTAAGGAGGGAAAGAAAGAGGAAGAAGTGCCGGTTCAGAGCTAATGAAGGTCACCTCCCAGCCAGGCCTCCCATTCCCCATTCTACAAATTGGAGCCCAGGACTGAGGAGGCAGCTTCCTCCTCAGACAAGAATCCTGCACGTGTCAGTTTTTCTGTGCATGTGTGTCCTGGGTCAGTTCCAGGAACACAGCATATTATCACAGCTTTGCTGTTAACTGCTTAGCTTAATTTGGTCTGCACACATAATGACAGCTTAGGAGCAGAAAGATACCGTGGTTCCTGTTGAGACAGACAATGCCTACTCAGATGACCGTATTGCGCCATATTGGTGGGGCACCCAATCAGTGGTCACTGTGGGCTTGATAGATCCGGCAGTATTACCATCATGTCAGGGATGGGAGAACTGTCTCACCCAAGATCTGAGGTGATGGTGGAGCTCGATCTACTCATTCCTATTTGAATTTTCATTTATTGACAATATTTCCCAGGAAAGGGGACATACACCTCTGGGAATGTTTGGCTTTGTGCCAGGAGGTGCATGAAACCATAGTTTACATGAGATACTTCTTCTTGGAGGGTCAATTTTACTTGATTTTAAGTAATTTGAGATAATTTCATATTAACAATGATAGTATTATTAAGTTAGATTCATATATGACATAATATAATTATATACATACATATATTATGAAATAGAAGAAATGCTCATGTTAGCTTTCATGATTAAGCAGATGACATCAAAGTAATCTCTAGCTTGTTTTCTCTTTAACAGTTGTCCCCAGGGGGACACTATAACTCTCCCCTGATTTAGCGACGTCTCTTAATAGGTGCAGTTTGAGACGCTCTGTCCACAGCATCCCTGGGTTGATATGGGGAACTGACTCTAACACCCAAGGATCAGCCACCTCATGTAGGATTTGCCACTGAGCCCTTGCAACATGCGAGTAGAATGTTCACCCAGAGCAGGCCCAGCCTAAATCTATGGTCTCTTAGCCACTGTACTTGTTGAAATCTTCACTAAGCCCCTTAACACCTTGGTTCATTACTTTATTTTTTTATTAATTTGTTTTTAATTTTTGGAGGACAGAGTTTCGCTCTGTCACCCAGGCTGGAGTGCAGTGGCACGATCTTGGCTCACTGCAACCTCGGCCTCCCAGGTTCAAGCCATTCTCCTGCCTCAGCCTCCCAAGTAGCTGGAATTACAGGCATGCACAACCAAACCCAGCTAAATGTTGCATTTTTAGTAGAGATGGGGTTTCACCATGTTGGCCAGGCTGGTCTCAAACTCCTAACCTCAAGTGATCTGCCTGCCTTGGCCTCCCAAAGTGCTGGGATTACAGGCATGAGCCACTGCACCCGGCCCAATCCATCACTTTAAACTGGTCCTTTTCCCTACTTCAAGCCACCATCATTTCTTCTTGAACTATTGCCAACAGATCCCTAACTTTTATTTTCTTTTCATCTTCGCATTTCCCCTAGCTCCTCTCCATGCACTGACAAGAGAGATCCTACTAAAATATAAATGAATGGTTTCACGCCTGAAAATGTCCCATTGCTGTGAGATAAAAATGAAACTCTTTCATACTGCCTCCGAGGCCCTAGGCGACCTGTGCCATGCCTTCCAAACCATCCTCAGCTCCTCCTGGCTTCCTCTACCCATTAAGCTCCAGCTAGTCTGCTCTCTTTATGATGCCTTGAACATGCCAAGTCCCTCCTGCCCCAAGGCCTTTGCAGAGGCTGTGCCCTCTACCTGGAGACCCCCTTCCATACTCTTTTCATGCCTCTTTTTCATATTTTATAGCACAGCTAAGATGTTACTTCTTTTATAAAATATTTTTAACATCATTTTAATAGCACTATTTTCAACTCACTGAGAAGAAATACAATCTGTACTAGTTATGACCTCTAAATTATATACAAATTTTAATAAAGGCACATTTAAAAATATTTAGTGTACAAAAATAACTCAAAAACAGTTGTTGTGAAACTTTGCTCCCTGGAGCCCTACTTCTTCTGAAAAGTCTTCCCAGATCACTTGATTTAAAAGAAGTGCCTTTTTCAGTTGTTTTCTGAGATGGATTTTTCCATATAGTAGTTACCATAACCGGTAGTTGTGGGATTATTATTAGTATTAGCAGCAGTAGTTGTTGTTAGATATTTAATGTCCAACTTCCTCAGTAGTTTATAAGCTCCTGGAGGACAAAGAACACGTCTCTTCTGCTCAGCACTGAATACACAATGATTAGCCTAGGACCTGCCACCTAGAAGGTGCCAAATATTGTTTTGCTTTATGAATGAATGAGTAAATGAATGAATTGTCTATAAATGCCACTTTGGATCACATGGGTTTAGTCAGTGGGACAGCAATTCTAATTCCTTTTCTATATTAAGTCTATTTAACCGTGGAAGAACAGCAGTCAATGGATATTTTCTTTGGGTTTTTTTGGTTACCCAAGCCATCCTGTTAAACAGGAATTATTAGTTTTAAATTCAGATTTTAAAATTAAGATGAAAATTAAGACTGTGGGCTTTGGAGTTCACTAGATTGGAATACCAGTCCTGATTCTGTCACTTACTAGCTGTGTGAGCCAAGCCTCAGTTTTCCTATGCATAAAGCAGGACTAATAATAGTACGCCAGTTACAGGGTTATTTTGAGCATTAAATAAAACGGTATTCATAAACTACTTAGCACAGCATTTGGCCTTCAGTATGTGGTCAATGAAGATACACTACTCTTATTTTTCTTATTAGGCTCAGAGCAGGACCTGTTTTTTCAACCATTGTGCTAGAGACGGCTAACTGCTCCCTAGGATTCACATTCTTTCTTTCTTTTAGTTGTATCATCAACACCACTATCCCACCACCCCCTCTCAGCACACACACAAAATTAACTAGACACATTCCCACATAGTTACAGACTATATTTCTCAGGATTTTGCACATAGACATAACCCACGACTCGCAGTTCTTGCCAGTGGAATGTAAGAACAAGAGAGGTGCAGTTTCCATGTCACTTGGATTTTGCAGACAGACATGGCCTATGACCCAAAGTCCTTGCCAGTGGAATGTAAGAACAAGACCAAGTTTCTGTCATGCAGAGGAGGACAACACCTGAGGGAATGAGGGAGACACAACATGAAAGAAACCTGGGCCCCTGTACGACCTCAAGGAGCAAAGCTGCCCTTCTGAGTTGCTCGCCTCTGAACTGCTATAAAGTAGAGAAAACACTTTGTCTTATACAAAAGACTATATTTCAGGTTGTCTTGTTATTGCGAACGCTGCAATTTATCTGGCCTCTTCTTGAGAGTCTTAGGAAAAAAACTGATTGCATCAGTATTAGAATCACAATTCTGTAACTCGAACTCTCTCACACACTATGGCGCTAAGGAATGTGACGTGAAAAGTAGTGGTTGTTCTCTGTGATGTCAGCTTTGGAAACTGAAGATACGCATCCACCTTAATACTTCACCCTAAACCCATCAGTCAGACACCGGTCCCCACTCTATCGCAGTAACTACGAGACTTTGGCCAAGTCACTCTAATTTCTGAGTCTCTGTTTCCACATCTTTAAGAATTGGGTCATGTATTACCCTGCCAACCTTACAGACTTATGAGTATCATGTAAAGGAACAGTAAACTGGAATGTGCCATGCACTGAGGAATGCTGCTGATGCTTTTCACCTCATTCCTTGGCTCCAGTCCTCAGCAACTCTGAGGGAGTCTACTCACCATGTGTCCCAGCTGGGCTGGGGTGGCCCTTCTGGTTAAAGGAATAGGCCGATGTTTGTCTCTCAGTAAAGGAGATCATCTGTGCTTTGCACACTTGCCTTTCTTCTAGTTATTTAAGATTTTTTTGTTAAAGATATGACCCTGGAGCATACCTTACTGTGAGCTTGTGAAGTGGCTCCTAGAACATTTTTTCCAGCTAAGGCAGAAGATGTTTCCTTGGGAGGACACCAGAACAGGAGACATAAAGTCAGAGAAAAAACAGTTCCTAGACCAGGAACCCAGCCCCAGCCCTGACACTGAGTCTCTCTGCTCCCATGGACCAGGCACTTGCTCTCTCTAAACCTGTAATCTAGAAAGTTTGTTTTCTAGCTCTAAATATCTGTGATTCTAGGTACTGTGAAAAAAAAAAAATGAGGAAGTAAGGGTAAAGCAAATGGAGTAGAACTCTAATAGATGGGAATTCATTCATTCACTTACTCATTTATTCCTTCATTCTTCCTTTGTATCTTTTAGCAAGATGTCATGGAGCCCCTACTAAATGAGAGGCACGGACTGCTCACTCTCCCAGACACAGGAGTGAGGAAAAAGGATCACTATTTGCTAGCACCAAGTAAAGCCCACAGTTGTCCCCTGTGCAGTTAATTCAGGCCAGTGCAGGTAGCCAGATGACAGACTGAGAGCTGGATTCCCAGGTTCATTCACTCATCCCTATCTTTCAATGTGACCCTGAAGCAACAGTGGCTAAAATAGCATAATAAATAAATAAAATAAGAGTAATAGGAAAAATCACACCTGTTTAAAAATAAATGATGAATACAAACCTCACGCCATATTGGATTCCAAAGACCACAGAACTGCCATGTCAAAACCACAAAGACAAGGCAGCAACATGTACAGGACAGAGCTTGAGCTCGAAATCTGGGTTGTTGCCCATGGTCCGTCACCAACTACAACATCGGTGTAGCTCTGATCAAGGCACCTTCCATCTCCGAGTCTTAGTTTCCTGTTCTTTAAAGTCTGGTCTGAGCTTAAACTGGATTTTCTCTTCCAGGTCTGCTGTTCCAGGTCAGCTGCCTCTTCCAGGTCTGCTGTTACATGATCGGGCCCTGATATTATTCCATAAGGTAGTATTCCCTTCTGAAAACAGCAAAACACAAATTCCCCAAAGCCAAATGCAACACCTTTGTTTCCTTTGCAAGGCTGATTAAATTATTGAAAACCAAACAGGCTTTCACCGGAGAGCCTGGGAAATTGCCGGATCTTTGGGGAAGATTATTGTGGTTAGTGCATAGTTGTCCTTGGCTAGGATGTGCAGGCCTTCAGAGTTTTCTTTGAGTTTTGATTAAGCATGAAATAGAGAAGCTCAAGCTGTGTAGACAACAGGCCTGAGTCTTTCCTTAACCCACAATACTTCTCAAGGAGGACTCTTTTAACACTTGCTATAAGGGAGGTATATTTATTCTTTGACTCATTTTTTGTATCTCCATTCCATTCTTTGTGGTTGCATAAAGCATGCACATCTATTTACAACCCTTCAAGGTGAGTGCAATTATCCCCATTTTATAGATGAGGAAAACAGGACTAACAGACATGAGCTAACTGGCCCAAACTAGAAAATTGAAATCCAGGTCTTACTGATTCAAAAGTCTGAGCTTTTCCACAAAATCAATGGTTCCTGAGTAATCCATTCTAAAACGAATGCTTGAGACACATATGAATTTGGAGGAAGCTTAGGAATCCTTGTATTAGCCACACAAAAGAATAGCAGGACTTCCTGGGCCCATGGAGGAAGGTGACAAAAAATAAAGGTGGAATCTAATGTCCGTGCTACATCACATATGACATGCTCTTCTGACCAAGCAACTTAAAATTGGGAGCCTAATTTTTAGTCTTGCTTCTCCAGCCCATTATTTCTGAAAATAACACATTTTTACTTTTCTATATTTCATAGGGTATGGCAGAGTCTCCTTGAGAAAAACAAAGCAAAGATGCTTTGCAAGTAAGTATATGTTGAATGAATGAATTACCACAAGTTGTTCCTTCTGTATTCATTAATTAATGTTGCTTCATTCATCAGCTTCATTGTCCAATTTACTTTAGCAAACCAGCTGCCATTAACTCCAGAGAGCTTATGAAGGGTTGAGATAATTAGTCTCAGTACCCTTAAGGAGAAGTGGAGGTACAGTCTTGCTCTCTTGAAGAATTGCACACTAAGAAACCATAAAGCAGAATCTAAATGAGTTATTGACTGAATATGAAATGATCAGATTGATGCATACTTAAATGTTGCAACTGCATAGATCTAGAAGAGAATGTGTTTTCCAAAGTAGATGGGATGTTCCTTTTGCCATGCTAAAGATGTAGGTCTAATCAGTCTTCTCTCTGACTCTTAGCAAGCTAGAAATTCTGCAGCAGGCTGCTTACCGCCCAATGTGCCCAGCATAGCCAGCTTAAAATACAGGAAACGCCTGTGGTATATTCTAAGAGGGCCCCTTTCCCTTAAAATAATCTCTTCCCCATTAGCCTCTGGCAATACTTGGCATGCTGCCATTCATTTCTTGTGCTGATATTTTTTTTTCTGGAATAGGAGCAATTGACAAGACAAGAACTGAGAGGGGGCAGTTCTGATACAACTGACAAAGAATTAGCTGTGCAGTGCATGAGACCCTGCATAAAGACAAATGTAAGTGAAGACACCCTGTCAGACAAGTGAAAGTTTGGCAGCCCATTGAGCCTGGTGTGCTATCAAGGAAAGAGTAAAGATTGGAGAATTACATGTGTGCACACATGCATGTATGTGCACAGGGAAGGAAGCTATTTGAGAGAAGTTCCCCAGCCAGGCTGCCCAACAGAGCTTGTAGGAGGGCCAGTTAGTGTTACCATCTTCCCTCTGGTCTACTCTACCTCTATATTTCCTCTTCCCCCAACCCTTTGTAGAATTTAATGAAAGCATATTAAATAGATCTCGGAATGACCAAGCAAGCTAGCAAATCAACCTTCCAAAGCAGGCAACCTCAAATGATGGCTGGGATGCCAGTGCTTAAACAGAACTGAAGTCAAGAGGCCTTGATTTCATTCTGACTCTGCCAGTATTGGAGAATGGCCTTAATTCCTCTCCAGTTGTATCATTCAGTGTTTGACCCTCTAAGTTCCCTGGGAGCATCACAATTCACTGTTTTCCCGTGTGTCTTAAAGTTGTAGACTGAACCGGGTTGGCAGGCTCTTTAGCCACAGTCAACCAAGGATGTGTACAGAGAGCTAGTCAAGGAGTATGTGTGTGCATGTGCATGTATGAACGGGGTGGGGGTAGGGAAGAGAAGCTTAATCTCCATCTTTCATTCATATACTACACAAACATTTGTAGAACACCTACTGGGCATCAGATACTAAGCTAGACAGTGATACCTTAAAACAAAACTCCGTGAATATATTTTAAAAATACTCCGGAGCATAAATTAGAGGAGCTCACAAGAGTATGCACATGAAAATGGGATAAGGATGTAGGTGAAGGAACATTAAAACAAGTAGTATGAAATGGGGAAGTTAACCCCAGAAGACAATCTGAAAATGTTGAGGTTTGAGGAGAAGGAGAGGGAAAAGGTCACCCTGGGCATAATTTGGCTCCAAGATAAATTTTCCCTCTAGTAGAAATTGGCCAAGGAAAAAGCAGCAGAGTCCTCACTCTCCCCCTAAAAATTGGCTGGGATCTTTACCCAAAGCACTATTATGCATTTGAACATTCTATGACTATATTTATATGGGAAAGAGAGAAAACAATTCACAGCCACCACCCGCCCCCCAACCCAGTTCTTTTTCTTGCTGCTCTCCATTTGTCTTTGTTGCTGGCATGTTATTTCACTAGAGAAGAATGTCCTATTTTAAGGGACAGAACACAGTATGTGGGGTGGAGGTTATACTAATAAATTTGACATGAAATGAAAGGAGACCACCTCTAACTTCTTCATGAAAAAGGAAAACCAAGCCCAAACTCCTGAAACTTGCTGTCATCTCAACGTGATAGGGAGAACTTCAGGAGAGAAGAGAGATCTTCAGAGGGTAGCTGAGCATGTGCCAGGTTGGTGGGGATGTACAGCAATGCCTTGAACCCCCTACGATTTTATCAGTGCCTGACCCTCTCGGGAATTTCCTAGATCTCCTCTACGGCTAGTTGCCTCCTTTTACTCAGAATGTGGTACCTACATCCAGCTCCCCTTGGATGATGCCAGTCCCAGACACCCTGTGTCATTGGATACACATTTATTGATTATCTTCTGTTCCAAGAAACTCCAAGTGCTAAGAACTTAAAGATGCATAAAATTTTCCCTCCTGCAAGAGTATCCATTTGCTAGGGTAGCCGTAACAACACACCGTAGACCGTGTGACTTAGACAGTAGAAATTTATTTCTCACAACTCTGCAGGAGAGAAGCCGAAGTACACGGTGTCAGCAGGTTTCATCTCTTCTGAGCCTCTCTCCTTGGCTTGCAGATGGCCTCCTTCTCACTGTGTCCTCATGTGGCCTTTTTTCCCCATGTGGACGCGTCCCTCGTGAGTTCAAATTTCCTCTTCTTATAAAGACACTAGTTAGACCGGATTAGGGACCATTCCAAGGGCTCATTTTAACTTAGTCACCTCTTTAAAGGCACTTTCTCCAAATGCAGTCACTTTCTGGACTACTATGGGTTAGGACTTCAACATATAAATTTGGGGGAGACACTATTCAGCCCAGAACAGCAAGTCACCTCACTTTACTGATGATAAAACAGGTGTCTTAATACAACACGCATGAAAAAAAAAAAAAAGCCTCAATTTGTGTAAAGGTCCAACAAACTGTATCACAGTTGAAGCACTTTTGGTCACACTAGGTACTTCCTACAAGTCTGATGACATGACCTTCTCTCGGGTGTATGCGGAAACCTCTACAATTTCAGGTTCTGTAGAGGTTTAACATGCAAAGAGAATTCTAGGCAGAGGGAACAGATGAAGCAAAAGCACAGGCATGGGAAGATCTTAGTGAAAAATTTGTGTGTGTAAGGTGTTGTCTTATGGGGGAGGGTTAGGAGAGGAGAGAAAAGGTAGGTTGGACCCAGAGGCTAAAAGGCTGGACACACGTGCTAAGGATCTGGATTTCATCCTACAGGCCTCCAGTGGCAAGTGGACCTTATTTTAAAGGCATATGATTGTAGGTGGCTGTGTGAAGAATGGACCAAAGAAGGCAGAGCCTCAGACAGGGATTCCGCTTAGGAAATGACTGCAGAGGTTTGGGCCCTTGTGGAACAGTGAGGAAGCCACAGGGTCGGGGGTAGAGGTTGCCCTCATTGCAAAGGCATGGGGCATCACAAAAAGACTCCCAACGCCCTTTTAATCACTCAGAACAGACAAATGCCAGTCAAGTCAGACTCAAGGGAAGGCCATTGGCCAGAGCTTTTTTGTAAATGCTGGCACAATGCCATTGGTTTCCCTTGTACTTGAACTGAGACCATGCTGAGGGAAGAAAGGAATGAAATCAGAAGCTCCTGGAAGATACGTGGGGAATCTTGGTCGCCATGTCAGCTGTTGGATAATTTAATTAATTCTTAGAAAAGTGAGCTATAGCTTCTCTTTCTCATTACAGTATTCTTGAAAGAAAAACATGTGCCTTCTGCTAACTGTCTGGCAATTCTGAATGTCAAGGCCAAGTCCTGAAAATGGGTGCTGGGGACTGCTTAAGAGGTGAGTCAAGGTGGGTCTCATCCACTGGATCAGAGGGGGCTTCTTCACTACTGGATGCAAATCCTGTCTTCTACAGATGCCAGAGCAGAGATTGTGCCTATTTCAAGAGGGCCCACTTGACTTGATTTCTTTTTCTTAGAACTTTTTGTTCCCTCACTCAGCATTTGTCAAGCACCTCGTATGTGTCAAGCTGATGATAGGCATTGATGCTACAAAGGTGGTTGTCACCCGGTCCAGCAAAATCTCTTGCTGTCTGGTAGGGACCAGGCAAATATAAATGGATAAGTTAAAGTACTGTCTAATAGATACCTCATTGGAACGATGAACCAAGGACTCCAGAGAAAGAGCCACACCTGACTGCCTGTTGTCCTCTGACAGAGGGTATCATGTTGTATGCAGTGTGATCATCTACTGAGACCATAGGACCAATTATATGGCTCATTGACCTGCACGGGTACCTGGGACTTCAGCTCACACATTTAGGATAACCAAGCATCCAAAAGGTATGAAAACACAGAACTGACAGCCAATCCATTAAACCACTCAAACATCTATTAACTAGCAATTGTGTAAAATTTTCTGAATTTGAGCACTGTAGGGGTATAGAAGGGCACATGAAGATCAACAACGGGAGAAGAAAGAGAAGAGTAAGAGAGTTAGCATCTGTTGACCGTCAGGCATCACGTTAAGTATTTCATATATACTATTTAATTCTGAAAGGGTCTTTTGTGCAAGTTAAGAAGCTGAGGTGACATGAGTTGCTCAAGTTCACACAGACAGCATGGAGTGAGCCATTGCAACGCGCAAAACCCATGTCCAATTCCTCACTCCTTGCTACTCTAGCAAGAGTTCTGGGGGTAAGTTTTGTAAGGAGAGAAAGAGAAGACGGAAAAGCCCTGACAGCAAGTGAAGCAAAAGCCTGGATATCTGAGTGGGAGGAGACACCCATCGCAGAGCCCACCCGTCCTGATTTTCCCAGAAGTGCCGGAGCAGAGCATGCCCCCACTGCACCTAAGCACATGGAAAGGTGTCCATAGACTGCTGCATTTGTATTTTTACTGGGCCAGCATTGAGGAATTCCACAGACACGTATGTTGTGTACATATGTGGGCTATCACTTTTTAGGTGGATATACATGTTAGGATTATCAAAATAAGCATCCATTTGAAAGAATGATTTGAATTTGTACCTTTTTGTCATCATGAAAATTCTCAGTTAATGGATGTCAGAAAGTCAGTCACTATTCTGTGTAAAGCATGATGACATTTTGAATCTTGGCACCAAATCAGGAAACTCATTTTGGAATAGGATATATAGGCCAAAAGACTACAGAAATCTTATGGTTTCCTCTGGCTAATCTTTATCAAGTTCATACAAAGTGCCAAGACACTATGGGAAGAACTTTGTACATGATTTTACTTCAGCTTCACAGCAAACTCTAAAAGTAGGTAACTTGGATCATCCTGATTTTACAGACAAGAAAATCAAAGACCAGAAAGATTAAGTGACTAGATCAAGGCCAGCTGTTTCTATACACTTTAGCATATTAGCTCATTTAATACTCACAACACCTTTATGAGGTAGGTACTATTATTGTCAGCATGCTTTGCATTTTACAGACAAGGAAACAGAAACAAAGAGAAGCCCAAGAGCACCCAGCTGGTAAGACCTTGAGCTACTCTTTGTCGCTGTGCTGGATTTGACCTGTAGAGCCCAGCTCTTAACTACCAGCCTCTCTCATCTCTTTGATAAGCTACAATTCTCCCCTCCTTGATGCTACCTTACAGAAAGAGATGACTTCCCTGCAGAATCCAGCTTCATCCTGTGAGTGTAAAAAGACCCTTGAGTATGTCCCCTGGGTAATAAAGCAGCTTGCATCCACAGCTTTTTTTCAGCTGCTGCTAAAATGCTTTTAAAGGAACTACTCAATAAATTGGGCTAATTTCAGTAGTGTTTATTTATCATTCTAATGGGCTGGTGCTCTGGGTATAATTATGTACAAGACAAACTGTCCAGTGGAGAGAAAAGGAAACTCCTTGCACTCAAAGCCGAGACAGGAAGATGAAACTCTGCCTGAGACTCATGGGGACCCTTTCATTCATGGGTTATGAGAGACTGCAGGCTTTAAGGACCTCTGCCAATTCCATCTCTCTCTACCTCCAACACATCTGACCAGCGCAGTTCCCCGGGATTCACTTTCTCCACATGGAATCCGGAGTTCTTCCAGTGCGGTCTCAGGTTGCACTTGCTTCTGCACAGAAGCCTCTCCGTCTTTGCCTCTGTCTGCATTCCACTGAACCTCTGCTCACTCCTGTAGAACTGCTCACTCTTAAGCCACACCGCTGCATTCTTAGTCTGGCCTCATGGTCTTTTCGATCTAAACACAAGACTTGAAGTTTTTGTCTTTTTCTTTCATTTTAATTTGATATTGCTAACTTTTCCCCAGCTTTACAAATCTCCAACTCCTTCTGAATGTCATTTCCACCATTCACTATATGAACAAACATTTCCAAGAAGGGAGTAATCTGCAAGTCTGGAAAGCATGAACGCTTGTCTTCTTCCAAGTCATTGATGAAAAGTGTGGAACGTGGATACAGCTCTCTGTAGATTTCCCTTGTGACCTGACTACAGGTTGACTTCAACCCATTGAGACAGTCAAATTCCCTATTGGCCAGTCCAGCCTCTGTGACATGTTTTCAGTGAATGCTGCCTAGACCCTAGAGACCGTTACTTTCCAGTCTAAAAATTCAGAATCGCTAATTCAGTGATCTGTTCTAAAATATAGATATAAATTAGTAGTATTTGTATCTTTTTCTCTTTATAAATAGCCTCAGCATATTTAATATTTTATAGATACTAGATATTCTAATATTCAAATGTTTTATAATATTCTAGAATATTAAATAACATTTAATATTACATTCTAGAATATTCCATGTAATCCATAGTATCCCAAAGTCATCTTTCTCTCCTGTTTTGAAAACTAAAACATTTGACCGTATCCAATATTTGATCCATTTTTTTCATGATATTTCAAAAGTTATAAACAATTGTCTAAGATCATAAATGATAATTCATTTAGTGGTTTAGTAGAGCCAGAAGGTTTTAATTTAGAAAGTGCATCCTATCCTCTTGACTCTGTCTATTCTCCCATGAAGGCCACAAGTACAAAATTTGGAATCTATTTATTGCACCATAGACACACCCGTGAAAACCCCCGTCCATATCTGTTTGTCAAGAGATCAGAAAGTTCTAGTTATTCACTTAAGATCACAAGGCAAAGAACAGGAAAGATGTCTCCTGAGGTCAGCTGGCAATATTATGTAGTAACAGCATGTCTCCAATACATTCTTCATCTCAGAACCTGAAGCCGACTGGCAAATTAAAAAGGGTTGTAAGATTTGAGAACCTGAAGGAATTTGGAGATTATCTAGTATAGCACCCTCATCTTGCTGATAAAAAAAAATGAATCTCACACGGGGAAAGTGGCTTAATGAGTATTACCTGCTGTATCCGTGATGGAGACAAGTTTAAAACCTCTGTTTTCTGACCCCTAGTCCTGGGCTCTTTCCATTTTACTGGGTTACTTTTCTAAACCCTGAGTGGCATATCAGACGAAACAGTTATCAGTGGTGCAATGGATTGGGGCTAAACAGTAACACAATTTTGAACAATTTTATTCAAGAGCACTATTTAAGTAAGGAACCAGAAATAGAAGAAAACACAATTCTCATAGATACTGCTTAGAATGGTCCCTATACCCTCCTACCTGACATTCCCTTCACCCATCCTAGTTCATCAACACAGTGATAACTGCAATTCGTGAAACACTCATTTTACGGCAGGTGCTGTTTCTAAGTACTTTAACATACTAATTCATTCAATACTCACAAAACCTTATGAAACAGGTGCTAGTATTATCATCATCGTATTTATTTTATAGATGTGGAAACTGAGGCACAGAAAAATTCAGTAATTCCTCTGAATTTGCATAGCTGCTAAAGGGATTTGAATCCAACAGGTATCACTCCAGAATTTGTGTTCTTCACTGTTAGGCAAAACTCTCTCCTGCTCACATACGGCTCTTGGGGCACATCGTCCAGACAGGCATCTCTTAATCAGGATAACCACCTCTTTTCAACAGCCCGTGCCTTCGTTTCCTGCCCTAGTCAATCTGATAAACTGATATGTGTCAATGAGCACAAATGAGCTACCCGTATGAGTTGATATCTTTTTAACAGGGGACTTCTGGAGACAATGCCTTTGCATGAACTTAATTCAACAAACATTTTTCAACTACAGGCTCCATAAAGGATATATTAAAGACGTCCTCAAGAAAGTCAACTTTGCCCTTCCCATCACATGATGATGTCATCTGCCTGGTGTGTGGTGAATAATTACACTGTTGCTGAGACACACAATACACCCTGAGATCACCTCTTCCCTCCTAATCCTTCTGCTGAAGCAATTAAATATTAAGACATTGCAGAGCTCACAGTTTTGTGGTGCCTACACTGTAGGTACACTACCAAGGGCCTCACAACTTTTATCCTATTTAATCATCACAGCAATTTATTTTACAGATGAGGAAACATCGGCTCAGAGAAGCAATTACCTGCTATTAAAGATCTTGCCCAAGTTCTCCAGCTGGAAACTGGCTTAAAAATGTTGAGATTCTAAACAAGTTTGTTTGGTTCTACAACCCTTGTTTTCCCTTTTTTTTTTCCTCTTTCTTTTTTTAAATCATCCTATGTTCTCTCACATCTATTAGCCCATTTCCTTTTTTTTTTTTCCCCTCTTTTTTTTTTTTTTATCATCCTATGTTCTCTCACATCTATTAGACTGTTTCAGGATAGAGGTCATCCAAGAGGGAGTGTGAGAGGTATTTTGTGGGAGCAGGATGGGGGTACATGCTGAAGTCACCAAGCATTATTGGAAGTCAACTGGAATGAAGGCTAGACTTAGAGATGGGAGACATGTAACATCATGTGATACTTCCCCTGCTTGTGAAGTTAGAGGGTTTGGACAAGATGCTTTCTAAACTGTGATATGGCCCTAAGGCAACAACAAGTGAGGAGTAGGAGATAACTAGAGTCAGGAAAGGCTCTCTTTGTCCCCAGCCTAACTGGACACCAAAAAGATGCAGAAGAAAACATGGGCTATGTAGAACATAAGTTGCTAGAAGTTCAATATTTCCCAAACTTTTATGTCTTTTGCAAACCACATAATGATTTTCCCAAATATGCATATCTCTGGGAAAATAGGCATCTTTCTGGACTACGCAGAACATAACTTGCTAGAAGTTCAATATTTCCCAAACTTTTATGTCTTTTGCAAACCACATAGTGATTTTCCCAGATATACATATCGCTGGTTTTACTTAATTAAAGGAACATTTTCTTTTTATTAACAAATTATTGAAGTATAATAGTCATGCAAAGAAGTGCCCCAATCATAAATATATAACTTGGTAGAGTTTCAAAAAGTAAACATTCCTATGTAACTATCACGCAGATCAAGAAATGAATACCAATACCCCAGAAGTCCTTATTCTACCTCCCTCTAAACACCTCTTTTCTCCTCTTCAAAGGTAATCACTGTCATAACTTCAAAAACCACAGACTAGTTTGGCTTCTTATAGAAATGTATTAAAAATGAAATTGTATATGTGTATATTTTAGCATGCATATATATACACACATACATATATGTATACATATTTCTGTTTTTAATATGTGTATATATATGTGTGCATATGTACAGGTATATATATGTGTATGTGTGCATACACACACATATGTACACACACATATACATACATATGTATATATGTATTAGAGATAGGGTCTCACTATGTGGTGCAGGCTGGAGTGCAGTGGCTACCGTGATCATAGTGCACCCTGGCCTCAAAAGATCGACCTACCTCAGCTTCCTGAGTAGCTAGGACTACAGGCATGTGCCACCACACCTGGCTTTTTGAAGTTAGATATTATGTAATCTTTTATGCCTGGCTTTTTGTTTCAACACATTGGTAGTCAGATTTATCTAAGTTTGTTGCATGTAGCAGTAATTCATTAACTTTCATTTGCTGTAGAATATTCCATTGTATGAATACACTATAATTTATTTATTCATTCTACAGTTGAAAGTAGTTAGACTGTTTCTAAAATATTGCTACTACAAACAGTTTTTGCATTTTTTTGTGTGGAAGTATAACATATTACTGTTGAGTATATATTTTGGAAGGGATTGCTGTGTCTAAGATAAGTGTATGTTCAGCTTTAATAAATACTGACAAAATAGTTTTCTAAAATGCAGTGCCAATTTATATTCACACCAGTAGTGCATGACAGTTCCAGTTGCTCCACATCTTTACCAACACTTGCTATTGTCAGTCCTTTTATTTTTAGCCATTCTGATTTGGGTGCAAGAGTATTGCATTGCAGTTTCAATTTGAATTCCCATTTTGACTACTGAGGTAGAGCACCTTTATATTTAGATAATTCTATGTAGTGAAGTGCTGGTTCAAGTATTTTCCCACCTCCCCCCCTTTTTTTTTTTTTTTTTTTTTGGCTGGGTCATCTTACTTTTTTCTAATTTATTTGTGGTAATTATTTACATGCTCTGGACAGAAGCCCTTGGTTTATAACATATATTGCAAACAGCTTCTCTCACTTTGGGAATTACTCTTTCACTTACTTAAGGGTAGGTACTTTTATATAAACATTTTTAAGTTAATACAGTCCAGTTTGTCAATCTTTTTTATGACTAGTGCTTTCCTTTTATCTTAAGAAATATTTTCCTATCTCAGGGTCATAAGTAAATTTTCCCAATATGTTATATATGCTTTATTATTTTACCTCTTACATTTGGGTTTACCATTCACCTGTAGTTAGTTTCTGTATATAGGGTGAGGTAGGAGCAAGATTCATATTTTTCATGTGGGATATATACTTTACTGAATCCAATTTAGTTTAAAAATGTATCCTTTCCCCTTTCTCTGCAGAGTCATAAGTGCCCACATACTATGCATTTGCTCTGGATTCCTTACACTGGTCCATTAGTCTATTAGCCAATTCTTGTGTGAATGCCACGGTCTCAACCAGTGTAGCTTCACATTGATTCAGAATATCAGGTAGTCTAAGTCACATAACTTTGCTGTTTTACAAGATCAACTTGGCTTAACTTGGTGGTTTTCAGAATAAATTTAAGAATATAAATTTTAGAATCAGCTTATCAATTTCATACCTCAATGCACACACACATACAAAAATCTTCCTGTGATTTTGTTTGGCATTATACTGAATGAATAAATCGGTTTGGGAAGAACTGACATATTTAAGACATTGAATCTTCCAATTTATGAACATGTTGTATCTCTTATTTATTTGATTTCTTTAAATAATACTTTGTACTCTTTCAGGTAGAGGTGCTGTACTTCCTTTATTAAAATTATTCTTAGATACAAAATGTTTTTATTCTGTTGAAATGGCATGTTTTTATTTGTATTTTTCTAATCATTTGCTGCTAATAAATAAAATTGATTTTTGTGTGATTACTTTGTATGCAGTGATCTTACTAAATTTACTCTCTAACTACATTATCAGGAGATTCTTTTGACAGCTTTATATCCATTAATAGTGGCCAGTTTATTTCTTCCTTTTCAACCAATTTATCATATAGGTTGGTGCAAAAGTAATTGCAGTTTTTGCCATTATTTTTAATTACTTTTGCACCAACCTAATATTTCATTTATTTTGCCTTTTCATCCTGACTAATATCTCTAGGTCAGCAGATGTCCTTGTCTTGTTACTGTTCTCAAGACAAAAGCTCCCAATACTTCATCTTTAAGTAAGATGTTTGCTGTAGGTTTGTAGGTGTTGTGTGTGTGTGGGGGGGTGGGGGGGTTGTGTGTGTGTGTGTGTGTGTGTGTGGATACACTTTATCAGACTTGGGAGATTTTCTTCTGTTTTTAATTTGATGAGTATGCAAGTTTTATCATAAATGAGAATTCAATTTCATCAAATAATTTTTCTGCATCTATTAAGATGATCATATGCTTTTTTTCTTTTGTGCTCTTCATGTGCTGAATTAAACTGATTTTTTCAACGTTCAATCAATCTTTCATTACTGGAATAAACACAAATTGAACATTATTTTATTCTTTCTTGTATCTTGGATTTTGCCTACTAATAATTAAAAATTTTGCAACTACATTTATAAGAGAGACTGGTATGTAATTTTCTCTTCTTGTAGTATATTTTATAGGTTTTAGCCTCATAAATAATTTGGAATGTATTCCCTCATTTTATTCCCTAATAGACTGTGTGCAAGGCTGATGTTATTTCTTCATTAAATACTTATAAGAATTCATTGGGGAAGTTATCTGGGCTAGGGAATTTATTTCAAGAGGATTTTAATTACAGACCCAATTTCTTTAAAAGCAATTTATGTCATTTTTAAGAATTAGTGGTTGTTTTCTAGGAATTTGTACACTTTATATACATTTTTAAATATAATGATATAATTTCATTCCCAGTATCCTTTTATATATCTTTATTTAAAGTCTTTAGAATATGTGATTCCCCTTTTTTATTCCTGATATGGTTAATTTATGCCTTCTATATTTTTATTGATTAGCTTTGCCAAGATCAATTACATTTAATATCAATTATATTAGTCATTTATAAAGACATTTGAAAAATGTTAAAATTTGTGAATTCCTCTATGCTAAGTTTGTTTTCTCTTTCTGCTCTTCTGTGCAGTGTTTTCTTACTTTCGTTTTCTTTGCATTTAATAAGTTCTTTATTTGCTAACTTTTTGTGTGTGATGATGAGAACAGAGTCTGACTCTATTGCCCAGACTGGAATGCTACGATGTGATCATCGCTCACTGCAACCTTGAACTCCTGAGTCCAAGCAATCCTCCCACCTCGGCCTCCCAAAGTGCTTGGATTACACTGTACCTGGTTAATTTGCTAACTTCTTGAGATGGTATTTAGTTAAATAATTTTTAGCTTTTATTTTTTTCTAATATATACATTCAAGGACATACAGTTTTCTTTAATCATGGCTTTAGTTGTATGTCACAAGTTTTTTTATATCATATTTCATTATCATCTGGTTTGAAGTGTTATTTACCTTGTAATTCTTTAACTTACGCATCATGTAGAAGGGTATTGCTTAATATCCAAACATTTAGGAATCTGATTTCTTAGCTTAGCTCAACTGTAGTCAAATTAAATATTTTGTAGGATTTTAAACTGTAGAAAAGTTTTGATGCCTGCCTTATGAACCAGTGCACGATCTGTTCTATTAATTGTCACTTGTGCACTTGAAAATTATTGTTAGGTTCTATATTAGTCAGCTTGAGCTGCCATAACAAAGTACCATAGACTGGGTGGCTTAAGCAACAGAAGTATATTTTCTCACAGTTCTGGAGACTCAAAGTCTCAGATCAGGGTGCCAGCATGGTCAGGTTTTGGTGAGAGGGTTCTTGTTTGCTCACGTAGCCGAGAGAGAGAGCGACAGTGAGAGAGCAAGAGAGACAGACAGCTACAGTGAGAGAGCGAGCGAGCGAGCGAGAGAGAGAGAGAGAGGGAGAGAGAGGAGTGCAAGGTCTCTGTTGTCTCTTCCTACAAGGGCACTAATCCCATTTCAAGGCCCCCCCCCATCAGGTCATCTAAATATAATGTCTCCATCAGTCCACTTTTTGCTGCTAGAACAAAATATCACAGACTTGGTAATTTATGTAGACAAAAAGTTAATTTGGTTTATGATTCTGGAAGCTGGGAAATCTAAGAGCAGGCACCAGTATCTGGTGAGGATCATTTCATGGCAGAAGGGCAACACCTAGTAACCAAGCCCAACTTATCTTTTCATCAGAAACCCATTCCTGTGATAACTACTCCCCTCCCAGGATAACAACATTAATCCATCCCTGAGGGAGGAGCTCTCAGGACCTAATCACCTTTTAACGGATCCACCTCCCAATACTATTACAATGGCAATTAAATTTCAGCATGAGTTTTGGTGAGAAAATTCAAACCATAGCACCTAATTAACTCCCAAAGGCCTCATCTCCAAACACCATCACACTGGGTGTTAGGGGTTCAACATATGAATTTAAGGGCACCTCAGGTTAGTCCACAGAAGTTGCAGTATTTTAAATACTGGTCATCAATAAGTTCAACTTCATTTATCATGTTGTACAAATATTTTATAATGTTATTAATTTTTTTCTACTTGATCTATTAGTTACAGAGAAGTGTATATTAAAATCCCCAACTGTGATTTAGAATTTGTCTATTCTTGAATGTGTGTCTATTATATCATATATGTAAAATATGTGCACGTTACTAGGTAGATGCATATTTAGATTTTGAGTGTATTGAAACTCATTGTTATTAAATAGTCTTCATTTCTTCATTTCTAGTAATGAGACTTGTCTATTGATTTTATCTGTTATTAGGATAGTTGTACCACCTTTTTAAATTTATGTTTTAATAGTATGCGTTTAACAAACCTCTTACCTTCAACCTTTCTTTATGTAATTACCATGTAGTGGCTTTTTTAATAATCTGGTTTGTATGCTTTAATTGAGTTATTTGATTACTTTATTTCTTTATATTTATTTATTAATATATAAATAACAAATATATTTGGGTTTAATTCTCTACTACTTTACTATTGGTTTTGTATGTGCTTCATCTGTACCATGTTCCCTTCTCACTCTTTTCTGGCCTTATGTGGAATTAACTAATATTTTCTCATCTCCCACATTAGCATCTTAAAAAACATTCTTTTACCATTCATTTTGTGATTATCATAGAGACTACAACATGCTACTTTGAATTTTTTAAGTCTACTATACATTAGTATTTTTATTACTTCCCAAAGAATGAAAGGTCCTTAGACTTCTTTACCTATTTACAAATTACTGCCTTTTGTGCTATTTCTGTCATTAATTCTATAATATATTTTGTGATTTTGTAAAGTTAATATTCATGTATATTTGCCACATATTTAACCTTTACATTGCTTTCTGTTCCTTTCTTTCCCATTTCCATACTTTTATATTAAATCATTTTTCTTATGCAGGAATAACTCTTTGTAATATTCCTTTAGTGCACATCTTCCAATAAAAGTTACCTCAAATTTTAATGATCTGGAAATAACTTTACTTCAGACATTTTTAAAGGACATTTTACTGGATAAAGAGATTGAAATTGACAGTTATTTTCTTTTGCACTTTGATATTCTCTTGTCTTTTGACTTCCACAATTTCGGTTAAAAAGTCATTAGTCTTGTTGCAATTGAAAGTAATGTGTCTTTTTTACTCTGGCACTTTTTTTGTTTTTGTCTTTATTTTCAGCAGATTTATTGTGATTCAACAGATTTAGTGTGTTTTCTTCCTATTTATCCTGTTTCAGGCATGCTGAGCTTCTTAAATATGTGGGTTAGTATCTTTCATCAATTTTCAAAAATTCTTCACATTATCTCTTCACTGATTGCTACTCATTATTCTCTCCCTTTTTTCCTGGAATGCTAATTATATATGTAATATAACTTTTTAGGTATCATATATCTCACATTCTTTTATGCATTTTCCATTATTTTTTCACTCCACATTTCTGCCTAGACATTTTCTACTAATCTATCTTCTGGCCTACTAATCTCTTCAGTTGCATTTAATCTGAATTCTTAAGTTTGTTGTAGGTTTTTAGTTCTAACATTTACTTTTGACTCTTTTAAGTATACTGTTAGTCTTTCATGAAATTATTCCTTTTGTTACGTATATATTGAACATAGTAATTAGTTATTTAAAAATCTGTGTCTAATAACTTCAATATATGGATATTCTTGGGTTTTATTTCTATTGTCTGATTTTTTTCATTTGTTTCTGAATCATTTGGACATATTTCCTCATAATTTATTATTGAATGATGGAGATACTGTATGGAGCATTGTACAAATAACTTGAAGCATGGTGTACTCTTTCTTCATTTTTCCTTTGCTTCTGTCAGTTAGTCTAAGAAAAAATCATCTTAAACCTATTGATTGAGCTGATTGAAAAATGGGTTTTTTTAATGCAAAAGTGATTCTATTTTTGGTTCTCTCTTACTCCTAAGAAGTTGTAGGGAGACCCTCTGAAACTATTGCTATGGAATAAAAGATGAAATGCTCCTGATTATTGTAAATACGAAGTTGCATGCAGGATTATGTAAAGACAATGCCAGGTTGGACTGCCAGAATGAGCCAACAGTGTGTGATGTGCTTCCCCCTGCAGAGAGCCTGTGAACAGATGTGCAGTCAGGGAGGTTTCACATCACCAAGATTCCTATCCCAGAAAAGTAGATGTTCATAGCTCTGAGAATGGAATGTGACCCTTGTGAAGAGCCTATAAAAGGACGCATGATGGGGGGGTGCTGTCCATATGGATAAGATAGGGCTATAAATGTCCTCATCTTGCCGTGGCTCTTCTAGGCCTCTTTAGGGTTAAGGCATACTCCCTTCTGAGAAATTCTGGTCTAACCAGTTGTCTAACTTCACATCCCATTTCTATGAATTGTTTGTGACCAGCTTTTGCTGCAACTGTTACTGCTGATTAATATCTTGCTAATCATAGGTTATGGAAAGACTGTGTTCCTGTTTTAAGGCTCTGTTAGAAATTACTGATGCACACACTATATTGTAAATTCTTACCTCTGTATACTGTACTTCTGCATACAGATGTTATGTTAAAGAACTACTTCATCCCCATGTGACCATCTCACCTCATAATCAAATAACCCTAAATCCCTCACTAACCTACCCCTACCCTCACTAAACTTAATAATAAATGCTGGCATATCCAGGGCATTGTTGGCACCATGGACCAGAAGGCGGTGATCCCCCCGGACCCAGCTTTCACTATCTCATGTGTGTCTATTACTTCTCGACCTGCTGATCCACCTGGGAGCAAAGAGAGAGCCCCGTTGCATTGTGGGCTGCTGGCCAGATCCTGCAATAAGAAGTAGCCATTTGATTGTTTGCAATTTCTTCCTCAGTGAATCTTGAGATCCAATTTTTTGTGTCTGAAGCCTGGAAAGATAACTAAAAGTTCATCTCCATTTTTTATCCTCTCAGCTTCCACTTAAAAATCAACATATGCCTGAAAAGGAACATGGAGCTGAATATCAGTCTCATTCCTCTGTACTTCCCTTTTCTCTGGGATCTTATTCTCGCTTATTTATGCTGCCACGGATGAATTAGTTCAAAAGTATGTTTTCCTTTTTACTCACCATTTTATTATGGGAACTTTCAGATATAAAAAATAGGTTAAAGTGTGTTACAGTGAACAGCCTTATACCCACAGATCAGATTCTGTAATTTAAATTTCATCCTGATTGACTTATCATATGTCTCTCCCTGTATCTATCTGTGTGTCCATCTGTCAATTAATCTTATTTTTGATGAATTTCAAAATACATTAAGGACATGAGCACATTCCCCTTTAAATCTTTCAGCCTGCATTTCATTAACTAGTGTTTTATGTTGTTTTATAAATATTTTTCATTAGACACAAAATTTACATAAACTATTTGCATAAATCTTAAATGAACATAGACTGACAAGGGTATACACTGTATAATCCAAGCCTCTATCATTCCAGAAAGTCCCCTAGTGCTTCTTTCCCATCGTTCCTCACTGCTGCCCCATCCCCACAGAGGCAACTGTTATTATAATTTTTTGTACAATAGGTTAGTTTTGCTTGTTGTAAAACTTCATAAAATGGAATCATATAAAACGTATAATTTTTTGTAAGCCTTCTTTAACTCAACGTAACATTTCTGAAGTTCATCCATAGTACTCTGTGTATCCATAGTTTATTCCAATTTCATTCTAAGTAATATTCTGTTATACAAATACACGACAGCTTGTTTACTCATTCTCCTTTGAGGGATACCTGAGATATTTGTATCCTTTGCCCTGTTTCTGATCTTAGGGACAATGAATTCAACATTTCACTAGTAAATATTATGTCAGTTTTATGGATACTTTTTATCAGATTGCACCTTTTATCAGATTGTGGAAGTTCCCTTTGCATTCTACTTTGCTGTGTGTGTGCGTGTGTGTGTGTGTGTGTTTATCATGAATAGGTACTGAATATTATCAAATGCTTTTCCTGAATCTATTGAAAAGATCCTATCATTTTTCACGCTTATCCTATCAATAGGGTGAACTACATTGATTGATTTTCAATGTTAACTGACTGCATTGCTGGGATAAACCCAACTTGGTTTGTCTATCTATCTATCTATCTATCTATCTATCTATCTATCTCTCTATCTATCTATTCTATTCATGATATTCATGAATATTTTGTGATACGGTTCGGTTGTGTCCCCTCCCAAATCTCATCTTGAATTGTAGCTTCCATAATCCCCATGTGTGGTGGGAGGCACCCAGTGGGAGGTAATCGAATCATGGAGGTGGGATTTTCTCATGCTGTTCCCGTGAAAGTGAATAAGTCTCATGAGATCTGATGGTTTTATAAGTGGGAGTTCCCCTGCACATACTCTCATGCCTGTTGCCATGTAAGATGTGACTATGCTCCTCATATGACTTCCACCATGATTGTGAGGCCTCCCCAGCCATGTGGAACTGTGAGTCAATTAAACCCCTTTCCTTTATAAATTACCCAGTCAGTCTCAGGTGTGTCTTTATTAGTATTGTGAGAACAGACAAATATAGAGTTTCAGCATTTGTTTATAAAAGATGTTGGTCTGCAACTTGATTTTTTATTTATTTTTAAGGAGAGTAATGTCTTTGTCTCTTTGTCAGGTTTTGGTATTAGGATTATACTCGCCACATATAACAACATGGGAGTTGTTTCAAGACTAATGCTATTACTTCCTTAAATTTTTGGCAGAATGCAACAGTGAAAACATCTTTTTCTACTGTTTAATTGATGGGAAAGTTTTTGATGATAAATTAATTTTTGCTAATAGATAAAGGCTATTCATATTTTCTACTTGATCATGCATAAGTGTTAGTAAGTTGTATTTTTCAAATTATGTTTCCATTTCACCATAATTTGTCAAATTTATTGCCTGAAATTTTTCATGAAAGTCCCATTTTCCTTTTAATCTCTGTAGGATCTGAGGTTTTAGATCTTCTATTGCTAAGTTTTTTCTCTTTCATATTTGTAGACCAGTCTAGCTGGGAGACTATCAATCTTGTTGATCCATCTAAGGAATAAATTTTAGTTCTTATTTTCTATTTCATTGATTTCTTATCTTTGTTATTTCTTTGCTCTACTTACTTTTGGTTTGCTCTATTTTTTTCTACTTATAAGCATTGAAAGCTAAAACTTTTCCTCTAAGCACTGCTTCAGCTGGATCATATAGATTTTTCTTTTCTTTTTTATGGAGACAGGATCTCACTACATGGCCCAGGCTGCTCTTGAACTCTGACCTCAAGCAGTCATCCCACCTCAATCTCTCAAAGTTCTAGGATTACAGGCATGAGCTACCATGCTTTATCTGAATCCCATAGATTTAGATATATTGTATTTTCATTATCATAAAGGTCAGGATACTTTCTAA
This sequence comes from Theropithecus gelada, assembly GCF_003255815.1. Taxonomy (NCBI): domain Eukaryota; kingdom Metazoa; phylum Chordata; class Mammalia; order Primates; family Cercopithecidae; genus Theropithecus; species Theropithecus gelada. Next base: position 99,248,448 of record NC_037679.1, on the reverse strand, counting down.
TTTCCTATGTGAATTCTTCTTTCACCTATGTAATGCCTAAATGTGTTGTTTAATTTTCAATTATGTTGGGATTTCCAGATCTCTTGTTGTCATTGATATATAATTTAACTCCATTGTAGTCAGAGAATATACTCTGTGTGGTTTCATTTGTTCAATGTACTGGGGCTTGTTTTGTGGCCCAGCATATGGTCTGTCTTGGTAAATATAAATCAGGGGTCCTTGATAATAAAGTGTATGCCACATTTTATTACTATTCTACAAATAGTAATTAAGTCAAAGTGGTAAATAGTGTTGTCTTTATCTTAACTGATATTCTGATTATTTTTTCTACTAACTTCCTAAAGAGAGCTATTAAAATGTCAAATTTTATTGTAAATTGTCTATTTCTCCTTCTACATCTGTAAGTTTTTGTTCTCTCATGTGGTACTAGCTGTAGTCTTCCCTCAAACTAAAAAATATTTTTAAAACAACAAAATCATCTCTATACCCCTCCCGGTTTTGAAAAGTCAACTCCCCTCCAGAATCTGCCTGCATTTGTTCACTTTCGGTCCCCAATATATAGTTTTTGTCTGAAAGAGAATTGGTCTAGAAGAGCTCATTCAGCTGTACTATAGAGGAACCTTCACATGATTTTTAAAAATATTGTTTCCAGGCTGAGCATGATGACTCACGCCTGTAATCCCAGCACTTTGGGAGGCTGAGGGGCATATTACTTGAGCTCAGGAGTTAAAGGTAAGCCTGAAAAACATGGAAATACAAAAAAAAAAAAAAAATAGCTGGATGTGGTGGCACACACCTGGGGTCCCAGCTACTTGGGAGGCTGAGGTGGAAGGATCACTTGAGCCCAGGAGGTTGAGGCTACAGAGAGCCGTGATCGCACCACTGCACTCCAGCCGGGGTGACACAGGGAGATCCTGTCTCAAAAGAAATATTTTCCAGCTTTTTAAGGAGTTTCTGATGGAAGAATTGATATATTACAAATTGGCCTGTATAACCATAAGTAAGAATCCCTAATAAATGTATTTTAAAGGAATTTTTGTATTTCCATAAATAGATTTGATAAAGTAAAACAAATTAAATGCAACTAGTAAAATGTAAAATGTTTATCCATGTACCACCAAAAATAATTTTCCATGTCAGTGGCAAATTATATATGGGAAAGTACATACTTGCTAAAGTGACCAGATCACTGATATGTGCAATCTCATGTTTGGAAGGAATCTTGACTACCACCTCTCCAAATCTGAAACCCCTACACAACAATGTTTCAGAGTGGTCTCCTGCCTAAGCTCATCCAGTGACAGAGAACAACTCCTCAGCTGTGGAGGCAAAGGTTTCTATTTTTGGAAATTCTGTATGTCAGAACCATCAACTCTGTCTTGACCTGAAATCTGCACCCCTGTAAATTCTACCCATCAGTCCTAGCTTTACTCCTCGGAATCTTGCAGATTAGTCACACTTTCCATTTACTTCATGACCCTATAGATACCAGGATCTTTACTACTCCTATTTATTGGATGTTCCTAGGCTCCTGGGATCCACAATGCTAATGCTAGATATGGGTGTCTGTTGTTCATGAAAAAGTAATTAGCAGGTAGATGCAAGAGCTAAGAATTTATCCTAGGACTTACTGATAGCTTCATCACAGGAAAAATAAAATTAAAAGTTCTAGGGAACAGGCGCGGTGACTCACGCCTATAATCCCAGCACTTTGGGAGGCCGAGGCAGCCAGATCACTTGAGGCCAGGAGTTTGAGACTAGCCTGGCCAACATGGCAAAACCTCATCTCTACAAAAAAAAAAAAAAAAAAGATACAAAAAATTAGTCGGGCATGGTGGTGCATACCTGTAATCCCAGCTACTCGGGAGCCTAAGGCACGAGAATATCTTTAACCTAGGAGGTGGAGGTTGTAGTGAGCCAGGATCACGCCACTGCAGTCCAATGTGGACCACAGAGTGAGACAAATCCGTCTCAAAAAAAAAAAGTTATATCAAAGAAGCATTTCCTCAGCAAAATAGATCCTTTCATTATCTTTAATACAAAGCAAAGAAGATAAAAAAAGCAAGAAAGATATGGAGAAAAAAGATTTCCTCAGTTGGGAACCTTATAAGGTCATCTATAATAACATTATTGAAAAGAGCGTTCATCTATTTAATCCTGTTTCTTCAGAAAAAACAAACCTTATGCCATCAAAAATAAGAAAGTAGTAATCACACTTTTAAAGCTGTCTTTTAACCTCACCTGTGCATAAAATTCTTTTCTGGCTCTTACTAAAACCTTGTCTTCTGCATGTTAATGTTCCCTTGTGTGACCAGTAGTTCACAACAGGAACAAAATAAAGGAAATATTAAAATACACTGAAATAAGAAAGAGAGGAAAGAAGAAATGGAAGGGAGGAATTGGAGGGAAATGAAACGCTTCCAGAAGGAAAGCAGATGTGCCTATTTCTCAGGGGCCGTATGAACAGAGTAGACAAACAGCAGCATCCTGGGAATCGGGCACGTGGGTTCCACACCCTCACTGATGACTGATTATCTGTGTGGTCTCTAGCAGGTGTGTTCATTTTCCTGGGTTGTAATTACTTCCTCTGTAAAATGAGGGGCTTGACTAGGGGAATCTGAGTTACCTCCCAATGAATGCATATCGTTCGTTCATTGCATCTACCTGGCACCTAGTCTGTTTTCCAACTTGAGATAAGAGATACGGACCAGAGTTCACAATGGGCGTCTCCTACGACTTGTGATTTCATTTTCAACTTAACCACAGACTCCCTGCTAACCATGGGCAAAATACATTGTTTTTAGTTCATTAATTTCTTATTTCTAGAAGGTTATCTCCAACTTTCTTGTGCACTTCTTATCTCCAGCTTTCTTGTGCACTTCTTTTATTTGCTTTATTTTTAAGGTATCCATACAGTCAGTTAGGGGAGATGACTAACTTATAGGTGGAAAGATAATAGTTGTCATCATTTGTAAAGTTATTCTCTCTACTCACTCCAATGGAACTAATTTCTAGCTTTTGGACTCATTGTTGAAAACTTCTGATGAAAATTATTTTATGTCGTGGGAAAAGGACCAGTGGAATTTTCTCATCTTTGTTTGGGGGCAAAGAGGTAGATATGCTGAAGTGGTAAAATGCAAATCCGATGCCCATGGATACTATCTTGACAGCAGCTCCAGATTTTAAAACTCATTCAAAGGCAGGTTTTGAACGCTGGGTTGCCTTTGGAGTCTGAGCTCTAAGTGACATTTAAGTCTATGTCTGTGTGAATGGAAGAGACATTTGCATGAGTAGACATTTGTGCCTGGATGGGATTCAAATGAAACATAGGTAACAGAACATCAATTGCCCATAATGTTCTAATCCAACATCCTCTAGTTTCTGAGCAGGCATTTACAGAGTTAATACTTACTAAAGACTCGAGGCTCAACTTTTTTCCTGTATATTTTGATATTGCAAACCCTGGTAGTTTTAATTAGTGGCCTTTTAATCTCTGGAACAAAGCCAATGGCCTGTTCCCTTGGACAAATTTCTTAACAACCTGGCACTGAGTGGCTTTGTCTGCTTGTGGGAGCTCTTGTACCCAAGGCTGTCATAAAGAGTTACATAGGTTATGTCTGCATGAAGGAACCAGCTGAAGAGATGGGCGGGCGCTGAAATCAGTTCTTCTTCCATGTGCCAAGTAAGTGTCCTGGCGTGAGCTACATTCACCTAGAAAGGTGTGCATACCTAGCGCACACAAAGGCCTATGGTTTCACCTGATCCTATCCTACTTTGTCTCCATTTCCTTCCTTGTCTCATGCCCTAGGACAACCAGGGGTCCAGGAGGGCTGGCTCTGTGGATATTGCAACCTTCCTACTGCAGGTCTTGACACTGGACTAAGGGACAAGAGACCTGCCTCATGTCTGAGATCCTCTGTGTAATCTTAGGCAAGTTGCTTATCTCCTCCTATGACTCAGTTTCTTCATAGGTATAAAGAGAAAAATGTCACTCTATCAAGGTTAGATGGTGCAGAGGGACAGACAGCTGGGGTTCAAACCTCTGTTTGCCCCTCATTCACTACCTATGTATCCTTGACCAAGTTATATAAACTCTTTATACCTCAATTTTCTCAATCTGTAAAGTGGAGCTAATCACAGTACCTACCTATATATCATGAGTCCTTACAAAAAAGCCTACAAAGTAGGTGCCATTATTATTTCCACTTGACATATTTAATAAATTGAAGCCTAGGAGAAGACACGTAACTTGCCTAAGATCACACAGAGGAGCTCAGACATGAACCAGGTTTCTGTCTCTTAGTCTAGTGCTAAAACCAGAGCATGTGTGCATGTGTGCATGCTTGTATAGATACAGATATAGATATGTATGCTGGCATGGATAATACAGAGATAGATATATCCATATGTATGTGTGTGTGCTGGTTTATGTGTATATATATGTATACGTATCTGTATGCACACACATATGTGTTTGCATGTGTGTGTATATATACCTTTATATATACATATACACACATGCACACAGTGCTTAAAACAGTGCCTGGCCTATAATGCTAAGATTATTAAGTACCCAGTGCTCAGTAAGTACTCAATAAATGTTACCTATTGCTATTATTTGTAGAGAAAGTTTCTACCTGCTAACATTTCCTCTTGTGCTGGGAGGTTGTGGTTTGAACAGACGAGAGCCCAGCATGGGCACCCTTGGCTTCTTGAGCATTATTTGCATTCTGAACTGGGACCTGACGACAGCCTGGTCTCAGGGTGGGGACAGGAGCAGAACTGTCAGCGCATTGACTGGTAAATATAGCAAATCATCCGATGGGTCGGCTGCATGGGGTGTGTCTGTCTGTATATGTTTGTGTGTGTTGGAGATAATAGTGGTATGTAAGCTTATTTTAACTGGAACTCATATTTTCTAGCCCCTCCAAGAACTAATACCTCTTTTTAATGTTTCATGGGAACACTGGACAGAGGGTCTTTAAAGTAAAAAACTCAGCGGCTAATTCTCTTTCTTCAGTTTTTCTGAACGCGGCTGAGTAGAGAGAGGAATATTTTCAAGGAAACATGGAGCTTAGGATGAACCTTCTTTGCCCCGCACCCCACCTCACCCGCTTTGTACCTATCGGCGGAAGGTGAAGGCTGGTCTTGGGGGCAGGAAGATGAATGAAGTGACATTTGCAGGATCCCTGGCCTCGGATTCTGAGGGCAGGTGTGTAGGAGGTGAGTCCTCAAGGGGCATTTCATCACGTGTTGCTCTTAGGCATGGCTAGCCTGGATGGGTCTCAATTAGGAGTAAGGAGACCTAGGTTCCCATCCTGCCTCATCTCAAATCCCTGGAAAGGCTGCACCTTGAGTTGCCAGGCATTTACTTCCCAGACATTCCCTGCCCCTTACTACCAGTAAAAGTGGTACATGGAGGGTGTGGCCAGAACGCTTTTCTAATCCCTAGTGCCACTCCAAGTCCCCTAACAGAGTTAAAGCCTAAAATGACTTCAAACCCAATGGAAGACATTGTGTGATGGAAACAGTTCTAGTTTTCCAGTTGACTTTCTAGTCATGAACTTGAGTCCTGTGTCCTTTCTCCAGCAGGTCAGAGAAAGCGCAAAAGGCAGGCTTTCCTCTCCGTTGACTGCCCAGTGCTGATGGGTAGGAGCTCGTCAGCCACGGGACTCACAGGCAAACCTGCCACACTTGGAATATAGGGGTCACCTGGCTGCGTCTTGTAACCAGTTGGAGACTTCACTCCCAGATATCACTCTGGGACTACTGAAAAGAGAAGAAATCAGATAATACAAAATTTCTAACTGTATTCACATTAGTGTGCTATTTGTTTTCTTACGTATATTCACAGTAATGAAAGAAAATTGAAGTTAAGTACCTTTACATATGGTAAAAACCAAGGAACTGAAAAGTTGGTTTACTTCCCTGAGCTCAAAAACAGTGACAAGACTCTAGATCTCCTTTCCCCATCTCCCTGTCTCTAACCCAGGGAAAATTCTTTGGATTGCATTGCATGTCAGAATTTTTCTGTTCTGACAGTGTAAATTTCAGCCTTAAGCTCCACCTACAACTTGCCATTTTTGTCCAAAGCATCCAAGATGTTCTTTTGCATCCAGACCCTCCCCCAAATAAAGAAAACCACAGTGAAAATGCCACTGAGTTGAGGGATTGCAAACCAAGCCTCAATTCCCATAATTCCATTCTCAGGCCCGAGCCTTCTGCTAAGGCTAATAGATTCATTCCAAAGTTTTAAGAGTCCACAGTGATCAAAAGCATCTGTATATTCTGAAACATGCAAATCAACCCTGTTTTTCACTTTCATCTCAACATTTGGTGGAGGGCACAAGAGTCAGCTGGTTGGTGAGTGGACATAGCTTAGTAGATGAATGGAAGAGTCGAAGCTCTCTCAAGATTTGTAGAACTGGATCTGAAATATGAAATGCCGGCATATGTGATGACAGGGATAGCCCATCGAGTGTTTTATCATCCAAAGATGGAATTAATGGCTATGTCATATCTATGTCAGACCAAGGTAATAAAACTTTATGGGTTCCTCCCCGTGAAATATTTTGTTTATGTCACATGGGTCTCATTGAATTTTTTTTCTCTTTTCTTCACTTCCCCTCCCCACCCTTTTCCCTGCCCTCTTTGTCTCCTGAGACCTATTCCCTTTGGAAATGCATTAGTTACCTAGGAAACCTTAATGTCATTTTTTTGTGAGTGGAGTTTGGTGCAGCATAAAGTTAATTTATAGGGTGGTTAGGAATTCATGTCATGACTGGTGAAATAGGAGACTTTATTATGATTTCTATATCCACCTGTGTGGTAGGAATACATACCTTCCCTCTATCATTACGGGTAATTTCTTGAAACATAATTATGAATATGTATGCCATGTCACAAAATGAGTTGATTCACCGTTGTTCATTGCAATTCATTATATTGTTCAATGTAAGCCCTAGAACATAATTAGCAATAACAACAAACCAATAATATACCAGGCAATCTGTTAAGAGTTGAAGGATATGGTAGAATTTCCTTTCAAATGATGAAGTGGTTCTGGATGAAAGGCAGATAATGAATAAGACAAGATTTTGAAATCCTTCAATGCTGCCTTTCGTGCACATTGAGGTCCACGTTAGGAAGCTATATAAATTCTAAATATGTCCACTACTTCATTCTGCTAATTTATTGCTGTATTTGTCCAAAGGGGAAAATATACATCCATAAAATTACATTAATGAAATGTGTATGTGTGGCACACAAATAATAATACACAGGCCATTCCAGAGCCAAGCTTCTTTTAAAGACAGTTCATTCCCCCAGTGCTGCGACAGTGTTTTCAGTGTAAGGACTAGCAGATTGGGATTGGCACTCACATTGTGCCAGGCACTGTGTTGAGTGTTTTATATGAATTAGTTCCTTTGGTCCTCATATTACTTCTGTGAGATTGGTGTTGTTTTCACCAATTCCAGATGGGTTCTGAGAAGTTAAGAAACCTGTCCAAAATCACATGTACTGAGTGGAGAAGGCAGAGGGCAACCTGCTTTTCTCAGGCACCAAAATCTATTCTGGCAGTAAATTCTAGGTCATGGTCTGTTATTATGTTTTTGTTTTTGTTATTTGTTGTTCTGAGTTTCCTCAGTTATTAAATGCAGAGTGGGGACATAGGGCTGATAGAAGTTGACCTCTGATGTCTGTATTCTGTGTAGAGAGATCAATGCTGGTCCTTGGAGCAAAGCTGTGCTTTCTTAAGACAATAGAAATTTGGGGGAAGACCTAGGCTTGTTGAATAAACATAAACAAGCCACTCAGTTTCTGTGGACAACTGCATGCAACTTGAAAGAAAAGAATAACGTCTCACAGATGACTCCAGGGCATCTGAGGGGAATTGCTATGTGGATTGACAGCCTGTAGCTGTTGGTTAATAATGCTGTTGCCAGTATTTAGTGATGGGTGGGCAGCCAGGAATCTTTCAAGCGCTGAGGCACAAAGGTAGCATGAAGCTGCCTTTCCTGAACCTTAAGCTCCCAGTCCGTGTGCAAACACCTTTGCATTCACTTTAATTGTTTGAAAAACGAAGACTTCCAGACTCCATCAGCTCTAGCAGCTGTCTGGGTGGATGGGGGTGGAGATGGAGGGGGTAGGGCAAGACCTCCCCACAGCGCCCTCCAGCAGCAGAAGATGCAACTTGCAAATACTTTAGGATCAGTGAAAAGTGTGGCGTTTATTTCAGTAACCTCAAAAGAGAGAAAAAGAAAAGCAATGGAAGAGGACAAACATTCAAGTCTAGCTGTGTGATCATGGAGTTAAAAAAAAAAAAACAAAAAAAAAAACAAGCTTGTTTTTGACACGGAAAGGGTCCTTGGAGGCCATTCGGTCCAATTCTCTCATTTCCTGGGTCAACATGTCACAATGAATTAACCACCTACTGCCACTGCACAAGACCCCCTCCCTCACCACATGCTGAGCCCCCACCACCAGCACTCAGTCCACTGAGCTCAAACATAGAGGAGATAAGTGCTGTTTTTCACAAGGTAAAGGCAAAATTCAATCCCACATTCCCGTTTTGTTTCTGTTCAGTGTTCCAACCACAGAGTGGTGCTATTGCAAAAGATAAGGGGAACCAGAAGGCACACTCTGGAAATTTGCTTTAGGAGAGAGTTTTAAAGGGGGTTTTCAAAAACAAGATCTGGTTCCTGTTCTCAGAAATCACTTTCAGGAGTCAGGGCCTTACTCTCAGATGCAGCAGGGAGAAAAAGAAAGTTCAGCAACCTAAAAATATAGTCGACAGATGGACAGCCAAAGTCACGGCCACTAAGTCAACTTGGAGAGGGGCAATTACCTAGTGAATCCTAAAAGATCTCATCCTGGATGCTTCCTTAACCAGGGCTATCTCCAGGGCACAAGCTCGCAGCCAGCTTACTTTCCAGTCCTGATCTTTGCTTTTGCTATCCATACCACTACAGTCTTTCTATAGAAAAGAAAAATCTCTATTTAGAAACACGGATTTACTTAGAAGTCACAATATTCTACAGTTTAAAAATGGCTCTACATTGTATATAATAATCTTTTTATTCTGTCTTCTTAAAAACACACCTTTCTAATTCTTTTTTTCTGCCCAGCCTCTTCATTCAGCACCTTGCCACTCTCTTGGAAGCCACAGCAGAGACCTGGGGGGGTCAGTCCCCAGTTTGAGAAGGAAGAAATCTTTAGCTCTGAAGCCTAAAGAAAAACAGTAAAGGAAAAGGCAGTTGGAGGTGCTCAAGGGAGATTGTCTGAAAAAGGTCTTCTGCTCAGAAAAGAGCTAAGGCTCTCCCTTTGGGAAACCAATCCTTCTGAGCAAAAGTGCATGTTTCACCCTCTGCTCCGGTCTGGGTCTCTCCCTCTTCCTCTCTCCTTCCCTCAGTCCCTCCTCCCCTCTCTCCACAAAGGCACAGCACATATTTGGCAAGATTAAGGTGTCACCTCTCATATTACAAGGCCTGTTGATTGCAAGCAAAGACAGACCCACCAGCTCAGGACAAAACCCCCTGGAGCTGGAAACAATACAAACTCTTCCTGGGATCCCCGAAAGTCCTGGCAAAGTGAGGCGGCCAACCAGTGCAAGGCATCTGCAGAACAAATCCAAGTCCTAAACGCACTGCTTGCTGCCTTTTCTTCTTCTTCGTTTCTTCTGATTTTTCAAGTTTGTTTGCCCCCCTTCCCCTCGTCCCTCCAGACTGCCAGGGACCCGGGAGCTGCCTGCAGATCAGCCCGCACATGTATTTAACCCCTTCTCTGCTGCAGCAGGAGCCAACCACCTCTTTCCTTGTAATCTTCAGGTTCCCGGAGGACCTGGAGCTTGAGGAAAGAACTCTGCCAGTGGATCTGAAACTGGGGCCTGAATCCCTCCTTTGACCACGGCGAGAAGCTGGAGGAGGGGGGCAAGTGCGGGAAGTGGGGGAGGGCAGGGAGGCGGGCCAGATGAGAGGGAGAAAAGCAGAACCCGACAGAGCACGCCCAATCCAAACCTTCATGGTGCTGTGTGGCGGGGTGGAGGGAACGACTCGGCAGCCTCTTCTGGCCCTGAGGAAGACGTCGATATTTTGGCAAGAGGGGAGCCACTGAAGGACGACCCTACCCTTGCGAGGGACCGCAGAAGGTGACGCCTCTGGGCCTCGGTGGGCGCTTCTGGCCGTTTTCGATGTGGCAACCCCCATCAGCCAGGATAATGATGAGGCAGGTACAATCTATCTAGTACGCAGCCCCCAGACTCCCCCTCCCTTCCCACCTCCCCCTCCAAGCCCCCAGCTACTCTCTGCGGCAGGTTGGTCCTGAACTGGTGGGTGCAGTTCCGGGGTTCAACCAAATTCTCAGACAATTCTAAGGTATTTGGATTTTTTGAACCTGGGCCCTAACCGAAACATAGAACGGCTTGCTTATTAGACACCTCGAACGACAGGGCAGGGATGGAAACGGGATACTCGCTTCCCTCCCCAATCCTCGTGAGTCAAAAGGTCCTGGAAGGAGATGATGAGAGGAGCGGCTGAAGTGGCAGAGGGAGGAAGGGATGAGGGGCTTGGAGCGGAGGTCCACCACTCAAGGACTCAGGAAGGGGACAAGAGGGCAAACCTCTGCTCCCGGACTCTCCATTTCTCGTTGATCCCTAGGTGGTATTTTCCCCCCTTCTCTCGATGGCAAATGGGCGAAATCAAGATGACTTAACTTGGTAAATTTAGAGAGAACGGCTCGGAGCAAGTGGGGTCTAATGGGCAGCTAAAATTATCTCCAAATAAGAGATTTTGCCCCCCTCCCCCTATCCTTTCCTCGAATGAATCCACCGGTGGGGAAGTGAGCGTCATTACTTTCGGGGCGCCACGAAGACGCTTGCTTGTCGCTCGCCTTTCCTGCTTCTCGCGCTGTCCCCGCGTGCAGACTGGTGGGTGCTGGGCGAGTGATGAGCTGCAGGGCCCCATCCTAGTTTGGAAGGAAGGGGTTTAGAAGTTGGAGGATGGGTGAAACGGGAGGCTGCGATCCATCTCCCTCTCCCTTCCACACTCAAGCTCCCGCAAACGCGCGCGTGCACAGCCCCTCCCTAGTCCCTGGGACCACCCGCCCCCACACCCCTCTACCTTGACCTCCCTTGACCGCCGGCACAGCGTCCTGGGTGCGGGTGCCCGGGAGCGGCGAGTTCGCCGGGGAGCGATTGTCCTTGGGCGTGTTCGTGTTGTGGGGTGGGGGGAGGAGTGGCGGGTGGGCTTGGTAGGGGTGGGGAGAGATCTGGAGCTGGAAGGGTCTAAGGTTTGGAGGAGGAGTTTACGCCTCAGACCTGATCCGCCTAAGGAAAGGGGCAGGAAAAGGCCCTAATGCCTGGTCAAGAAAATCTTAAAAGAAAAGAGATGAACAAGAAAAATTTCAAGAAAAAGAACAACTAAAAAAGGCTGAAGACACTAACATGTAACCTGTTACGATACATTTAATGTTTCGTTTTTTCCTGGATCTCTAAAAGGGAACTCAAGGGTGGGGGTTACCGAAGACTACTACTAATTTGGAAGTTTTTGTTGCTGTTGTTGTTTTGTTTCGTTTTGTTTTTCAAGAGGGGCTAGGAGAAATGACTCCTTCCCCGCCGCGGGTCCCGAAGCGAGGTCCGAGGGGCTCTGGGGCGCGGGCGTGCGCGGCGCGGCGCGGGCCGGGCGGGGGAGGGCGGCGCGGCGCGGAAGGGGTTAAGGCGCTGAGCGCGGAGCCATCTGGCCGGGTTGGCTGGTTATAACCGCGCAGATTATGTTCACGGGACTCAGAGTTGAAGCTCCTCTCCCTACCGAACAGCTCCGCGCACCGCCCCGCGACACAGCCCGGCGCAACTACTTTCTTCTCTCTCCTTTCTTTCTTCCTCTCCTTTTTCCCCTGCTGGGTAGTGGCTGCGGCGGGGTGGGGGAGACTTTGAATGACCGAGCTCGCGTCCACCTTTCTCTTCATGTCGACGTCCCTGGAAACGGCCACACGGATGCCATGGTTACTTTTGCCACGGTAAGGGGAGGCGGCGGGCACGTTGGGTGGGCAGGTTTGGGGATGGGGGTCCACGTGGGGAGGGATTTTCCAGTGAACCGGCGCGGGGGGCCCCAACTCCGCATCCCGCCCCACCCCCATTGCGCCGCGCTCACTCACTTTCCCGGGCTTGTGCCTTCCCCGAAGTTTGCGCTGGGATCTGCTTAGGCGGGCGCAACCGCAACCACGCCGCTACACACACACACACACACACACACACACACACACACACACACGGACACCCTTCTCCACCTCCTCCCCTCTTGTCCTTCGGCTGCCCAAGAAGCTTCCCTCAATCTGGGAAAGTGATCAGGTTTAAGGGACCTGGATTGGAAAGGGTGGGGGCAGGCGAGGGGAAATGGGGACGACGAAAGAGCAGGAAAGGGATTCAACAGAATCAACCACCCACCACCCCCAACCGACCCGTCTGCTCCTCCGGGAAAGCTCCTAGCGCATCCTATAACAAAAGAGGGTGGCAGACAGAACCCCGGGCGGGCAGACAGAACCCCGGGCGGGGAGGTGCTGCCGCAGCTCCCCTGCACACGCCCTGCACCCTGCCGGCCACTGAGCCTGATTCTGAGCTTGCCCCAGCGCCACTCCGGCCGGGGCGTGGGCTGGGGGAGGGGACGCGCAGCTCAGGACCCGGAACGTCGCGTTCCAGTTCTGGGAGTTGAGACTCACCGCCCCGCGCCGCGTACCTGCGTTGGAGTCCCCCGAAAGGTTTTTTTCAGAAAAGACCTCGCGCCCCGGGCTCCTCTTGGCCAGCGCCCACCCGGTGGCCACCCCACCCTGGGCCTTTGCGCAGATGCTGGAGCTCCGTACGCAGCCCGCACATCTGGGACCCCGCCCGGCAGCGGCGGGCACCCGGGCCCGGTCATCGCTGGGGATCTCCTCGCGGTATCGTCCAGCCTGTTCTCGGACTTTGAAGCGGTGGCGTGGGAGGCTGGGAGATCTGGGCACCCGCACAGCCAGCCAGGTCGAAGTTTGCAAGTCCTACGACGGACCGAACCGCCCCATTACCCCAGAGTTTTACTCAGTGGTGGATGCTCCTGATGAAATTTGGGACGCTTGGGAGTTGAAGGGTAGGGAAAGGAGGGGCGAGGGCCGAGGGCATGGGGTGGGGGAGCAGGATTCTGCTTGTTGCTCTCCGCGGGAGTGGGTGCGCGTCCAGGAGGCGCTGCTTCTTTGCGGGAGTTTGGCTGCTGCGTTCGTTCGTCGTCTGCGCTTCAGATGCATAGCAGTGAGACCCCTGCGTCGAACGGTGTCGGGGCTGTGGACTAGAAAGGATCCCTTTTGCTGGAATCGAGGCTCGGGTGGGATTCCCGGTGGGGGAAACACCACAAATACCGTCTGGCCTCGGCCTCTGGCGGCGGGCGGCAGGTTCTGAGTCCGAATGGAGGCTGCTCCCGGGAGCGCCGGGCTCAGAGCTGGAGAGCTCGGGAGACTGTGCGTCTGTGGACTTGTTTATGTGTGTGAAGAGGTGGGGGCGGGGGCCTGCTGAGAGGGGAGGGGAGCCTGCCAGGGGGTGGGTGTTTCTCCTGGAGCCTGATGTTTGTAACTCAGCTGATTATGGAGTGTACTGAGCGACCTGCTTTTTAAATAAAGAGATGCCCGCTCCTACCCCGCAAAACCGCGAGCGAGGAAAACATGGAAGCGCTCTGTCCTGAACGTCAGGATGGGAGAAAGTTGTAACACAGAGGAGACTTTTCCAGCGGTCCTGTTTTCACAACGCTCAAGTTCTCCAGCAGACTCAGCCTGCCTCCCGCCTGCCCTCAATTCCTTTCTGACATGTCACACAAAGAAAGCTGAGAGGTAGCATGTAGAGGATAAAATGCAACCGCCTCTGCCTTGGGCGCAAACACACAGACTTGGGTATCGCGTTAGGAGTTAAGGGGGTTGGAAAATAATGCTCCTGTAAATGGTGTTGAAGGGAGGTAGAAAGTCTGGGGTATTTCCCCTAGGGAGAGTGTGTGGGATTTTGTGTTGGTGAGGACTGGAGTGTAGCTGGACTTAGAGGGTTTGGTCGTGTGTGAATGGGATCTGCTTATCTGTGGAATGAGATTGTGACCATTGAGTGCGTGGTCAGGGAGGGATGGGGATGTTTTTTCAGAGAGAGAAAAAGAGAGAGAGAGTGTGTGTGTAGGGGGAGGTGGCAAAAGAGCTGGAGTCCCATCCCTCTCTGGTGCCTGGGAGGTGTGTGCTTCTGGGGAGTCTGTTGGATGGGCATCTGTGTGCTTAGCGGGAGACCAGAGCTTGCAGGAACATAGGTGTAGCTAATGCGAAATCTGTGCCTATGAAGGGTGTCAGAGCAGGAGGAGAGGTGCAGCCTGTTGAAGACAGATGGCTTGTGCATGCCTGCGCAAACACATGGAGTGGGTGTGGTGTAGGAGGGCGGCTGTGTGTGTGAGCGAAAGGTGGATGCATGTGGAAGGTTGGGCGCCTGAGGATTACCAAAGGGATGTGTGTGGGGGGTGGGGGAAGATTATCTGGGGAGCACAGAGTGTGAACTTTATGAGAGTGCGCTGGGAAATTTGGCTGGAGTGGCATTGGGGCATGTAGGGGGTAGAAAAGTGTGAGCTCAGATCCTCTTTATGGAGAGACAAAGCATTTGAAGGAAAGGACACCGGGTTGGGGTTGGTGTTTGCCTCCCCCCTCCTTCCTCCCCAGAGAGGAGAGAGGAGGCTTAGAATGAGGGATGTACATTTAAGGGGAAAAGTCCTTGTGCACTGGCACTGGGTGGGAACAGGAAGAGATGTATGCGTAAGACTGAAGTAAGTAGAGGAATACACTATTCGTGCCTAGTGTCAGGGGTGCATGTTGTATAATGTTTTGTAATGAGTTTCTTATGTAATAGAGGAATTCACTATCACCAGTTCATATTGATAATCAATTAAAGCTAATGGAGTGCCTACTGGATGCTCAGCCCATTGCTGGGTACTGGAGCATGGCACACTGCCCTGGAAAAATTCCTTCTCCAGGCTCAGCTAACTGATGCAATTTTGCCAGAAATAGACAGAGCTCGATGCTTGTTGAGGTTTCTTCAAGGTCTATAATTCGGTTTCTAGAGATGTTTATGGATCTTGGGAGCCAAAGGGAAGCTGACTTGAAATACATCTCTGGTTTTGTAAAAAGTGGGGCATACAGATAGGGATGATGTAGACTTTTGTGTATTTGGAAGGGAGCTGGATGGTGGTGTTTCTTGTGTGGAGTGTGGGTTGGGAACTGGAAGGTGTGGCACTTCAGGTCAGAATGCAGGTCCAGATCCCTTTGAAGATTGAGTTTCTAAGAGTACACAGAGCCTTCTTCATAGCTGGAATGAGACTTGTTATGTGGAGCTGGAGAATGGTGAAGTCATGATCAGGGAAGAGATGGACTGGGGACGTTTGTCATCTTTGGTGTTTTCTGGACTATGAGTGTAAAGCTAATCTGAGTGTGTGTTTGAGGGGTGGTGTGTGTGCACGTGTGTGCATATGCACTTTGGCCTGGAGTAATGTAACTGGGAGAAAACTAGCCAGGTGGATAGGAGGGGTGGATATTCTGGCTCTGGTGAAGGGGGTGCCAGTATGTGTTTTTACAGGAATTCTGTGTGTCTGAGGAAGGATAAAAATTGTCTTGGATACTCAGATGTGCATCTCTAGCGAAAAAAGGTGTACACAAAAGAAGGGCCATAGACTTTGGGGAATGAGAGAAAGGTGTAGTTGATCGAGTCCATACCCTGAGATGACTAGTGAGGCAACTGGATAGGAACAGAGTGAAGGCTGTGCTTTCGTGATGCACATGTCTATCTGTCTGGACCAGATGATGGGGAGCCCCATTTGACTAGGTTCTGACCATGGTTGGGCGTATGTTTGGGAGGACTTTATTTGACTCATGACATTTTTGAATTCATGAAGTTACAGCTGTGCCATTTTAAGGGTCTACCTTAGTTTTTAGGGGGAAACTCATCTGTATAAGAGATAGTTTAGTAGGGCTTGACTATTGGTCAGAAGATGGGGGACAGATATTTCTGAGGGCAGGGTGGTGAAGTGGAAGACTTTGGATTGGGAATGCCTTAGTTCTAGTTCAGTTCTATCATTTGGGAAAAGTGTGACTTTGGGGACCTTTTTAATCTCTTTAACTCTGTTTCTCTTTTTGTAAAGTGGCAATATAATGATTCAAGGAGGAGGAAAGTTCATTCCTCTTTTCTCCCATCAAAACTTGGTGTGTTTAGTTGTATACAGCTGTACAAAGATGAAATGTAATTAAATACCGGTGCTAGCATGTACGTAGGTCATTGCGAAAATAGGATCTGGACCTCTTTCTCTTCACAATGCAACTTAATCAGTAGTCATGATGCTCATCGCATCTCTACTGCTCACTCGCTGTGTAAATAAAACTTTTTATAACTGCCTCAGTTTACTCATCCAGAAGCTGGAGGCAACCAAGCCTAGATTATAGATGATGGAAATCTTTAAGATCTTTGAGCTATTCGGAGGAAAGGTAGTTTAAGAATCAATGTTATTAATGATCAGAGACAGACATTTCTTTATTTTTAACATCAGCTATGCAGACCACAGCACCAAAACAAATGTGACTTGGAGAACAGCAAAAATAATAATTGTCCTTGACATAGGCACCATTTGAATAAAAGAGGAGCAAAGTCCAGCCTGCCTGGTAAGAGGAAAGCCTGGGCTTTGGGTCTTTGCAATTCTTTGTGCCCAGTGCAGCAAGTTGGTTACAGCCGCTTTCCCCAGAGATGAAGATGGAGGCGCAGGGGGGCACGGAAACCCACTGAAACCTCCAATTCCTCCCAGAAGTTAGCACATGCTGTCAACTCCTGGCTCAGAGTCAGGCTCCCATCCTTGAGTTCAGTGGCCATAAATAGGAGCTAAGCTATTTCCAAGAGACACTAAACTAATTCTGTTGCTTTTCTTGGCGAGATTGGGCCAATTAAGTTGATTGGAAGAGGTCACTGCTGATGGGTCTCACATTCCCCAGGCGGGACAGGCCAGCAAAGTTTAATTACATAACATTTCCCATCTCTGCAGCTCTACTCCCAGATGTATCAGATGTTCAGGCCTCTCCTCTTCCCCTACATTCAGGATGCCTGATGGAGCAGGCGGCTTCTGCTGCAAGCTTCTCCAACCTTTTCCCAAGCAGTTACAGCACTCGCACCCCAGCTGGAGGGAATGTAAATCTGTGCATTGCCTGGAAGCCAGAGAGGACATGGGGGCTGACACAGAAGATCTTCAAAACCCACCACCCTGCCTCAAGCCTCAGCCGCTGCTATTTTACTCTTTAACAAGGCAGGCAGTTTCTGGCATTGGGGATGTTGAACTGATGACCGTTGCTAGGGTTTTAGATTTAGTTTTATTTAAAATTGAGTTTGTTGGAAAAGGGCCAAATCTTCTACTGGAGACAAGCCTAAGCCCTGTGTGTTGCTGCTGATAAAGTCTGTGGATGTACTTTGTGCGTGGACAGGTGTGTGTGGAGTAAGAGGAGACCACGGGATGTGCATGCGTGCGTGCTGGGGGACACGTGAGCACAGGAACTGCCCTGGGTAGACAGGGAGCATTTGTAGAGCTTATGTTATGGGTGGCAGGTATCTGGATGCTTGGCTCAGATTGGATTGTCATTGGATTGCTTCTTACAGGTGGGCCAACCTGAGAAAAAAGTTGGGGACACCTTCTTTCAGATCTTTTTTTATATGGGCATGTTGAACTTTGAAGTATGAGGCCATTGTAGATATTACCTCATTCTTGCCTGGATGGATTTCTAACAAGACTGAGGCTGGACAAAAAAAAAAAAAAAAAAGTCATTCAGAGGACTCATTTTAGAACCTGTGAGGACACATGTAGATGGCCTCAGAGTGTTAAAGTATTTTTGTTGTTGTTGTTAATAGTTTTCCATAACTCAGTCTTTTATTTTACCTACAAATACCGAGAGGCTAGAGGTTGCACACCCCCCCACATGGTCAGAATGCATTTGCTCTTCATGTCCCCATCTGTGCCGTAGTCCTTCTCAAATAGTATTAATTGGGAACCACTGAGGGCTTGCTGCGGCTCTGGATGTCCTCACAGGACAAACCTATGACTGACTATGGTCTCATTGAAACAGAACAGATTTTGACATGAAATTTGGTGTGGTCTGTTGTGATTGCTCACTCTTTAGTAACATCTCCAGAGAAGATATTTGTTGAGCCCCATTTTTTGTGTGTGTGTGGGTTTGTTCAGTCAGATATTTTTGGAAGATTTAAGGTTCTCAAACATTCAAGGCCGGAGATGTTGGAGGAAACAGTAGCTTATAATCTCAAGAGCCCAGGCCAGGGTAACCTTCAGTAGCTTGAGGCAGCAGGTAGCTGCCTGACTTGGAGGTGGAGGACCAGGTTCAATGACTGGGCTCTGTTACTAATTACCTGCTGTTGTGTGACCCTGGACATTCTCTCTAGGACATGACTTTGCCATCTGTAAACGAAGGGCTTGAATTAGAAGATATCCCCGTCCCATTCCAGCTCTGTCACTGTAGGATTCCACAGTAGCCACATCCTCCTACCTAATCAGTGCTAATTACCTCACTTGGAGTGCACCCTGGCACGCCCTTAATGAGCTCCTGTTTTTATCTTTGGGGAATGGCTGAGTCAAAGGCAGAAAGGCATGCAAAGAATTTGCCAGAGTGTTTCCTTTTGGCCAAGAATGCTCCTGACGTTGGCTTAGCCTACACAGGGTGTCCAGAGCTGAAAGGGGTGGGATTTGGCTTTCTGATAGGTCTGGTGCTAATCATTCAGCTTCCACATGAATGTCTTTCAGTGGCAATGTCTCTGACTAAGGTAAGCATCCATCTTTAAGATGATGGATGATGATGATGATGATGACAGTTAATATTTGAGTACTTACTGGGTGCCAGGCATTATTACAGCCATTACATGGCATTACCTCAGTACTCAAAATAATCTCAATTACAAATGGGGCTACTGAGGTTATGTGAGGTTAAGGGGTATGCTGATGTTCTTGGCTTTCTAGCCTGAAGCCTGTGGCATCACAAGCCCATCACCTGCCAGTCAGATTCTGTTTTTTAATGTTCTGTGATGTCGTCCAGATGGGAGCTGGGTCCATCTTCTTCTGCAAAGATGGTCACCCCATAGGGTAACCTGCTCCCCGCCCCCGGAAGCTTCCTTTTCATGTGCAAGACAAATGTTTAAGTTTTTTAGACACCTGCTGGCAAGCATGTGTCAGATCTGTCTCAGCTTCCATTGGCCCTCCCCCTTTACTTCTTGTCTTGTTGACAAGGGAATCTGCCCTTACAGAACACGGGTATTGATTTAAGCCACAATTGCCTCCTTGTAAATTCTATAAAATTGGAGCTGGACATCTGGTTTTGATCCACACGCCCATGAGAGGTGGTAGGCCCCAGCATGCTTGAGTCCTGGAATTGCACAGAATCAAAGTGAAAAAGAATAAGAATGGAGAGCATGAGGTCTCTTTAGAATTTGGAAGACAACTTTCTTTGATAGGCTAGGGAACTCCCACCACTTAAACTGGGGCCAAAGTAGTGAAGGTAGGTTTCTTGCTGGGAGGTTGGGGGGCAGCGGTCGCTGCTAAAGACTGAGGTTCCCTGGCTGTGTTTGATGCAGAGCAGAGCAGCTGTAGAGACCTCCAGCCGAGGATTTGCCACTGCACGTCATTCTCTGGGCAGTACCGGAAGTAGAGAAGCCAAACACGTTCTTGCGGTGGATGCTGCACTTTTTGAAGGTTGTGACTAAAAGCTCATTCCTTCTTCCTCCACTGATTTCCCCACCATCACTACCATGTATACGTCATCAAGACAGTTAAGAAGAGGTGACTTTGTTCTGTTGCTTAAAGATATTTGCATGTACAAATAAATGTTGAACACTAACCTAATGCCTATTAAACCCTAGGTACTCAAAAATTATGTATTTACTTTGCTTGAAATAACTTTTCATGTGTAGAGTGATAATTATTTCCTTTATATGGAGTATATAGCCTTTTAAAGACTGAGAGCCAGGTTCTTGCAATTTACTTCCCTCTTCCCTCTGGTTCTAGATCTAAGACCCCAGCATTTAAAAATATCCTTCTCTGGCTCTAAGGGATCCCTTAGGGAGTTTGTTTCATGTTCTCAGTCTGAGATTAGCTCCATCTCATGTCTAGAGGACCTGCTTCTAATGGTTCATAAGGTACTTCCTTATGAACTGGGTTCAAGAGGAAGATGCAGCCCTAGAAATCACCTGCTTTCCCAACAGGTGTGTCCCATGGTGTGGAGAAGCCCAGTCCTCCTAACACCCACCTGGCTACCTTAAATAGCTTGCCACATTCTCCCTGCAGAGAGCCCAGACTAGCTGTGTGACTTTAAGCAAATCTCTTTCCCTCCATGGGCCTCTCTTTTCCCGGAGAAGGGAGGAGTTGGACTCACTAGAGGGTCACAAGGACACTACCAGTGTGACAGATCACATCTTCCATGATTCTGCTGCTCCCTCGGCCTCATACTGTGGCCCATGCCTGTGATTTTCAGGTATCTCTGCTGGCCCGGAGGACTTACGTAGAGAGATTTGGAGGGGGTGGAGGAGGAAATTAAGTTATGTGATGCCAGATAAGTCATTGAACATATGGATGAGTTCATGTTTATGAAGCACTGAAGAAACAAGCTTGCCAGATTTGTGGCGGATCTTGGATTGGAAGTTGGGAGTATGGGAGAGGTTTATGTGGGATTAAAATTGTCTGTGGGTAGCTGAATTCAATAAGCTAAATCAGAGAGATCCCAAACTCTGAGCAGAGAGATCAGACCCCGCCTCTAACTCCAACAGAGACTAACTACATTTTTGGGAAGTCCCCGAACCACACTAGGTCTCACTTCCTCATCTATTAAGAGCTACTGGCTTTGATTATCTCTAAGGTCTTTCTTGACTTATCATTAATTAAATTGTGAGAACTGGGGGCTAGTAGAAAAATCTGGACAAATGCATGGATGGAGAAGGGGATACCTCAAATGGCCTAAATATAGAGGGAAGTGTTCTGTGCGAGTGATAGGCCTATTCTTGAATTGGAGATAGCACTGGAGGATATATTCTGTACGTGTATTGTGTGTCAAATACTTACCCCTCCATCATCACCAATGATATTGAAATCATCCTTCACATATTTGCTTAACCTGAGAAGCCTCCCTGCATTTCCCTGGAGAGCCCGGGGCTCCCTTCCCAGCCTCCCGATGTTATACCACTTAGCAGCCTGTGTTTAATTTGCATTCCTAGAATATGAACTTCACAGAGAAAGGTATCTGTTGTTTTCATTTTTGTGTCCCCCAACACCTTGAATAGTGACAGCCACAGGAATGTGTTGAGTGAACGAATGTGTGACCGATCATTGTGAGCTCCGAATGTGCAGTAGCGATGTGACATGCCAGGAACTGGGCTCAGAGAGGTAGTGTACCTTGCCAGGGCTTCAAAACAGTGTTACCTTTTTGGCCTGTCCCAAGGCTAAGGTCATGAATGCTCAGTGCTTGCTGGCCAGAAAAGGCTGTTCTTACTCCCTTTTAGAGACCCTTCTTCCCCATGTCTTAGCCTGCATAGTTCTCCTGCAAATTGGGGCTCTTGGTCATGGGGAATTGGGTGTCATTCCACATGCATTAGGGTAATTCCTCCTTAGACACTCGGAAAGCAGCTCAAAACACATGTTTACAGATTAGTCGTTAAGCGTCCTGTTGGTGGTCATGTGCTAGATGTCGGGGAAGATGCAGAGATTAATGTAGTGCTGCTGGCCTTGGGGTCTGGAAACTGGTGAAGGAGGCAGACAGGTTATGATCATAGTGCTCCAGGGAGAGCAAGGGAAGCAAGGAAGATGGAGTGCAGGGTTCCCACTCCAGGTGTTGTTTTTCAGTACGAACCATGATTGAGAATCCTCGTGGTTCAGGAGCAAGCTGGAGGGTCCAGGAATGGTCTCCACGTCCGCATGACAGTGGTTTTCTTGTCGCTGAATTCTCAGGGCTAGGGTGATGGATACTCAGAGACCATTGTGACGTGAGCCCTTGGTTCTTGTGGGGAGAGTCGGGGGAACATGCATGTTGTACAGGTGTTGGGGCTTGCGGGGGGCGTAGGTGTGCGTGCTCATGGGAGTACTTCTCAGAAGTCTCCCTGCTCATGGCATGGTGGGGGTGAGTCCACCTCAGGCCCCTAAGCTGTACTTCTACCTCCTGCTTAATTACACAGAGTATGTTGTCTCTGTGACCACTTCTGACACAGGAACAGACTGCCATCTACTGTCCACTTCTGTCCTCTGAGTCCCTCCTGCTCAAGGAGGCATTTATTTTTTTCTCATCCTGTTTTTAATAGGTCTAGACACCAGGAGAAACAGACATGGAGTCCTATTTCGTAATTTTTTTTAGAATTTAGAAGGGAGCCTTTAAAAAACATAACACGTCTGTGAGGTGGTTTTCTTATCTGTTTACAAAGGGGCCACTCTGCTGCCACTGAGTCTTCCTAGCCGCTGTGTGAGGTGCCATGTGGGATACCAAGAGACACAAAGCAAGGTCTTACCTTCAACAGCCTTGCAGTCTACTTGGGAATACAGGGTAGATTTGCAGAGAAGCAGACTACAGGATGTGGCAGTAGGTATTTGGTAAGTGGCATCTGGGTGGTAGGGACTACAGAGGTTTTGGGGGTTTAGAGGAAGGAAGAACCCTTGTAGGCTGGGGGATTTGGGAAAGACCAATATGGGTCTCCTTTTAGCAACCCCAGTGTTTGGAAAGAGTCTTCTAAGAGCTGCGTGATGTTTTGGGGCAGGCTGTGAACTGGAAACTCAGGAATCTGGAGGGCCTGAGGTCTAGTCCAGCTCCTGTCAGTCCTGCCCTGTGACCCAGGGGCTTGGGTTCCCCATCCGCAAAGCAAGGCTGTTGGTCTTCTTGTCATGTAAGGGCCCTCACATCCCCAACCCTGCATCATGTACCACTCTTGCATGCAGTGGGAGGTGCTTTCCTGGTTTTCAGCTTGTCAAGAGCAATAGAGTCCATTGGATCCCGTGTGGGAAGGATACCTGGATGCAGGGCCCTTTGGTGATGACCCCACACACAGTGGGAGAGGGAGAATTTCCACAGGGGAGTTTTGGGTGCTGTTAAAATACAAAGGGGGGAAATCTTCTATGCAGCCTCTGCATGCTACTCCCCTCCAGAGCTTTCCTGGACTTTCTTTCCAAAAATATATGTGCATGGCGCTTTGAGTCCAAGATAGCTCCCCCAAAAGAAATTGTTTTAGTATTCCAGCGTTGTTCATAGCTCAAATCTAAGATTCCTTCACATGAGAATTCATTCCATGATTGTTTTTATGGAGGTTTTCTTTGAGTGTTTGAGACTTTTGGTGGCTGTGGATTAAAATGCAGAAAACTCATGTAACTCATTCTCCATAACTCTATAATTCATTCACTCCTTGTCTCTTTTTCTCTGTCTGTCTTAGCATTTAAACCACCAGCAAGGAAACCTCCAGGGTGTTTATTGCGTATTCTTGCTTTTGATGTGTGTGTGTGCATGAGAGAGAGAGAAAAAAAAAAGAGAGAGGGAGAGAGGAGAGGCGAGAGAGAGAGAGTACAAGAGAGAAAGATATTTTAGACTGTGGTCTATTAGCAAGTCTAGGAAATCAAGTTGAATTTGGATTGGGTTACAGGTTGAGAGACCTCAGCTCGTCACTGTAATCCTCTGACATTTCCCTTTTACTTGTTGGCTCTTGTGTGAATCAAGAATACATCTTCCCATTCCCCCTTCCATGTTTACATCTCCTTTTGGGGCAGCTATATAAAGTTACTATCTGTCTGCAGCAAGTCTCCTTAGTTCTTTTGGGGACTGCTCGACAGAGGCACAGTCAAGGATAGAGCTATTAGAGACAGTCAGCTTTTGGACAAAGAGAAAAAAGTGTGTTGGGGAATTGGAGAAAGGTTCCAATTGTCGATCATGTGTTTTCTTGTGGTATACTGACGTCTGTGACTATTGTCCACAGAAAGAGAGCGTGAGCAGGGGCTGGGACAGAGACAAAAGGGAGATTCTCCCCAAACCAACCAATGTGTAGACAGAGCAGGAGTCCCCAGCAATAGACATGGAGCCAAACAAGCCTGGGAAGTAACTGGGAAACTTCCTGGTGACCTGAGATGTGTTTTGTCATCACTGGTGAAAGGAGGAGGAGATGGGAGTAGAGGAGAGTTATAGGTAGAGTAAGTGCCATGGGAGGAGACCCCAAGGTGAGGGAAAGCAGAGACTTAAAGAACTGAAAGAAGCCCAGGGAGGGGATGAACAGAGAGCATCTCACATATCCCACATTGGATAATGTTGACCGTATGGTGGAGAGGTGAGTGGGAGCCAACCGGGAGGTTACTTTTTTTTCCCAGAGGCATGGGAGCTATGGAAGACTCTGAGAGCACAATTAAGCTTTTGTTTTTAAAAAGATCCCTCCGGCTACAATGTGGCTCTTAATAAAGAGTTGTTCAGTGAAGGAAGGAATAGCTGATGGTTGGATAGATGGAAGAATTAATGAATGGGCAAATGAGTGAATGAGATGCAGAGGGAACACAGCAAGCCTGATTTGATCTCTGGTTACTTTGACCAGTACTGGCTCCAGGGGCGATTATCTCAGCCTGGGAGGCCAGAGAGAAACGCATTGATTGGAATGGCTCTGGCTGTGAGGACGCATGGATTAAAATATCTGATATTTTAGGGTGGTTGATAGTGGGGAGGACTTCTGAAACTTTTTCCTTCTTCTATGCATTTCCATCCTAATTTGATTTCATTCAGGAGCAAAAACGAAGATGGCTTTTGAAATTATATCCCAGAAAATTTGAAACTATGGCAATGACGTGCTCCAAAGAGGGAGACCTTTTCATAGGCTCATCATGGAACGGGGATGATAAAGTTTCTTGGGCATACAGAGGGGTCCCAGATTTCTGGACATCAGATTCACCCATACATGATTCCTGTGGATTAAATGACGTGTGTGTGTGTGTGTGTGTGTGTGTTCAAAGTTTCAAAGTCTCCTGAAAATTACCAAGTGCCATTGAACATTTTTTTGTCGGTGGTGGATATCTAGATAATTTCTTTCAAGGTCACATTGTTTAGCATGTATAAGGAAAGTGTGTGTGGCAGAGACCCAGATGGACACCCAGCATGCCATCCAGTTGACTAGGGGGGTTGGGAACACTCCTTGGTAAAGCCAAAGGGAGCCAAAGAGGACCTCTAGTGTCTTTGCTCTCCCATGTCCTGACTATTCCAGTTTCACCTTGCATTTTGAGATCTTTTAACTTTTGCTAACAGTGATTGCTCAGGATGTCATTCAGACCAGTTACATTTGAATGTCTAGGGTTGGGATAGAAGCTCACGAGGTGAATGCAATGTGCAGCCATGTTGAGAACCACTAGCTGACACTGTTAACCTACTCTGCCCTCCTCCTTGCCTTTTGGCAGCTTTGCCACGATATCTGTCCCATCCTCACCTGAGTGTGCTGAGAACTACTCACTTAGTTAAGGAAGTTCTGCTAAGGATGTTCAGCTAATTTGGGCTAAGGCCTCCTATCCCCTACAAATCCAGCATTTGCCTCAGAAATTGGAGGCTAGGAGGACAAGACAGGTTCATAGCAGATTCTGAAGCGCTCATCATCTCTCATCTGCTGAAGCGGGTATTGAGGATGCAGCGCGGGGGAACAGCTGGGAGAAAGACCAGCATCCACAGGGCAGTAACAAGATGCAGACACCTATTTATATGTATCATCCTAGTTCCCCCTGCAGCTCCCAGGACCAGATATTCTACCAGGCAGATATACCAGGCTTGCAGGCACCTATTTACATGTGTCATCTCCATAGTTCCCCCAACAACTCCCAGAGGCAGATATTCTACCAGGCTTGAGGGCACAGTTTGCATAATGCATTCATAATGCAAAGTGGTTTGTGACCTTGGAATGATCAGACTTCCTACACTGGTTCTCCCTGATAATCTGCATATCAGCCAGATACCCTCCTCCAGGGTTAGCTATGATCAGGGCTGCTGATTTCTGCTACTGATGGCTCAATGGGAAGGAAAGCACCTATCTCCTCTCTCTGTTCTGTGGGATTCAGCAGTCTTGGGCTGGTCCTTCCAGGAGGCCTAACCTGAGAACATGCTTTAACCAACGGGCCTTTATATTAAGAAAATAGTAGCTCTCTTCCTTGCCATTTCCCTGTTAGGAAGCCATGGCTTGCAGGACAGCCAGGGAGTAGAGGTTCAGAGAAGGAGGCTAAAAAATACAAGACCTGAAAACGTTAAGTTTCCAACCATATAGTCCCAAATTGTAGAGTGGACCATATGGAATCATTGCAATCCCTGGGTTTCTCATTTACAGCTTTTGCAAAAGATATTACTATGTATGCTGTCAGGCTTGCTGGAGCCGGATGTCTAGCACCCATTGCTAAGTGCATGCTTCGGTAAGAGCTTTGGACTTGGGATTCTCCAGACTGCTGAGTGACCTACGTGTAGTTTAGCAGCATAACGCTTGGAATGAGCCACGCCGACCTGATGTGAGGACCGAATGGTAGCCGGAGAGAGCAGGCCAGGTAGTGGGACAACCATGGTCTGCAGAGGTGGGCAGGGGAGTGGACACAGGCTTCTTCTGCACCAGGTACTACTCCATGAACTGTACATCACGGAGACAAGCCCTGCCGAGAGCAGTAGAAGCAGAAAAACACAGGCCTATCTCTGTGTCTATCATGTAAGTAAGTCCCTGTTGGCTATGTGTACCTGCCCACCGTCGCCCCATTCTACCCCAAATATACAGCATCACTTTCAGCTGTGGCTTTTGTTTTTTGATTAAGGGACAATAATATTTCTAGGAAGGAGAAGAGCGATGAACAGAAGCATTTATGTGTGAACACTGGGCAATTTATTGTTTTTCAAAGTCGAATCTAGAACGTGTTCGCAAGAGACCGTGAATTGAGTAAAAAGTTTACTATGGTATTAAGGACTGTTAGGTACAACGACTGAAAGAGGAGTTAAGAGTGATCCTTCAATAATTCGCCTGTGGGATTATGCACAATTAAGGAAAAATGTTCTTCAGGCTATTTCTGCCTTAGAGCTAAGCATCATTACAGTGAAATAGAGAGAGAAGTAATCTTTAAGCAGGAGGAACCAAGTTCTAGTTCTATTTCTGTCAATCACTGCAGGCACAACCTCTCAAAGCCTTAGTTTCCTCTTTTGTAAAGTGGGATAATAAACCCTACCTACTTAACACAATTAATGTGGGATTTCAGATGAGATGATGCATAGGGTTGTGCTTGGCAAGCTGTAAATTACAAATATATGTTACGGTTTCAACTGGTACATTCCTAAGCAAATAGCACATTGCTCTGTTTGGAAGATGGCTCTTCTCCAAGTCAGGCTGGGATAATGTTCCCTGACAAGACACTGCCTTACCTAGGTGTTCCCCAAACATTGTTCCTGGGAACCTTGAGGAAGCACCGTAAGAAATGGAATAAATGTTACAGCGAGGGCTTGAAAAAGTAACATTGTATCAGTCTTCCTATTTCTGATAATGTCATCTTGGGAGAAGAGACTCAGGGTAGCTTAGTGAGGGACATGGGAAGGCACTGGGCTGTAAAAATGGTGTCCAGGAAACGTGGGTTTATTTCAGTGTGAGTTGCTCACACTTCTGCCAACCCAGTCCCGTACTTCACGCCCAGCTGCTCTTGAGCTCTCCGCACACACTTGCATTTGTATCAGTGAAACAGAGCTCCTCCTCTTACATGAGAATGGATCTGATTGCAAATCTAATAGATTCCCCTACCACAATGTCCCTTGCCTTTTTTGTTTACTTCATTTATGAAAATACCTTGACACATCCATATTCCCATTTTTGTAGATACGGTGCTTTATGTCTTTGAGATTATTAAACACTCACGCTCGTTTCTGATTGCTCTTTTCACCTCTTCTTTGGGCTTGGGCTTTTCAGTTGGTGGAATCTGCTGTTTTCTTTTCATGGTGCTGGCTCTCCTGAGTGGAGTGGTTGCTAATACTTATGGCCAGTTTATTTTCTGTGACAGATTCCCCGACGTGCTGCCTCAGATGTGGCTTCTGTGCTTGGTTTTAGCTTTTTATATGGGCTCTCATGTCCTGAATGTTTACCTTCTTTCAGGGATTTCTCACAGCTTCTAGCTAATGAAAGTCCCCCTTCTTACTGTCAAACCTAGACAGCTATCGTTTTATTTTAAATGTACTTTTTGTTACATTGTTTTGGGAGTAGGGTGGAAGGACTTGCTAATGGACGAATGGTGGAAAGTGAGAGAAAGAAAGATATAATGGAAGAAGGGGCAGTCAAAGCCCCAGAAGGAAGCTATCCCATTGTTCTTGGATTCCTAAGCCGACCCAAAAGAGCTGACTGACTTTACAGTTTCTGAGAGAACTGTGTGTGCTGTTGCTAGAAGCACAAGAGAAAGAAAAATAGTCAGAATGTTCAGTATGCTTCATTTATCTAATGTGAAAAATGAACTCTGCCCAGTGATTTAATGGGCATAAACTCTGTTTCTAAAAAAGCCACTCGTTCGGCAACGCACTTCTGAGTTCTTGATATGGTAAGGTATTGTGTTCTGTGCTGGAGAGGAATACAAAAATGCATGGTTCCTCACCTCCAAGAACTTATAGTGCCTGTAAGGAAATAAGACAGTCCCTGCTGAGTAACACTCAAGAAGGAAATGGAGTGTAGCAGACAGAGGGTACCAGCAGTTCCTAAGACTTCTGATGGGTGACTGAGGAGAGCCCTGGATCAAGTAAGCAATTTGAAGGGATAGGGGTAGCACAGACAGCACAGGGGTGGAAACAAGCGTGGAGTGTCCGGAGCTTGACCAGTATGCCTGGAAGGGAGGGAGTGTATGCAGAGCATTTACTCTCCCGGCTTTTCTCGGTTTTTTTTCTGCTTTCAGTTTGTTCTTTGAACTTTTTGGAAACTTCCCCTGTTCTTCATTTAACACTGTGCTTCATCTCTTGGGGTTCTACATTTAGCTCACTGCGGCTGTGCTTAAAATTACAGAAAGAAGGTGTAAGGCCCTGGAGAGGGATTGAAGAGAAGGAAAATGATTTAAAAATAAACAAGAAGGTAGTGTGGAGATCCAGCCTTCCCAAACTATTTCTCTGAATTTAGCATTTGGTATGGGTTTAGCTATTTTGTTGCCATCCCAGTCTCAGCAAAGAAACGACTTACCTGGAGTATGGGCTTCAGAGAAAACCCTAACATTCCTGACTCCCGAGTTTATAGAGCTCTGCCAAACTCGGCCTTGCGGGAGGAAGAAAAGCGCTAACAAGCCATCCTCTTTGGTGTCAAGTGCAGACAAATCACTTAGCCCCTCTGAGGGCCGCCAACAGTAAGCTACTGGTTTGTGAAACCCCAGGATAATCCATCTGATTTCAGTCCTGCATTTAGTCACTTAGAACATTCTTGCACATGCATTTGCTGGCTCGTGTACATACAAATATACACATATCTCTCTTTGTGCCCTTTCTTAGCCTCTGATGATTTCTTCTTCTCCAGGAGGCAGGAATCCGAGGCTTATAAACCATGACTTCTGGAAAGTTTTTCCTTCTGCTTAACCAGGGTATCATTTTTTTTTCTGCCTTCCCCTGGAGAATCATTGGCCACTGGCCTAGTGGTTGGGGCAAGGATCAGAGGTACCTTGCATTCTGGGGTTTGTCCCTAAAGGCTCGGTGGGACTCTGCATTGGAGTCTGTAGTCTGGCTCCACTCCAGTACCTTCACTGATCTCTTGACTCCCAGATGGTCCAAACTGTGTGGATTTGGAAGAGCAACAGACAGCCCTTCCTCTGGGCCTCTCCAGGAACACAGTTCGGTGTCTAGACAACCTTAGAGAAACATGGCAGAGGAAATCATGGTGGAGCAGCATGGAAGCAGGTGAAACCCAGACCTAGTACCTTGTTAAATTCCATCCTGGAGCGGAGATACCAGAGGAGCAAATATTACCTTTATTAAATGATAGAAATGGTTGGAGATTTCTCTGACTTCTTGTAGGGTTGGATAAACCCCAAAGTGAAGAGAATTTTTGCTCTTTGTTTTAGCCATTAGGAAACTCAAGACCTTGCTACAGTGCTATTGGTTTACATTTTCCCCATCACATTGCCTCTGCAACTTCTGAATGGTGGCAGCCATTTCTTAACATTTCCCTGCAGTGCCACTCAGACAACAAGAATAGATTTGGCCCTTTTCATCTCAAAATAATGGTCATGATTAATAATTATTGAACTGGGAACCATGCTCAGCCCTCTGTATGTGATCTCAGGAATCCTCACAGTACTCGGTGAAATAGCAATTTTATTATTCCATTTTTGCAGACGAAGCAACTGAAACTTCCACATATTTTCTACTTTGCACCTAAGATCATCTGAGAAACCATGTTGTACTTGTTTTCCTAATGTATGATCTGTTCTTTCTATTCTAATGTAGATTCTGTGAGGACAGGGCTTTTTGTATCCTTGCTTCATTGCTGTATCTCTAGCACCTGGACTACTACAGGGCACCTGGTGGTTACTTAGTAAAGGTTTTTCAAATGACTGAGTAACTCATCCAAGGTTAAATGTCTAGGAAGTGGTGGCACCAAGCTTAGGATGACTTTTCTGATTCCAGAGTCCAGATAGTCCTAACCACTATCCCACACTACCTTCTTGTTTATTTTTAAATCATTTTCCTTCTCTTCAATCCCTCTCCGGTGCCTTACACCTTCTTTCTGTAATTTTAAGCACAGCCGCAGTGAGCTACCTCAAGTTTCTCATCTGTAAAATGGGGATAATATAATGTAACTACCTTATGGGATCGTACCCCTCTGCATGGTAGCCTCATCCTACTCTGCCTCCTAACCATGGCCTTTAAATCAGCAGGTAGAGTTACTATATTTAGTTCTTTTAATCTAATCTGAAACACAAAGCATTTGCTTCCTTAATTCAAGATTTTTTGCTTTCCCTAGATTAAGCTTAAAGCCAAAGAAGTACCACAGAACGGATTGAGGCTGCCAGAAGTACCATTCTCTTGCACCCAATAAGTGGGAAGTGGAACAATAACAGCTAAGGCTTTGGGGGTCCTTCCAGAAGTAGTTGTGACATCCAGCATTCTTTCTGATTATGAAGTAAATACCTGTTCTAACGCATGTTCCACATAGAGAGTTAAGAAAATGGGGAAAGAATAAAGAGCAAAACAATGACCAGAAATACCGTCAATACCCTTTGACATTCTTTCTCTGTGTGTGTGTATGTTTGTGTGTCTTTGTTTCTGTGTCTTTCTATATGTATTTCCTTTATTTTTTTTTTTTTACTTTAATTTAATTTTTGGAGACAAGGTCTTACTTTGTCTTCTATACTTGGGTGCGGTGGCACGGCAATCATGGCTCACTGCAACCGCCAACTCCTGGGCTCAAGCGATCCTCCTCCCTCAGCCTCCTGTATAGTTAGGACTATAGGCATGCATCACCATTCCTGGCCAATTTTTCAATTTTGTAAAGACGGCTCTCACTATGTTACTCAGGATGGTCTCAAACTCCTGGCCTGAAGCAGTCCTATCACCTTGGCCCCCCAAAGTGCTGGGATTGCAGGCGTGAGCTACCATGCCCAGCTCCCATTTATAAATAAGGGGTTCACCATACTATACAAACACTTTTTACCTGGCATTTTCCAGTCATTATTGCTTGCATTGTGCATATCTCCCCATGTCTTTTTTTTTTTTTTTTTGACGGAGTCTCACTCTGTTGCCAGGCTGGAGTGCAGTGGCACAATCTCAGCTCACTGCAACCACCGCCTCCCGGGTTCAAGTGATTCTCCTGCTTCAGCCTCCCAGGTAGCTGGAACTACAGGCGCCCGCCACAATGCCCAGCTAATTTTTGTATTTTTAGCAGAGACGAGGTTTCACCATGTTGGCCCAGGATGGTCTCGATCTCTTGACCTTGTGATCCACCCTCCTCGGCTTCCCAAAATGCTGGGATTACAGGCGTGAGCCACCACGCCCGGCCCTCTCCATGTCTTTAATTATTCTTGCATAAGATGATTTTTCACTGCATAATATTCCATCATGTACCACTCTTTAACCATTTTGCTCTGTGGCACATTTTCATTTTGGTCACACTTTTTATACTACAGTTACCATCCTTTTACATACATTTGAATACATATATCTGGCTATTCTCTCATAATAGACTTCCAGAAGTTACCTTTCCAAGCTTGAAGATGTTAACATTTTAAAGAAAGGTGGTTCTTCTTGAAAGCCCTGACAGCTCTAAGCGGGGAGCCGGGGCTGATGGTTACCACAGGATAGCAGAAGGGCACGCTGGCTGGCCCGTGTGTGCCCACGCATCCCCCCACCCGGGGCAGCCTTGGGAAGAGCACCCAGGATTATGAGAAAGACCTTGCCTTTGCTTCATTAGCTGATCCGCTAAGCATATGTGCTTTCTTGGTCTAATTTTCAGATTGGTCTTCTCCTATTTTCTCTCCCTACTCCCCACCCGACCTTACAGCTAAGCACACATGGAAAGAACCGTAAGGCAGGAGCCAGGCTGGCTTGGTTGTGAATCCCAGCTCCATCACTTACTGGCCAGGGGACTGAGTAAGATCCTTTATACATCCGTCATCCTCAAGCTTCTCATCTGTAAAATGGGGATAATAATGTTAACTGCCTTCTGGGAATGTATGAGGATTATATGACTGAACACATGTAGAATGCTTAGAACAATGCTTGGCATATGAAGCATTTAATACGTGGTGTATTAAATTAATTTGGAAAAGAATAAATTAATAACAATGATGAATATTTTCGATACCTGTTTTCCTATTGTTTTGACTCCCAAAGCCAGTTGCAAGCATATTTAGCACTGTGGTGTATGTGTGACTTTCTGCAAAGACTTTTTTCCAGTCCCTGATACCAGCTTTCTCTTTACCTTCAGTGTTTCCTACCCTCCTGCCTCCGCTTCCCTAAGAACATTGCTATTTTACAGAGCGTAGGCCCTCCTCTGGCTTCCAGATCTGCCCACATGTGCACGTTTCTCTTTACCGTCCCTGTTGGACTCTCTCTCCTGATAAAGTACAATAAACTGATAAAGTTTATTTGCTCCAGTTGGGGAGAACTGGAACCTGGTCGGCAGCTTTTCCAGTTGGCTTTAGCTGTGCGCTGCGTTGTAAAACTGTTCTCTCTGTTGCTTAGAAATCTCTTTGATCCATGTTTAGCTGTATTTGTTCTTCCAACAGATGTTTTGGGTAGCGAGAGGATTTTCTTCTCACATTTGCCTACTCTCATGCCCCTTCATGCTTCCCACTTGTTCGGGATCTTTTCGCCAGCTGACCACAGACGGGGGCCATCTGTCGTGAAGGTCTCCCTGGCCCAGCAGACCAGGAATGGCCCAGCAACCAAGACTTGCTGAAGGGCTTAGTGAGGGGGAGGAGAGAGGAAGATGTTGGAGCACTGTGTAGGGTACAGTTAGAGTTTCCTAGACACATTCCAGGAGCTCTTTTGATCCAAGGTATACATGATTTGGCTTGTGCCTGTGGCACGTCAACAGAAACGCAAACTTCCATTGTCTCCTGTAGACAACAGAGTGAGGCCCTGGGGCATGGCAGGTAGCCTGAGACTACCCGTGAGAGTTGGGAAGTGTATGAGTCTCGTGGGGCTGCCATAACAAAGCACCACAAACTGAGTGGCTTAGCACAACAGGAATGTATTGTCTCACAGTTCTGGAGGCCAGAAATCCAAGACCAAGGTTGAGGTCAGGGCCATGTTTCATCTGAAGGCCCAGGGAAGCAGCTGCCCCACGCCTTCTCCTAGCCTCTGGTAGCTTCTGGCATTTACTGGCTTGTAGATGCATCTGTCAAATCCTGTGTCTTCATATGGCTTTCTCCTTTGTCTCACACTGTCTTCCCTCTGTGCATGTCTGTGTTCAGATGTCCCTTTTTATAAGGACGGCAGCCCAATTGGATTAAGGTCTACCCTAATGATCTCATTGTAACTTAGTTACCTCTGTAAAGACCTTACTTCCAAATCAGGTCACGTTCTGAAGTACTGGGGGTTAGGACTCCAGCATATCTTGGTGGTAGACACAATTCAACCCCTGATGGGAAGGAAAGATGTTGGGCACCTGTAACTCCTCCAAACACCCACAGAGTGCAGGGTGAGCTGTGTGCTAACACACAGTCAGTTCTCTTTGCGGTGAGGAGGCCTAGGGGCAGGGCCGCAATGTGGGTTCTCTGTCCACGCCAGCAACAATAACAACCAGGGAGGAAAGCATCTCATTTTCCTTGGCTCAATTCGGCTTTTTATGTTTTTAGCACCTTGCTCTTCCAACAATTTGGGAGTCTCTGGGAGCTGTGCAGGGAAAGCAAGGAGGACAGTGGCGGGGAAAAGGGGGAGTAGACAGAGGGTCTTGGAAAGCAGAGGGGCCAGGAAGGTATAGTGAGCAGAGTGGCGCATTGGTGGGGAGGTGCAGAAGGCTGCTTGGCAGCCAGGAGTTCTCGCCCTGGCCCTGCCACGAGGCTGCATGTCTGTGGCCTAGGCATTTAACTTCTCCGGGTCTCAGTTTCTCTGTAGGCAAGTGGGAGGTAGATGGGCGCTCTCTATGATCCCTTCCTGGCCAGAACAGCATTCTCAGCTGGAGCTTAACGTGTGGAGCAAATGGGAGCACGGGGCTCTGGCCTCCTGTAGCGAGCACAGCACCTCTTCCTGTGGAAACATCTTCCAGTGGGGCTGCCCTGCCCACAGGGTCATGCGGCACACATCTGCTGCCTGCCTGCACTCCTGAAACAGCCTCTACTTCTCCCCTCCCAGCTTCTGTCTCTCTGCACATGCAAGCGTGCTACTCCTTTTCTTGATCCCCAGTAGTATTCTTTGACGGCATACATCTGTCTTCAATCGTTGTCAGCTCTGGGAGGCCAAGCATAACCCATGACTGCCTGGGTTAGGTGTTGTGAGCTGTCCAGGAGGCAGGAGGATGATGCATGCAAGTCAGGGCTTGGGGCAGAAGTGCCTGGGCCTGGTCTCCCCTTGGACTCCAGGAGTCCTGTCCTAACAGAGCCCACAGTCCCCTATCCACCTGGCCTCAGTAACCCCTCCCCAACACACACACACACAGCCCCTGTGATTGAAGGGACCCCAATTCCTGTTCGTGTCCTCCAGGATAGCCCACCTGCACCCTCGACAGTGAGAGACCAAGGTCTATTCCCTGTTTAGATGGGTGCTGGGGACAATGGAAAGGAGGTGTGGCTCAGAGAAGTTCATGTCTTGCTTAGGACACACAGCAGTTGATCGGGAACATGCTGCTGACTCCAAGATTCTGCCTTGCAAGGAGCTGGCTCTATCCTTCTTTTGGCTGAAGTGCCTTTCCTGGATGGTGAGGGATACGCAGGCAGAAGTGTCAGGAGTGAGGGTCAATGGTTAGAATCAGGCAGTCCACAGAGTCTGAGAAAGCAAGACATTCTCTGGCAGGCTGGGGGTCACGCTCACCCACCCCAGCCCAGATAACCCTCACAGCTGTGTGGGCCACTAGAGAAAAAGGAGGGCATCTTTGGGGCAGGAGAGTCAAGTGTTTGCTTGTCTGTGACTTCTTCCTCCAAGCATGTTGGGACCGGACCTCCAGTCAATGGTGGGCTGTCAGTCATCAGCTGGGGTTGAGCTTTCCTTAGCAGGAACACTGGTCACTTGGGCTGGGTTGGTTCTTAGTGGTACAGGATGCACTGCAAGCTTTAAATGCCAGCATCATCCCCTTCCAGTCACCATGGCAACCAGAAACACCTTGACACATTTCCAAATGCCCTTTAGTAGGGCAGTGACAGCTCTTTTGAGAATCACATAGAATCTCATTGATTGATGAGTGAAGAACAAATGGATGGTAGCCTGCTTTTGTGATTTTTGCAGTGGCCTGTAGCTTCCTTTACTCACCCCAGAAATCAGTGGGACCCTGGGAGCCGTGTACCTCTCAGACCCAGGGGAAATCCATCCAAGAGTGTTGAATCCATCCCCACTTGTGGGACTGATGGCACCTAACCACCTCAGGCAGGGTGGACCTGGCTCCTCAGAGAGCTCTTGGGACAGAGGAGAGAAAGGGTCTACATTCTGTTTGCAGCGCTGATTGTGAGCTCTGGGGGCCCACTTCCACCCCCACCCCCAGACCCTGGAGCCGGCACTCAGGATCGGAGCTCTGTGGAGTGTCTGGCTCTGGGAGGGGAGGTTTGTGTAAGATTCCCTCCCACAGCTCAGCACAGATGGGGTGACGAGGACCAGATTCTGTTTCTGGGCTCTGATATTTGCCAAGACTTTTACCAGGCTTCCTGGAATAGACAGGGAAGCAGAGCAAGCTCCCGTAGGTCAAGTGATTTGGGCCCGCGTTGACCCAGAGTCCCTAAATGACTGCTGTGTAGCTACCATGAGTGTGCTGAGTGGCCCGCAGGGGCAGGTATGAGAGAGGTGCCAAGGGAGGCAGGGGGCCTGCAGAGCAGCCTCCCGTCTCCGCCGTCTGTCCACAGGTCCACAGACTCACAGAGCAGACACGGTCTGTGCCTGGGTTTGCTCACCAGCAAGAGGAAGAACACAACATCTCGCTCCTTTTGCTGCACAGGATAAAATGAGAACAAAGAGGAAACAGGAAGTGTTTTGCATTCCAGAAAGAACAGCAACTGTATAAAGTCATGTATATTAGGATTTGAGATATGCATGGTCAGAAGTTAGAAACTAACCGAATCTTGTCATTGCCAGGAAGTTTCGGGGTTCTGTGACTGGTGGCCACTGATGTTCCTCTGTTCCTCCATTCCAGCTCCTACCTTGACTCTCTCCTCCTCTTCACACCTAACTTCTTTAGTGAAGGCTCCGTTTCCTCATTTCCTGTTCAGTGCTTAAACCCCCTGCAGTCTGGCTTCCACCATCGCCTTATCACAGACCCTTCTCTGGCTTTGTCTTGCCTGGTGCTTCCATGATGTCTTCTTTCTTGAAACTCTTTCCTTGGTAGGATACCATGACATCCTGGTTTTTGTCCTACCTCTCTGGCTGTTTCTGCATACTTTCCTTAGCTGACTTTTGCTCCTTTATCTGACCTGGGCTCTCCTGTCTCTGTACACTCTCCGTAGCCAATTCCAAGCATCCCAGGTCTCTTATATCTTATATTTCAAATGCACAATTACTTTGTGTTAAATGCTACAGACCCATATATCCAGCTTCCCTATAGATACGCAAAGTCTTTGTAGGCTCATAAAACTCAGTGTATGCCAAGCTGAACAGGGGCTCCTTTTGTGCCCCAAATTGTCTCAACTCCAGTCAATCTTCTCCATTGTTTTTCACCTTAATAAATGGTACCACCTGCGACTCTAGTGTGTGGTCCAGTCACCTCAGCTTGTCTCTCTGTCATCCGCAGGATCGGGCAGCCTCCAAGTCCTCATCATTCTAACCTTCATAATGCCTCTGGAGTTTGTCCAGATCTCCTCATCACCACTGCTGCTATGCTAATCAAAGCCACCATCATCTCTTGCCATCCTCCACACTTTGCAAAGCTAATTGGGTCATTTTTCTACTTGAAATCTTATAATGGCCCTCCAGTGCCTCTGAGTCCTTGTTTTTTCAACTGTTCACACTCTCCCCACCTCTGTCTCACTCATACCCCATGCACCAGCCATCTTGGGTTTTGCTGGTTTTGTTTCCCAGAATGCACAATGCACCTTCTGGCCTCTGAGTCACAGCACCTGGGAATTTGCTTCCACTACTGCAGCTCTCCTCTTCCCTGCCACCACACCTTTCTTGCCTGACTGTTAGTACCCAGCAGTGACCACTTGAGCATGACCACCTCTGGGAGGCTGTCCCTAGTCCTCTGTCGTATTCTGGGGCTCCCTGTCACACACCCCCATTGCATGCTGCAGCATCCCCAGCACCCAGCATTCCTTATTGTAGCTCCTGATTCAACACCTTTCTCAAGAGACTCTGGACTTCTTGAAGGCAGGAACAATTCCGACTTGTTCCTAGTAGCATTCCGAACCACACGTGACAGTGTCTGGCTTATAATAAGCATCCAACAAAGAGTTGATGAATGAATGAATGACTGAAAACAAAAGGTGTTTGCCTAGCAGAAATCTGGAATGAGATCAAAGATCAGAACAGGGATTAAGGAAAAAACTTCCTTGGGGTGGCCCTATGAATTCCCGGAACAGGTGACTAACCCTCATTCACTTTGGCAAATGTTTATCCCATGCCACACAACCAGGCAAAAACTTGAATGAGGTTTAATCCCTTCCCACATGGAGCTTATTCCTTCTTTGAAAGTCCTTTAAACAAGCTCTGAAATGATTTTGGCAGGTAGACAAACTGGTCCTCATTTCTCTGTGACCAGTAAGTAGGGAAAGCGAGCACACATAACACACACCACACACACACACACACACACACACACACACACACATTGACAGATAACCTTGCTCACTCACAGGGGCATGCCTAAACCCTTCTTCTGTTTTATATGATGGTAACTCACTCTTTAGTTTAGACTCTTGACGTGCCATGGAAAATCCCACTCGCCTTAGAACTGGGGGCCGGGCAGGTTTGACTATACCGACGAAGCCTGGAGCTTACCCTTTGCTGATTGACTTTCCTTTCTGTCTCCGTTCTTCCCCTGTGAGTGCTGCAGTTGTATTCTCCTTCCTCCCAAAGATAATGCCTGGTTTGGCTCACTAAAACCTGTTCTTTCTGTACTGAGAGCTCATCTTCTCTTCCTCTTCTGGATTCTCAAATGAGATGACGTCAGAGGATGGAGGCCAACCACACCCTTCCTCCTTGACCCCGATAAAGTTTCTTGGAAACCCCTATACCGAGAGGCAGCCAATTCTTACCCATGGAAGAGTGTCTGAGAAGAGGGCTTGGGAAGCTCAAGGCTCAGTGTCTGTCCCCAGGTCCCCCAGTTAAAGACACATCTGTCCTTCACTCTCAAAGATGTTGCCGGTGCTCCCCTGCTAGGGTGATACACTGCACTGCCTCCTTCCTTTCACACCCCAGCAAGAGGCTATTTCCCGGGGGTCTTATAAGCAGATTTCATCTTCTCTTGTGCTGTTTTCTTATTTCAGTTATCTTCAGGGAGGAACATGCATATTGGATCATTGCCTGGCTGTGAAATTTCATTTCCATTTCTTTACACCTGCAGTTGCAATATGAGAGAAAAGACCAGAGCTTAGCGGATGTCCTGGACGCAGGTTATCAAGGTGCTGTGGCTGTTGTTTCCCAGAAAGGGCCTTGGTCCCAGAGCAGATTTTATTAGCAGGACCTTTGAGGGGCTGCGTTCCTTTAGCTGTTTTCTCTTTGGGGTCTCTGGCCTCCAGTTCTTTCTTCTCTAGCATGTGAGATCTGTGCTCTTAGTTCATGCCTTTAAGTCTGACATTGAACAAATATCTGATTTGCCGTTCCAGATGCTCATCCTGATTTGCAAATTGTCCTAAAGGGCCAGATTGTCCTCTGGCCTTTTCACTTTTCTTGGTCCCACCTCAGCACCCTCCCACTGGGGCTTCACAGAGGCAGAACTAGTCTCTTTTCAATTTTTAAAATTAATAGTCTTTAATTATTTAGAACAGTTTTACGTTCGTGGAAAAATTAACCAGCCATTACAGTGTTACCATATAACTCCTCTTCCTCACCCCCCAGTTTTCTCCATCATTAGCATGTTGCATTAGTGCAGTACATTTGTTGCAATTAATGAGCAAATATTAGCCCATCATTATTAACTCAAGTTTGTAGTTTACATTAAGGTTTATTCTTTGTGTTATACAGTTTTATGGGTTATGACAAATGCATAATGTTATGTATCCACCATTATAGCGTACAGAAGAGTTTCACTGCCCTAAAACTCTCCTGTGCTCCATCTGCCCATCCCTCCTCTCTCCTCTGCCACCAACCTCTGGCATCCACCAATCTTTTGACTGTCTAGAGTTTCATCTTTTCCAAAATATCATAGTAGTTGGAATAATACAGTGTGCAGTCTTTTCAGACTGGCTCCTTTTACTTAGCAATATGCATTTTAAGTTTCTTCCATGGAAACTTTGCTTTCATCCTTTTATCACCACAAGGTCAGTCATCCAAGGAATTTCTCCATCTCTGTCTGTTCCTTTCTAGTTCTGTGTGTGCCTCTGCTTGGCATAGAATAGGTACCCATTTAATGAACATTCCCTTTCACCACCTGGGACACCTTCCCAGGGATTAAAAAAACAAAACCAGCTATGTCAATAGCAGAGCCCCCATCCCAGATTTAACCTCATTCTCCCCTCTTTCCACAATAAACTGGATCAGAACCAGCAGCTCTGTAAGACTGCATTTCTTTGCCTTAATACCAGGCCCCAGAGAGCATTTGATTCCTTGGCAGAGAAGTGTAGACTTAATTAATTTTTCTCCTTTTTTCTTTGAACATCTTGGAACACACACACATATTCGCATTTATGCACAATTGGGTGTATGAGAATTTTAATGGCAGGTGGTGTTAGCAGTTCTTTTCCTCCTGATACAGACCAGGGTTTTTCCATCTGGGCCTTTTAGCAAGGCCTATGAATATTGACTTTCTAACCACTTGGATTTGGGTGGAGTGTGCAGAGTGGGACTGGGGGGGAAGGTTCAAGGGAGAACTATACTTATGTATAAATCACATGTGAAGGGGGTTTTGAAGTCATTATTGCTTCAGGATGTGCGAACCGTAATTATTTTTTAAGGTCTTGATTTGCCCAATGAGCATTTCCCAGGGTTGCTGCTCCAAGCATGATGTCTGTGCTGTCAGGAGGTGCAGCATAGTCTGATGCGAGTTTAATCGCTTTAAAGGAGGCCCTGGGTAGGATCTGGTCTCTAGGTTCTCAGCTGTGGTCAATCCTCCATGCAGCAAAACATCCAGATGACTTAGATGATTAAGACAGCAGACTTAAAGTGAGGAAGAGATTTTTTTCCCTATTCTTTCCTCTTATTAGTTTTTAAATAGTTGGTCATTCCCCATGTTCTTTGTGCTCTCCTCAGCTCTCTGCTCAAAACAGGCTGCACTGGCCTGCCTAAGCCCTGAAAGTGACTTCTCTGCTGCCTGCTTTCTGCCTTTTGATGCCCAAGCCAGTCCCCGTCTCCTCACCACCCTCCCGCCATGTCCTCATACACCTGCCTCTCCTTGACTTCATTCCTCGTGCTCCATCAGCAACAGCCCTCTGTCAGTAATGACTGTCCCGGGGAAGCGTATTCAAGGGTCATATAAAACATGCCCTCTCTGTGTGTTGACAAGATTTTCTATCCCCAAAGGAGCTCTCTGGATAATGAGGAAGGTTGAACTGGGACAGCCTACAGGAAGAAGCCCTTAGAAGGGAAACCTGTGGCCATAAACCATGCTGATCCAAGACTCTTATTTTGGAATAGCTATTTAAAAAGAAATGTGAAGAACTCATAAGACTTGGAAAAGAAAACTAGAGAATGCTGAAAATGTCCAAAGGTTATGTGTATGTTGTGTATGGGGAAATTTTAAAAGAATGTGGTAGAAAACTGGATTTGTGGTAAAATGTTGTCACAGGATAGCCTGTTCTTTCATTGAACTATGTCTTAGTGCAGGGATGACAAATAAATACAGCACCTGTGCTGCCATTCTCACATCTTTGCCTACAGTAGACATCACTAATCAATTACAACATTCTTTTCCACCCTCATGCCTTTTCCCACAGCAGACATCACTAATCAATCACAGCACTCTCTCCCATTGAATTTAGAAGGTTTTTTAATCCTCAACATAGGTCTCTAAGTAGCTATATACCAATTAATTTGATTTAGAACTTGGATTGTAACCAATTTGCCATCTCTAGTTTAATGGGAAGAACATTAGGATTAGAGTCAGAATACCTGAATTCAAGTTACTGACCTACTACTTAATAATTAATTTTAATAATTCTCTAACCTCAGCTTCCTTCTCTATAATAAGAAATAATGCTTACCACAGAGGCTCAAGGTAAGGATTAAATAAGATAATATATAACATGTAAGATAATTTCTGTGATGGTTCCTAGAATAGTACCTGGTGCATTGTAAGCACCCAGCAAGTGATAGCCAAGTATGAATTTACAGTGGCATGGATCCATCATGCCACACCCCAGGTATGGAACAAT
Source organism: Theropithecus gelada (assembly GCF_003255815.1). Classification (NCBI taxonomy): domain Eukaryota; kingdom Metazoa; phylum Chordata; class Mammalia; order Primates; family Cercopithecidae; genus Theropithecus; species Theropithecus gelada. Next base: position 99,206,323 of record NC_037679.1, on the reverse strand, counting down.
AGATAGGATTTCATTCACCTTTGCTGCTTTTAACATCCTCAGTGAAGGCAGATGGAGAACAGCTGGACCCTCTAATTCTACCTGACTTTAATTTCACATTCTTAAGATGCTTATTAAATCTCTCTTTCCTGAACTAGTATAATGCTCCCTTGTTACCCTGAAAGGACAGAGTTAACACCCATGTATTATGACATGATGGATATTCTTTATGTGCACACTGCATGCATAGCCATGTGCCAAGGCCAGGCCTGCCTTAGCTCTTTGGCTCTTCCGAGCAGCTTCACTGTGACTGAAGAGGTCTTGGTAGAGCTTTTCAGAATGTTTCTCACTGATGGAGATGACAGAAAGCTAGGATGATTTGCAGGCAGGAGGACATGCTTCTTTGGAAGAGGTTTCACCATAGATTACCTCAATCCAGGGTCGGAAGACTGGAAAGTGGTCTGCAGAGTATCCCATGGGATGCCTTCTTCAAGACAATATTAGACTAGCATTGGATCCTGCCTCCAGACTACTAAAGGGTTATTTTCAGAGTAGCAACACCAGAGCACATGTTTTGAGCAAATCAAATCCTTAAAATAATGAATTCATACATCCTGAGATATCAGTGACTTCAAAATGCCTTTCTCAAAATATACATATAGTTCCTGCTGAATCAACTATCTTTTTTTCTGTTCAACTGTATAATCTCTGCCCTCACACAGCTTAGAAACTGTCATGAGAGGTAAACAAATACACAAAGGACAAGGTAAAATAGAAGACTACAAAAGAGATCATGAAAATATCCTGGGAGTTCAAAGGTGGCAGATAACAAAAGGCTTCATGGAGGAGGTAGCCTTTGTGGCATTTGAGATCCGTCTTGCAACAGGGTTATAGGTGGATAGGCAGAGATGGTTGGGGGTGGGTGGTAGGAGGGACAGACAGAAGGAACCACAAGAATGAGGATATGGAGACAAAGAGCACTGAAGGGTGCGAATCATTAAGGATGGATTTATGTAAAGGATGTGGCCTAAGGACGACTCTTCTTTAAGGAAATTAGGTTTTAGAGGCAAAAGTCTGGTGCTTCCTGGTACTAAAATGACCCCAGTATGGTGTCTGCAGAATGCTTAGATAACTGCATAGATGGCTCGGCCATCTTTCCATTCGACCACACTACTGAGATACCCACTTGTTGAGTGACCTTAGACAAGCAACTGCCTCTCTCTGGGCCTCAGTTTTCATATCTATGAAATTAGGAGGTTGAATTATGACTTTGCATAATAATGAAAAGGAAATAAAAATAAATCACTTATTTATTTTTACTTCTTTATCATGCCTCTTTGAAATGGGAGTGGGAATAAAGTCGTATTTGTTTCCACATGAAAATAAAAGCCAGGGGGCCAATTCTGGACTTGGCTTGAGCTGTGCTTTGTCTGTTTTTCTGCACTGGCCCAGTACCCTTTACACTGGTGTAACTAACTCCATCGAAAGGGATGCAGATAGACAGCACGACTGTCCCTTCCTATCCGAGAGGCCCGAATAGATTCTACATTGCAGGACCACCAACTTGGAATTTCAGCTCAGTTCAGCAAACACTTTTGACTGGCTCCTGTGCTAGGCATTGTGCTGGGCTTATGTGGGGTGGAGATGCCTGCCAATCTAAGGCTAACAGGTAGACAGGGAAGTGGTTTCCAGACCTGATGCTTCTCAGAGTCACCGTGGAAGAATTTTTTAGAATGCAGACAGCCCCCAACTTAACAACGGTTGGACTTTCAATTTTTCAACTTTATAATGGTGCCAAAGTGATGTGCATTCAGTATGCTTCTCAACTTACAATGAGGTTATGTGAAATAAACCCATCATTAACTGAAGATACTGTCGATCAAAAATGTACTTTTGACTTACAGTATTTTCAACTTAGGAGAGGTCATAGGTTGAGGAGTATCTGTGCAGATTCCTGAGCCCCATCCCTTGATGCTGATGATCCAGTGAGCCTGGCTGGGGCCTGGGAATCTGCATACTAACTGCTGAAGGTGAGTGTGGTGCAGGGCCAAGCTTCAGAACCTTTGATCTAGAAAAGATTCTCAGTTATCACTGCTCAGAGTGACCATGTTCTCTCTTACTTGCACTTACATGAATTCATATGAATTTGGTATTGCATGAGTAAATTATGATTATATGAATTTATTGAGTATCCTATGTGCTTGATATAGGTGTTTACATCCCAGAGTTGGGGGGTAGAGATGAAGAATATAAGCCAGACTATGTTAAGATCTTCACTTCTGAGCACCCGAACAACTGGCAGCCTCCTTAGGAAGGCAAGTCATTCACATGTGAAGTGACATCATGGTCATCTTCTTCATTTTTCTCTTCGGCATTCATTTAAGACTCACATTTTATCACTAGAGACTGAAAAGAGTCACCTAAGACAGGCAGGTCAGGTGTTGTTATCTCTTTATTTCCAGATGTGGAGACTGAGGCTCAGAGAGGTGAATCCGTATGTTCAAACTCACATCTCCTGTCCTCAGTCCAGGGCTTCTCCCCGCTTCATGGGAGAAGCATCCTCCTCCCCAGAACAGTAGGCTCTGGAGCTGGGAGAGGCCACTGTGGGCTGGGTTGTAGGGGACAGCTTCAGGGATAGCCAGATTCAAGGCAGTAGAGAACTGTGGCTGTAGGCTGTTGCCAAAAATAGGGCAGCTGACACAGCTTTGATCTGGAATGATTCCTGCTGCTGAGAATGAGGTTTTTTATATCTGGATTCTCAGGTAGTAACACCATGACAACGTGTGTTTGTGTTGTTTCATCTGCACAGCATTCACATGTAGCAGAGAGAAGGTAGTTTATTCCCCACAAGTTTACCAGTGGGAAATGGAGGTCAAAGGTAGGACTTTCCTAAATGAAGAGAACTACTATTTATTGGATGCCTCCCATCTGCCAAGCAGTGTGCACGGCAGGCCTATATCATGAAATGCTTCATTTATTCCTCATAACTGTAGCCTGATTTTACATTTGGCAAACCCGAGGCGCACTCAGACTACTGATGGCCACGCAAGGCTTTGAGCTTGTCTGATTTCCAGGCCCCCATCCCCACCACACTGTGCTGTCCAGCTCACCTGGTGGAACTGGATCCTCTGAGTCCCAGGCCAGGGATCCTACTGTGCTCCTCCATCAAGGAAACCATAGCAGTAACAGCTCCACAAAGGACTTGGTATCTATCTTACTGCAGCATCCATGCTTGTCTAATGGAACCATGCACCAGAAGTAGCTACCCAAGAAACATTTCCACCAGAAATTTCTCTTTCTAGCTCCCCAAGAAACATTTCCACCAGAAATTTCTCTTTCTAGCTCCCCATCGAGCCTCAGAGAGCTGATAGGAATTGCTCAAGACCACCCAACTTATAAGTGGTAGAGCTGGGACTAAAAGGCAGGTCCCTCAACTTTCAGCCTCCCTCGTGCCCATGTGTCTCAGCATCCCTGAAGAATATCCAGACCAAGATGGCCAGAAGAGGAACCTGGAAGGGATGTGTGGGTGTCATGCAGCCCATGGCACAGTCTTCAGGCTGAGCTGCCTCCAGCTTGTCATCTCACCAGAGCTTTACATCCAGCCTTGGGAGAGGCCAGCTCCGTGACCTCTCAGTGTCATTGAGGAACTTCTTCCTAAATGGCTAACCCAAGTCTGTCTGCTGCATCCTACAGTGAGATGCACTGTGGTGAGAGCAGCTATTGGCATTCTGCTTCCGTGCTGTTTCCAGAGGTAAACTGAGTATAAATGGAACTACAGCCTGTCCCATTTTGTACAGTTGAGTTCTAAAACCAGCCTGCAAGGATAATGCTATAAGAATGTCCTGCTAGCCCCAAGGGTGTCTTTTACAACAAGTTCTTGTTCCCTCGTAATTCTTCTGACAAATTCTTCTTTTGATCCAGACTTTCCTAGCCATCATTTCATTCCAGAAGTGGCATGTGTGTGCAAACACTCATGCTTGAGGGGGGACAAGCAAAGGGGATAAGAGGGGAAATGGGAACTCGAAATCTGCTCAAATGTGGTAAAGAAATATATCCAGAAAGTACTGCCTACTCACCAAAATACTATTTGCTTTTTTTATTCTTTCCTGAGTAGAATTTCCTGTTCAAACTTGAAAATGAAAATTCCTCTACTTCAAAATGAACAGGCAAGAAATGCTGTAGGCTGTGTTTCCCGGGGGGGACTGACAGCCATCTGCCCTGAGACTGACTGTCGAATCTGAACTCTGTGTACTTGTTAGTGTTGTTTATGGGAGGGGTGAGGGAAGGGAGGAAGCAACAGGGACCTGCTAACCCCATGAATTCTCCTTCGTACCCTTAAAAAGTCAAGTGCTTGGCCAGGTGCGGTGGCTCACGCCTGTAATCCCAGCACTGTGGGAGGCCGAGGCAGGTGGATCACAAGGTCAGGAGTTCAAGACCAGCCTGGCCAAGATGGTGAAACCCCATCTCTACTAAAAATACAAAAATTAGCCGGGTGTAGTGGCGGGCGCCTGTAATCCCAGCTACTCAGAAGGCTGAGGCACAGAATTGCCTGCACCCAGGAGGCGGAGGTTGCAGTGAGCCAAGATCACGCCACTGCACTCCAGCCTGGGTGACGAAGGGAGACTCCATCTCAAAAAAAAAAAAAGTCGGGGGCTTGCCAAGTTCACTTTTTGCGGCAATGGCAGGGAAATTTTAAGAGCTGGTTTTTGTGATCTTTATCAGACCTCTTCCTCTGTCCTGCCCACAGGTCAGTGATGGGAATGATAACATTGCATTAAAAGAGAAGTGATTCCCCAGATGTGGACATCTTAGTGCCTGGGAGGCAGACGTCTTTAGAGTGCTGGGGGTTCCTCCCAATAGCTAACTTACCTGTTCTTAGGACATATTCCCTTGAGTATCTTCTATTATTTTGTTGATTAATTGAGGGTTATGAAGTTGTTACAAAAGCAGCAGAAATTTTGAAAGGAAGATAAAACAGGTAGAAACTGTTATTTAATTAGGGGCACAAAAGCCAGTTCCAGCTTGAGTATTAACCAGCTGTGTGGCCTGGGCAGCTCCCCTGCACTTTTGGGACCACGGTTTCTTCAGCTATAAAGTGAAAGTTGAGGGTTCCTCTGAGTGCTAAAATCTTGCTTCTCTGTGATTATTGTTTTTAAAGTGCCACTGTCATTTCAAAACACATACATGGGGATCCCCCAGGTGAATGTGGCCTTGTGCTGTATCTGAGAGGTTTAGTCATGTCACTCGGAAAGGCTGTGCTTCCTACAGCTGCCAGTGGCTTTGGCTAGCTCACGAGGGTGGGATTCTGAATGTGCTGGTTTCTTCTCCAAGGGATTGGCCAAATGCCAGATGTTTCCATCTCCCTCCTCTCACCCCTCCTCACATGGCTGTGTCTAAAGAGATTCTTTTGATGCATCCTGTTAGACCTGTCCATTAATCTTTCAAACCTACACATGATGAACGTCCATCCTTGAATTCTGACAAAGATGAGGTATGTTTCACTGTCCAATTTCCAAATCGGAATGAATGTATTTCCCAGCACTGCAGCATAGCGACAACACACCAGCCCTCCTCAGCTGCCTGTCCTGTTCTCCTCCCTCCTTCCCTTTGTCCCATCAGCATCTCCCCTGGATTTATCCTGCTGTACTCCTTGGACACCCTTGAAAGTGGAGAGAGAACAGTTCTCATTCCCTTTCCCCAAACTCTGTCCTAAAGCACCACTCCCCACCTCCCTACCACGCCTGCCCCTCCACCCCCCACATTTTCCCTCTGATGAGATTTCCTCTCTGAGGGAATATTTTGGTCCTGTTCTCTGTTCCCAAACAAATTCCCCAGGTCCTTTAAATCTGGTTTCAATCAACATAATCACAGTCTGTTCGATGATATCAACTCTGCCTTGATTTGGTTGTGAGATTCATGCTGCGTCCTCCACCTCCTCAGGCTGTTTTATATATACACACTTAAGTGCACATATATATGTATATATATTACATAGGATGTATGTATTTGATGTATTGAGAGAGAGAGACATTTTCTACCGTGCCTGTAATTACTTTTTGTCTTCCTCCAAATCAGTATCTTAATGCATATCACCTAAACTGGATTCGTTTTGAGAACACTGGGGCCTTTTTTTCACTTTTCAAGAACAGCTATCTAATTCTGGGCCAAAAACTAGTTATCAAGTGAGGGCAGGTAATGGAGTTGTATCCAATGAGGGGACATTTGCTTCTCCATTTGATACACTCCTCACCAGTACCATGGCGTTTTCTCTTCAGTCTTCATGCCTATGCTGTTACGAGTCCTTTCTTGTATTTGAAAGAAAAGATATGGGGCAGCCCAGGAAAGCTCTGATGGAGGCTATAAAGACAACATAAATGTAAACTAAAAAATGGTAGCTTAGAGCTTAATGGTAGCATTTCAGGATGCTCACCACGTGCTGAATTCTACCAGCCTGACGCCGATGCTGCCCGGGTTATGCTGGGATATAGTGACACAGGACACTGTGCTGGGGAATAGGGAAGATCTCCTCCGACCAGGTGGGTCATCAACACTCATCACTCAGAGGGGAGGGGGGATACCACCTAGAACAGAGAAAGCGGCTGGGCATGGTGGTTCACACCTGTAGCCCCAGCACCTTGGGAGCCTGAGGCGGGTGGATTGCTTTAGCCCAGGAGTTAAGAGACCGGCCTGGGCAACATGGCAAAACCCCATCTCCGTTAAAAATAGAAACATTAGCCTGGCGTGGGGTTGCACACCTATGGTTCCAGCTACTCAGGAGGCTGAGGTGGGAGGATCGCTTGAGCCTAGGGGGTCGAGGCTGCAGTGAGCCATGACTGTGCCATTGAACTCCTGCCTAGGAGACAGAGTGAGATCCTGTCTCAAAAAAAAAAAAAAAGACAGAGGGAGAAGTTGCTGAATCCATCTTATAAATCTATAACAGAAAATTATGGCAAGTTGTGGCTTTTAATTGCCAGAGCTGTGCACTTAAGAGAGAAAAGTCTTTTTGTGAATTCCAAAAATGTAATTGTATTCATTGAACACTGAAGTCAGGAGGAGTCAGACCATAACGACATGAGAGCCATTTTCCCAAACAGCAGACTAGAAGGGGAGGGCTTGGAATGGGTGGTGGCAGAGCTTAGACACACGCTGGGAGGGGAGAGAAGTGGGGGCAGAAAGGTGGCCTGTGTAGAGTCCCATGAGAAAGACTGACCTGCACTGGCAGGCATCTTTAGGGACCCAGGTCACCATGTGGGGCCAGTGGACAGTCTCCAGGGCACAGTGACACAGCCTCATGGGGAAAACTGCACAGCTTCACTTAAATATAGGTGACATATGGACGTAAGAATTCATGATTAATCTAGAACTAACCCTGACCAGTAAGGCCAAATGTAGAAAAAATGTAGGAACCCTGACCAAACCTTCCTCGAAGGTCACAGATCTTACGGAATGCGTCTCTCTTTCACATTTCAAAATAACAATTTTTGAACTATGTATTTTTTAACAAGTAATTTTTTATTTTGGGATAATTTTAGACTCATGGCATCCACTGTGTTTTTAATTACCCACATGTTTGATTCAGTAAGGTTCCCCATATTGAAACAAAAAAAAGGGGAGAGGGCTGGGCGCGGTGGCTCAAGCCTGTAATCCCAGCACTTTGGGAGGCCGAGAGGGGCTGATCACGAGGTCAGGAGATAGAGACCATCCTGACCAACACGGTGAAACCTCGTCTCTACTAAAAAAAAAAAAAATACAAACAACTAGCCGGGCGAGGTGGCGGCGCCTGTAGTCCCAGCTACTCGGGAGGCTGAGGCAGGAGAATGGCGTGAACCCGGGAGGCGGAGCTAGCAGTGAGCTGAGATCCGGCCACTGCACTCCAGCCTGGGCGACAGAGCGAGACTCCGTCTCAAAAAAAAAAAAAAAAAAAAAAAAAAGCGAGGAGAGGGACGTCGTTTCCCTTTGACACTGTTACTTGTTCCTAAACTCGTTTTAAGAGAGACTTCTGGAGTAGAGGTTTGAATGAGAAGAAGTTGTACAGCTGGGATTCTTCCCTTTCTCTGCTATGAGGACAGGAGTTCTCACTCATCTCCGCCAAGAGCAGGAAGCTGGATTAACTGCCACAAGCAGCAAGTGCCTAGTACATCCACGCTTTGCAGCAGGAAAACACCCCCTCACCCTGAAGTTTGATTCCTGAATCCTGTGTCGCAGTCTGAATGCTGAGGCAGAAGTGGGGACATCCGTGTTCCTGGGGCATTCCGCTTGCAGTCCTGGCTGTAGCCATCCATGTAGTTCCTGTTGCTAAGTCTCTCCTGCCACCTCTTCTTCTCATGGCTGCAGGGCAGGGGGCCATGCCCTCCTCCTTATTTCCTGTCCCTGAGTGAATGTGCCCCCTGCCTTCTCCCAGGTCTCTGCTGTGGCGGCTGGAGAAGGGGACTGCCTGTGGCTTCACGTGGGATTCAGCACTGTCTTTCCTTCCCCTCTGCTCGGCCTGCCCGTACTTGTCCAGCAGAGCAGTAAGACCAGAAGACAGAGCATTCCCCTTACCTATGAAGTCAAATGCATGTGTGGAACATGCCACCCAGCCTGCAGGCTCTCTACAATAAAATACGGCTCATAAGACAAACGTGTAGCCCAGATGATTTCTGATAAAGTCTATTATTTTGAAATCCATATGTATGTCTCTCAGCCACTGATACCCGCAGAAGCTGCACATGTTGTCAACACCTGCTTTGAACTCCTTTCCTTCCCACCCTTCCTTTTGGCAATGCAAGTTTCCATTCATTTTCTGCATTACTGGTCTCCTCTCTTCTCCCCTACTACTAGATCTTACAATAAACATTTGAAATCGTTTATTTGTCCACAGTGTGATTTCTGTTGAGAAACATGGGGCTCACCGACTTTTGGGTCTCTTCTAGCACTAGAAATTCCTCCGGTTTTTATAGACTATTTCATGGGCTATTAATGTGGAACAGACGGCCTTTAGAAACAGCAATCCACAGGGGCCCAGAGACCTGGATTCATATTTCTCCTAGCGTCAACTAGTGGGTGACCGTAGAAATGTCACTTTCCTTGTCAGGCCTCAGTTCCCTTATCTGTCACACAGAAGCACTGCGTGAGTTTGGGAAACCAATACTATGTCGAAATGTACAAAATAATATTAAAGCACAGATATTCTATTCCCTCCAAGAATACATCAAGCAAAGGAACTGACATTGCAAGAAGATTTTGAGGAGATGGCTGGATGCACTGGAGCGGGGTTTGCTGAGGGGAGCCAGGCCCTTACCTGGAGCTTCTCAGAAGAGGCAGCTTCAGTGCTGGCTGTTGATTGCATGCATCTTTTTCTGTGTCTGTGCGTTCAGGGGCCCTTCTTTGGAGATAAGGAAAGGGTTCTGGATGGAGAGCCGTGAAGAACAGTGAGAACCTGACATGAAGAGGTTTGTGTAGAGGGGAAGACTTCTGGACAGTGGCTTGACTTTGCTCACTGGGCATTTATTTCTGGATCTCTGTAGAATTCAGGGACAGCTCTCCCCATGCATAGCTGTCTCCCAGAGACAGAGCTCTTCCTAGCAGAAAGTAGAAAGTGGGCTTCAGGCATCCTGGAAGTTGTCTTTCTTGGTGGGTAATAAAAAGGCTTGGAGAGAGAGGAGAATCAAATCTCCCACGTGTGCATCTTGCCTGCGAGTCTCATGCAGAGATGTCTTATGTTCAACATAGAAAGCAGGCCTGGCGGCTCCAAGACCTTCCTCTGCACACCGTCCATTTTCACATGGTTTCATTTTGATAATTATGTGTTCTGAGGTCCTGGTCAAGAAAGCATCACCTGGCAAGAAGTGTATTTGGCCAATGGTAAGGTTACCATCTCTATGTAATTAGGCTGCATAAAGCTTTGTTTGTAAATTTATTAATGGGAATAATTTGACATTTCTACACACTGACATTACCCTCATGGAATGGATAAGAATCTCAAGGCTTGTTGGATGAAAGAAGGGCAGTGGTTGGTGTGATGGGGAAGGAAAGTATAAGCAGGCAGCTAGTGCACCTGAGCATTTGGGAAACAGAACAGAAATCATAGAATGGCAGGCCTAATTCTAGCTCTGTCACCTACTGGCTGTTTGTTTTTGGACAAATTATTTACCCTTCCTGAGATTCAGTTTTCTTACATTTAAAATAAAGAAAATATTTGTCCTCATATTGAATGGATTGGGTTACTATCATGGATCAACTTGAAAATACACTGAACCGTATAAATGTCAGGAGTTACATGACATTCGGGACCTCCACTGCCACCCTCACTTTCTCCCTCCAGTGGTCACTCACTCTCTGTTCCTCTTCCTGGGTCAGAGCTTCTGTTACTCCAGCCTGGGCCTGCCTCAAGCCGGGAGACGAGGAGGGTTTTCAAGGCTGACTTGACTGCCACTACTGGTCTCTCTTCTCATTTGCACCTGTCTTCTCCCCGCTGGGCTCAGTGTTCCTGGGAGGGTGATACTGAGGGAGAAAGCTGTGGCAGAGGGAAGTGGCAGGGTTAGAGACCACAGGTTCGCAGAAGTTAGCCTCAGAGTTAGCCTTTTGGCATTGTTCTAGGGAACCAGTGATCACAGATATCTATGTTGACACCTGTGTTAATTTATCCCCAGAGCCATTATTCAGTGAATTTCCTAAGGGGAAAAACATTCTCCAGCATTCTCTTTCTTTGGGCCAGGAGAGCACTTTCTCTGAGTTTTACTTGCAAGCTAGATATATTCTTGAAAGGCTCCAGCAGCAGAGTTCCTGTCTTGTTTAGTTCAAAAACAGCTCCTGGCCCGTCTCTAAATGGTCTTGCTAAAAACATCTCCTCCCCATCCAGACCTGAACTTAAGCTTCAGACTGCTGTCCTCTCTTTCTGCCACTGTGAGAGACCTATGCCTCTTTTCTCATTGACTTTTGCCTGCCCAGCCCTCCCCAGATCCTTGTGCATCTCCTAGGAAGTGCATTCTTTCCACTCCACACACATAATTGTGCAACTTGTGCTGGGACCCCATTAGGCACTGGAGCTGCAGATAGCAATGAAATGTGGGCCCTGCCCTCAGGAACTTCAAATCCACTAGTTACCTAGGGCCACACTGAGTTTCCTGATGTGGTAGGAAGCCCTCCCAGGGCCTTGTCCGTGCTTAGACGCTGTCTTCACAGAGGTGGTTAAGGGGCATTTTGGCCCTGCCCTAGTTTTTACAAGTCCCTGGGTGTTAACTCCTACTTTCTTTTATTTGCAGGTTCTCCAGTCTTACGCATTCTCTCTTATTCCTAAAAATTTCCAATCTAATGCTGACACTGTGTTAGAACTGTAGGGCCAGGAAGCCCTGCTGGGGGAATCATGGTCTAGTAGGTGGTGCGTGAGAGAGAGGAGACTCTGGTCCAGAGCGGCTTCTGAATTCTGAGCAAGTCCCTTCCCATCCTAGTGCAGCTATCCTTCCCCATGTCCTGCTGAGCTGCCTTCCTTCTTGTCTCTCCTTCCCAAAGAGAGGCAACCATGCCTTTCTGGGCAGTGGGCAAGGGCTGCTGGAATTGAGATTTTTATTTTTCTCTTTGGCACCTGAATCCTTCCTTTGCAGTTGCTGACATGCAGTTTTGTGTGAGATCACCCATGTCATCCATCATCTTCAGGACACCCAGAAACTCCTGCTCCTACCTCTCTCACCCTGGCATACGCATCTTCAGTCCCCTTCTGGTTCACCCTAGTTGGTCTATTGCTCTTGGCCGTGGATAAATATCTTTAAAGGGTACAGGTATCCATGTGGAACGCCTTCGGAGAAGAGTGAGCATGGAATTTATTATCCAAAGTGGGACACTTGAGAGTGAAAGGGCGAGCTGACAATAATGATTCCAGGACAAAAGCATATTTCAGGCTTCTTAAGAGCTTCATCCCTTTGATGCAGTGGCTTTGTTTCTAGGAATCTTTTATGGAGTACCTACCATGAGCCAGGCACCATTGCAGGTGCTAAGGATATCAAAACACATCAAAAGAGAGCGTACAGTTAAGTGGAGCAGACAGGCAAGAAAAAGGATGCTTGTAAAAGAATGCGGTAAGTGCTGAGAAGTCTTTCTCAGAGACCTGATGTATGAACAGGGTCAGACAGTTACATAGTAGTTAGCCAGGGAAGGAGAGGGAGAAATTGCCTTCGTGGCACAGGGAGTTGTCAGGGGAGCCCTGGCAGAGGTGACAGTGTACATGGTGTGTTTGGAAAACCCAGGTCCCTCACTGAGGCTGCTGTGCACAGGGAGAGGAGGGCTGGCCAGAGATGAGGCTGGCAAGAGAGGCGCCCAGGAACCAGACAATGCGGGGCAGACGACACTGAGGAATTTTAGCTTGATCTTGGAGGTTATAGAGAAGAACAGAAATTTCTCCAGCTGAGGAATGACCCAATTCCATTCCAGTGCGGGGAAGAAATGATAGGGAAGGCTGGGAGAGGGCAAAATAGGGTCTCAGAAACCATTTAAGAGTCTATTGAAGTAATCCAGGCAAGAGAGGTAGCATGGGCTATAGAGAAAAGGAGGGTGGCTTTTGAAAAATAGGAGGAGGCAGAGTCAACTGGAATTATTAAAGATCAATTCGATGTGAGGGGCAGGGAAGAAAGGAAGAAAGAGGACTCAAACATGATTTCTGGTGCTGCCTTTTCCCAAGAGAGAAAATCCAAGAGGCCGGAGGAGGAGCAGGGTTTGGGGGAGGATGGTGACTTCAGCTTTGGATATAGCACCCTTGAGATTCCTCTGCAGTTCGGGTGGAGATGTCTAGTAGGCCATGGATGTCCCATGGGTGTCTATGGGTTTGGAGTGTAGGACGGAGGTCTGTGCCTGGAGATGTGAGTGTAGACGTATCCACACATCAGCAGGGTGGATGAGATTGTACAATCATATCCTCAGATGAGAAGGGATAGCAGAATGTCAGAGAAGAATATGGGAAGAATGCAAGGGAAGTGCTGGTGGTGGTAGTAGGAAGACCAGGAGAGGTGCCGTCTGGAGGAGGGATCGGAGTGTCCAGTGGTTCAGAGAGCACGAGGGAGGAGGGGCTGTGGCACACCTGCCTGACTTTGAAATGAGGAATGGTATTCTAGGTGGGGCTGTTTCTTTAGGGACCTGGTGATGATGGACATAGGGAATGCTGCTCTCTGGAAGACAGCATGTGGCTGGGATCAGATAATTACAAAATTAAAGGACAACTATTTTATTTTATTTCTCTAATACTGGCAACATCTGAACACTATCTACAGAGGGAGGAAAACCTTTAAGGAGGGGTAGGTTGAAAATATGTCTGGGCCAGGCGCGGTGGCTCACACCTGTAATCTCAGCACTTTGGGAGGTTTCGGCGGGAGGATCGCTCGAGCCCAGAAGTTTGAGACCAGCCTGTGCAACATGGCAAAACCCCATCTCTACAAAAAATATAAAAAATTAACTGGGTTTGTGGTGCGTTCCTGGGGTCCCAGCTACTTGGAAGGCTGAGGTGGGAGGCATCACCTGAGCCCAGGAGGTCAGGGCTGCAGTGAGCTGTGATTATGCCCCTGCACTCTAGACTGAGTGACAGAATGAGACTCTGCCTCATAAAAAAAAAGAAAAGAAAGAGAAAGAGAGAAAGAAAGAAAAAGAAAGAAAGAAAGAAAGAAAGAAAGAAAGAAAGAAAGAAAGAAAGAAAGAAAAGGAAAAAAGATAAGAAAAGAAAAACAAAATAAAATAAAAGAAAGAGAAAATACATCTGGGATGGAGGCCCTGATGGAAGAAGGCTTCTGAGGAAATGGGCGTGGGGCCCAGAGTGTTGGTACAGGGCCTGCTAGAGAGCGGGTATGATAGGGTCGGCCCTGCCACTCAGAGAAAATTTTGGTTATACTCACAGCAATCGCACTTCCTGGTTGACCCAGGGCAGTCCTACCGTGCAAAATTATTGCTTACACCCCTTTTCACTTTCGAAAGTTTAGGTGATAAAGTATCTGGTCACCTTAAGAGAATACATCTAAGGAGATTTGCAGGTGGAGTCAGACAGCTGAGGGAGCTCCTACCTGAAGGACTCTGTGCAGCAGGAGGCAGGATTCTCTGTATGATGTTCCAAGAGGCTTGAGGAGATGGGAGCTGCTGTGAGGGGAGGGAAGACCTAAAATGAGAAAAAGAGCCAATTGTTGATCTACAGTAAGGGCTGAGCAGACAGCCCTTGAGAACATCAATTTGCTGGGCACCAAATAGTTCACAGGCCACGTTTCCCCGTCTTTAGCAGCCTGTGTGTCTGCTGGGAGAATAGATGTATAAACTGATCTGAGGTTGGGGCTGCACAGGGCAGATGTGGCCAGAGCGTAAGGAAGTGGCTGGAGTGGTGGACCATGAGAATAGCACACCCATAGTAAGCTTTGCACATGGAGCTACTTATTGCAGCATCGTTTATGGGAGCAGAGGATTCAACATAGTAAATGTCCAACAAGGGGGTGTCATCCGGTAAATTATGGCAAAGGAATGTGATGGAATATTATGTGGCCATCAGGATTTTGTTTAGGTAGAATTGTAATACAAGGGGAGAAAGCCTAGATTGTAATAGTAAGTGAAATAAGAAAGTTCCAGAATGATGTATATTAAACCATCTTGACTATAATGCATAGAAATTTTTGATGTATTTTTAAAAGGTTGGGCACAAATATTCCATAATGATACCTGTGGGAGCCGATAGATGATATATTTTTGTATTTTTAAATTTTTCTTCAAAAGTTCATCATATTACTTTTATAATAAGGAAAAATCATCTCTCTAGGAAAAATTATTTAAGGCAAAAATAAACATAAAAAAGGGTGTATGTAATCACGGTTTAATTGGGCCTTCTCAGAAAACCACTGTAGAGAGTTTTTATTCTCTAGTTTCCCCGGGGCGGGGAATATGAGCAGCATGGCCCTAGTGTTTGAAAACATGGGTTTTAGAATCAGACATGCCTGGGTTTGAATCCCAGCTCCAGCTCTGCTAAGCTGAGCTATAGTATTGCCATGGTGTGATCTCAAGCAGGCTACCCTTATTTACGAAATAGAATAATACACATCCCCAGTCTCTTCTTTATAATTCTAAAACCCAAAAAGCCCTGAAAACCCAGAGTCGTTTCTTAAAGTGACAGCAAATTCATTTGGCTGTAAAGCCTAACCTGAATTGAGCTGGTCTTGGTTTCACTTCGGTGAATATAATTTTGCAGTGGAAATATTACCAGGTTTCATCATTGGATGTTCGCTCAGATCTTTTTTTTTTTTTTTTTTTTTTTTTTTGAGACGGAGTCTCGCACTGTCGCCCAGGCTGGAGTGCAGTGGCCGGATCTCAGCTCACTGCAAGCTCCGCCTCCCGGGTTCACGCCATTCTCCTGCCTCAGCCTCCTGAGTAGCTGGGACTACAGGCGCCCACCACCGCGCCCGGCTAATTTTTTGTATTTTTAGTAGAGACTCGCTCAGATCTTATAGAGGGTGTGAGGTGATATGCAGGGTTCAGGTAAGTTGTGAACTGCAGGATCTGCCTCACAGGGTTATGGTAGAATGAAGTCGGGTTGTGATTGCAGGGTCCTCAGCACAGTTCTTGCCGGAGAGTAAGTACTGACAGAGGTAGTTATCATCACTATTGATGCTATAATTATTCGTGAGCCTTCAGGAGTGTGTGATTTCTGCTTGCCTCTCTTCCCTCCATTTCTTTCTTTATTAGGATGCTTGAGAAGATGGAAGTATCACATATAATGAGAATTTAGGATGCTGTTGTTTAGGACACGGGAGGGCAAAAATGGGAACTTCCAGCAGAGACATTCTCCTGCTTCTTATTCCAGATTTCTCGCTTGCTGGGGCATTAGCTGTAGGACATACTGCACATTAACAGGACACGCAAATACTGGAAGAGCTAATGGAAGAGTAAGCCTTACTCCCTTGGTGACTGCTTTAGTCTCAAAGCACATGTGTTCATCATAAAATGGGAATCTATTTACACCATAGTTGCTGTACATTTAAAGGTTTACTGTGCTTTAAGCTAAAACTAGCCTTCTATCAGATGTGTTTTTAATTGAAAAGTGGCTATTTACTGCTTTCCATAGGAATCCACAATAAGATCTTTTCATTGCAAACCCTCCTAGTATCTTTCAAATGCAATTCAATTCACAAAAATTGATTTGCCTTCCACGATTTTCAGAAGCCTAAATAGAGGCAAACTGAGGCCCACCTGCAAGACTACAGTTATTACTTCCTCCTTGTGCTTGGAAGCGTCCGTGCATTGTAAATTCTGTTCGTGTGGCATCCCCCAACTGCATTATTAACATCACCAGGAGGAATTAAAATGTATCATGTTGTAGGATCAAAAGTTTCACATTCTGAACCATTGCCAGCATAAAAAGAATGTCCAGACCCTTCCGTCTGACTACAGTCGGCAGGGATCCCCGCCCCAGCAGCCATGTGACTCACTTCCATTGTGGTGAGGGTCACTCGTGGCTTACACAGGCCTGTGGCCCGACAGGCCTCCCTGTGGGGCAGCATTTAGCCTTTTCAACACCAGCTTAGGATCACAGACCCTCAGGTCTTGAAGGAACTTTTTGGAGTTTCCTCTATTAAACCCGGTTTGAATGTGGCCGTTTAGACTGCACGTCTAGAAACATTACAGCATTGTTAGTAGCAAATTGAAATAAATCTCCAAATAAACGACTCTAACATTTTGCAGAGGAGCTCGTCTGTTGCCTCTTAGGAGGGCTCTAATCTCTTTCTATTTCAGCTCATCAGGTCCTCGTTGTCCCCTACTGTATATGCCCAGCACAATGTCAGGGCACATTTCTGCAGAATGGATTCCAACGGATCCTCCGTGTTAATCCATTCATTCTTTGCCAATTGCAGGGTTCCTTGCCAAGCCCGTCAGCACACTCGGAGCTTCTGAAGTCAGAGACCTCAATTACATTCCTTCAGTTGTCCCATGAGCCCTCGTGCGTCATCCAAACTCATCATCAAATATATTTTCCTTCGTTATTGTCATTTTCTTAATACCACTCTTGTTGAAAGAGGATTGTTTTAGATACAATTTTGCCTCACTTGTTTCATCTCCAGAACACAATCCATCTATAGGCTAAATAGAGCCAAGATTTGCCGGAGAGAGGAGATAGCGGGTGAGGCTGGTGAAGCTTCCCTCTGGTTAGAATTAGAAAGAAGTGGATGCAGAACTTGGGCTAGTAATGGATCCGTCCGTCTCCCTAGTCAAGAGGACATTCTTGCAGCCGGAGGTGGTTCCACTTTGGAAACGATCTATGTTGTGTAAACTGGTGCATCACAGATACTGTTAGAGTATCTAACAGATGCTGATCAAGCGTGGTCTGCATTTTGTAGATATGAGGGCTCTCCCTTAGGTTTACAGCCGGATGAAGGAACTCCACTTACTTGGTGATCACAGGCATGTGGCCCACCCTGCTGGGCTCTAGGACTTCGAAACTAGAGAAGGCTATCCGTTAGGAAGACTGTGGGATCAGGAGTCGGGAAGCAGAGATTCTGCTTGTAGTTTTACATCTAGCAGTAACAACTTTGAGCCCATCCCTCACCTACTCTATGCCCTGGATTTCTTGGCTTTAACATAGCAAAATCCTCTCTTTATAGTTTTCCTAACTCCATCTCTCCCCAAAAAGCTGGAGATGTAAGTTTTAAATTTCAGTCCTTGGCACAGATTAGGTGTTCAATCTCTCATCCTTCCGTCCTTCAAGATAGCTGATGGCTCAGCCATGTATGTCCTGGACAGGGCTCTCTGTGTCTTTTTTGAAAGCCTTGATGCTCTCAGGCTGGTGTCTAGGCCTCACGTTTTCCCACTTGTTTGTTCCTAACTCCAGTGTTAGGCTGTGGGCTTGCCTCACTACCTGTTTCAAGGCGGCCTCTGTTTGATCCCCAGAGCATTCCTGGGAGTCTGAGGCCTTTAAGGACTCCTGTGCTCTCAAGGAAGAAGAACTGTAGCAGCTCTCAGGCTTCCTTGATCTATTCAAAGTCATCTTCATCGCCTCCTGTGCAGCCCCTCCAGAGCTGTTGAACGCCACCTTTTTCCTCTTTCGGGAAACCCACAAAACCTTGCATGGGGTTGTGCTTTGTGTGGTTTTCCAGCATCAAATTCAGTCATCAAAAGATGCATCAGGAGGGTGGAGGGGGTGGCGCCTGGGGCGAGGGTCAAGCAAGGAAGGCTAGAATGTCTGTTTGCATTCGCAAAGGGAGCATTGGAAGTTAGGTTGGAAAAAAAATCCCACCGGCCATTATTTACCACAGTGGGTAGCCTCGGCAGGAGGGGGAGCTGGGTGGGAAAGGAAGACAATAGAACGCTGTGTTGCCTTGCTGTAAAAGCTTGCTCTAAGCAAATAATGTGGCAAGCTCAGTCAGAGCCCTGCTCAATTAGCCCCAGTGCTTAAAGGAGGGTCTCCCTGCAGCTGTTGGCGGCGGGCGGGCTGGAGCAAAGGCAGGAGCACTCTGGGGCACTCGGGAGGCGAACCTGCAGGAATATTGCATGGGAGTGGACCAAGGAGGGAGACCAAAGGACCCTCCAACCTGATCCCAGTCCCTACTTCTTGAACAGAGGGCTACAGAGGAGGTTGGCGGGGTCACTCTGGGGAGAGGCAATGTGGGGAGACCACGGAGGAGGTGACCAGAAAAGTGAGTGCAAACGTTTCATGCCAAGAGTGACCGACATATGGAACGTGTTATCCGGAAGGGTTACAGGCTGGAGGAGCTCCTAGAGATTTTCAGGGGGTGGGGTGGGGGAGGGGGAAGCCTTCAGAAACTCAAGGAGGTTTCTAAACAAAAGGAATTTGAGAAGGGTTGGAGAAATAATGAGAAATGCAAACTTGACCCAGAGTTTCTCCTTCCATCTCATGGCTTCTCCCCTGCCTGTCCTCACATGTTTCCAGTTCATGGGGACCCAGGAAGGCCACTGGAGCCCTGTGCCTGACTCCACGTGCACCACACTGGGGGTGTGGGTGGTGGGTAAGGAGGACCCACAGCGCCGACTCGCTCCTCTGTGTTGAAAGGGACGCAGAGAGCGAGAGCCCTGCCTGGCTTTAGACCCCTGTGGACGACAGCAGGCTGCTAACACCGGGATGGTCTCCGGATGATTTACTCCGGTTCCTGCCCTTGCTAGAGAAGCAATTTGATGCCGGGCTGGGACTGAAAAACAGACTTGTCCAGGGACTCACAGTGGCCAAAGGGGAGGCTGGGAGTAGATGCAGGCTCTTGATCCCTTCAGCTTTTTGGCGTCTCCCCTTCTCAGCATCCCTCGCCCAGCACACCACGCACACATGTACATACACATGCAGACACACACACCAAACAGAGGCACACAGAATAACACCACACCCACATGCACACATGCACAGACATACACGCAGCACAGACACACACAGAATAACACCACACACATGCACATACAAACAGAATAACACTGCACACATGCACACACACGCAGAATAACACCACACACATGCACACTCACCACACACACAACACCACACACACATGCACATCCACACACCTCACACACACACACACAGAATAGCACCACACACACAGGCACACACATACGCACACCACACACGCAGAATAACACCGGAAACATGCACACACACGGACATACACACACCATACACAGAATAACACCACACATGCAAATACACCACACACACACACAGAATAACACGACACACATGCACACATGCACACAGACATAAATCACACACACAATAACATAACGCCCATGCACACACAGTCACACCACACAGATACCCAGAATACCAGACACACATGCACACACACAGACCCACTCACAGAATACACATATGCACACACACATGCATACACGCACCACACAGAATAACACCGCACACACATACAGACACAGACATACACACACATACACACACCACAGACACAGATATACTCACAGAATACACACATGCACACACATGTATTGACATACACCACACAGGCAGAATAACACCACACACACACCACACACACAGAATAACACCACACACATATGCACACGATACAGAGACACACACCTGGACATATACACCGCATGCATACAGACACACACATGCATACTACACACATGCACACACAAGCACATACATACACAGACATGACACATGCATACATATACACAACACACAGACACACCCACAGGCTTACACAGACACCACACACAATATATAGATATGCACACAACACACACACACAGAGACAAACACACAGACACACTCACAGGCATACACAGACACCACACACAACATACAGATATGCACACAACACACACGCAGAGACAGACACACTCACAGGCATACATGCACGCATACACATACTACACACAGACACATCTGCAGTCATACACAG
The DNA here is from genome assembly GCF_003255815.1 of Theropithecus gelada. NCBI lineage: Eukaryota > Metazoa > Chordata > Mammalia > Primates > Cercopithecidae > Theropithecus > Theropithecus gelada. The sequence continues at coordinate 99,185,990 of NC_037679.1, read as the reverse complement.
ATACTATGCACATAGAGACATACGACACACACACACAGACACGCATAGACGTGTATATGTGTGCCTGCATGTGCGCGCGCGCGCACACACACACACACACACACACACACACACACACTGCTTGACTTGTTTCCCACAAGACGGGTACTGGCTTGTTGCTTGTAGCCCTCCTGTCCCAGCCTGTGTTGGCCAGGGTGCCAGGCACTGCCACCCCTCTTGGGACGAGGCACAGGTGGCCTGTGTGATCACGGTCTGTTCTGAGCGCCTCTTCCTGAGCTGGGAAGTGCTCTGTGACACTGAGTGCCCGTGCCTTCGTCTTTCCCGTGGTGCTGGGACTTGGCCACCTGCTGCATCTACAGCACCCGCATGTTCACTTCCCTGGCAGTAGAAAGAAATGTAGGTTAGTGCAGGGAGGTCACTGGCTTTGGGGATGGTGGCAGGGTGGAGTGATCTCTAATGTGAATGGAAGTGCACATGTCCTCTGGACCCGCAGCAATGCTGGCTTCAGAGGGGCCTTCTCTGCCACCTTTCCACTTTTCCCTAACCAGGTAGAAGAGCCACCGCCCAGAGTCTTGGACTCAGCTGAAACCCCCTGTTCAATAAGAGACCCCCCTTTTCACTGTATCTCTCTCTTCCTCCCAACTCACTGTCTCTCTCTCTGTCTCCTTCACTCCCTGTCTCTGTCCTCTCTTCTCTGTCTCTCTGCCTCCCTCTCTGTCTGTTTCTCACTCTGTATCGCCTTTTTCTCTCAATCTCTGTATCTATCTCTCCTCCTTTCTCTTTATCTCTCTGTCTCTCCCTCTGTCTTTCTCTCTGTGTGTTTTTATTTTTCGGTCTCCCTGCATCTCTGTTTCTATCTCCCTCTCTCTTGGCTCTGTATCTTTGTCTCCCTCTCTCCCTATCTCTGTTTCTCTGTCTCAGTCTCTCTCTGTCTTTATGTCTCTTTTGTTTATCTCTCTCAGTCTCTATATCTCTGTCTCTTTCTCTTTTTATCCTTTCTGTGTCTCTGTCTTTGTTCTCTGTCCCTCCATCTCTGTCTCCTTCTCCCTCAGTCTCTGTCTCTTTCTTTCTCTGTCTCAGCCTCTCTCCGTCTCTGTATCGCTGTATCTGTCTCTCTCTCTCCCAGTCTCTCTCTGTGTCTGCCTATGACTCTCTCTGTCTCTACCTGTCTCTCTCTAGCACTCACTCACCTACTTACCTGAAGTCTCCATGAGCAGTGGGTGGCTTCGCCTCTCTGCTTCGCCACTTTGCAGTCAGACCCACGGGGCTTGCAGACCCTCTGCTGGCGCACACCTTCAGGAGACCAACAGTGCCAGGGCACTTCCATGTTCTTCAGGGTTCCAGCCCCAAGTAGTTGGTAAACCCAGTAATCATCCTAGAGATCCACTGTATATTCCTCATCCAGGTATTGAATCAGGCCCTTTTGAGCAAATTTAATGGAATGACCTTGGTGCCATTACAAGATGACACCTTGTAGTCTCTTATTGATGGGCATTTAGGTTGATTCTATGTCTTCACTATTGTGAGTAGTGCTGCAGTGAACATATGTGTGCATCTGTGTCTTTATGAGAGAATGATTTATCGTCCTTTGGGTATATACCCAGTAATGAGATTGCTGGGTCGAATGGTATTTCTGTTTTTGGGTCTTTGAAGAATCGCTTAGGTCTTTGAGGAATCGCATTTGCCTTTTCAAACATCATGGAGAACACAGGTCTTGAGGATGTGCAGGAACAGGGAGACCAAGGAATGAAAAAGCCATCAGGTTGGAGGTGAAGTCACCCAGAGTGATGGCAGGTTTATGGACAGAAAGGAAAATGCTCTGATTCCTGGTGTCCATAAGGAAGGTGGACGCCAATAGATGGTGTTACACAGACACTTGTGAAAGGAAGAAGGGAAAGAGTCTGCCTCCGTGGGCTGTCTCCATGGGCTGAGTAGGGCTGCTGGGGCCTCAGGCCTCTCACACATAGTGTCAGACATGCTGTGTTGGACAGGCTCACCTGGGACCCCTGTGCCTCCCCCAGGAAGCCCTATTGATAGGTGTGGGCAGGCTTCCCTCCATGTGTCCTTAAATACACTGACTACTCTGTGTGTGGATGTGGATGAGCAGCGTAGGGCTGGTCATTTGGAGGGCTGGGCTTGGTTCCGGCTCTTGTACTGATGGATTGATTGATTGATTGATTGGCTTTTGGGCAAGTCACTTTCCCCCCATAGCCTTTCCATTGTACCACAATCCTAATAGAGTTGGATGCCAGTTGCTGGCACCTTGGCTTCACAGGGACACAGAGAAACAAAGAGGACCAGAAAATTCGGCTGATAGTAATAATTTCTTCCCTATTTGGTCTGGAGAAGAAATGACTCAGGGCTGGTACAGGATAATAGAAGCATAGGGTATGTCAACTAGAAAGAACCTTTGAAACACTTTAGTTCAGGAATTCTAAACCTAAAATCTGTGGGACACTAGGATGATTTTTACGGACTCTTTGAATCACCTTGAAATTGTTTGCAATATTATTTATTTATGGGCACATGTGTGGTGTTTTAGCAGAAGGATTCCTTAACATTGATTACGTTGTAAAAGGGCCAGTGATCATAGAACAATTAACACCCCAGCATCATGTTATATGATTCATAACTGAGGGGTCTCTGCGGACGGTATTTGGAAAGGTGTGAGTCCTTTTTTTCAGTTGTCACCATGACTGGGGTCACGACTGATATTTAGTAGGTGTGGGCGTGAGTTGCATGCATGGGGGATAAAACTGAACAATAAAAAAACTGTCCTGTTCAAAATCCAAGTAGCACCCCTGTGAGGAAACACTGCTCAGGAACTGAGCCCCCAAGATGCACAGTGATTCTCCCTTAGCCACAAAGCTCATTCGTGGCAGAGTTGGTTTTTATTAAGAGATCAAAACAGGGGATGTGCCAAGAGCCTACATTATTTTGTTTCTCATCATCAGCTACAAATATGCTGCAATCTGTGAAAACAAAAGAATCAGAAATCTGTCCCACCTTCAACGCTCCAGCCGTTTTTTTAAAATGAATCTTTGGGTTCCTGATTGTTTTTTACCATCGACTAAGAGAAGAGGAAAGGAATACTTTACATTTGGAGAAAGTAAACCATAAAAAACTGATTCCACTAGCCCCAGATCACATACATATGCTCTTCAGTTACTGTGAATCGGTGAGGCAAGCCTTAGTTTGGAAATTTCCCCTTTATGTTTCAGAGGATCTGTCTTGAATGTCTCTTACTCTACAAAGAAAGAAACATTGATATACCAGCATGCTGCTTGCTACCTAGTTCACTGCAATGAAGTGGCGGGTGCCTTAGACGTTGGAGTGAATTGAGAGATCTTCTGCAATATCAGCTAAGAGTTAGGCCTGTGGGATCACAGAGACAAGGGTCTGTTCCCGGGCTCTGTCTCTCAATTGATGTCTCATCTTGAGAAAAAGTACTTAATCCTTCTGAGCCTCAGTTTCCTCGGCTGAAAAGTGGGGATAATAATCGTATCCACAAGGATTAATTGAGATCATCCCTGTGAAGTGTTCCACACAGTCTAGCATATGGTGAGGCTCAATAAATGTGAGCTGTTCTTACAAGCAATTATTATGACTTGCATCTGTGATTAAAGACAGCCTGGGGTTCAGAGTGTTTGTGCCAAAATTGCTTTCAGAGGACAAGCTCTGGGTTGGTTTTTCAGTCTTGCCCAGCTGCCCAGAAAGAGTCACTGGAGTGTTTTGGGTTGGAGTCATTGTGTTTGTTAAGTGTCTATCACACACTCCAGTTTTGATGGAAGATTGGTTTTCTTCCTGTGTGCACATCCCCGCATCACTACATGAGTGGGTGAGAAGAGACTCAGAAAAGCACCAGACACATGTTTCTTCTGCCTCAGTTCCCTAGTCTGTAAAAGTACTCAGAAGCATGATGACGGTCACAGGGAACAGAGGGGAGAGACATCTGGAGAAGCAAAAGACAGTCCCAGCTGTCACAGTCTTCGGACACCATGGTTTTCCGGACAAGGGATCCAGACCAGACCAGCAATCAATACAGCTGCAGACCACCAGTCAATACTCCTCATCCTTGTGAAAGGCAGTTGGCTGTGTGGCAGCAGGGAGACATGAGGGGCCATATTTGACACAGGCCTGATGGCCAAGTCTAGAGGAGTCAGCCTGCCATCTGACCACACTTTCTGCAGCCAAGTCCTCTGGGGGCCAAACCAGTATGGTTTGAGTTTATTGCGGACTTGCTGCTATGGTTGATGCACACAAAAAAGTTTTGGCCATTGCCAAGCCAGCTGTGGTCTTGGTTTGGAAGAGTAAGAATTGAATGGAAGGGATGCTTTGGGATTTCCCTTGGCCTCCAACCCTCAAGAGGAAGCCAACTTATTTCTTCTGCCATTTGGAGACTCATGCTTGTCTGGGTGGATAAGATAAATACTTTCATCATTGTCATCATTATTATTAATTATAATTATTGAAAATCAATTACTCAGCAGCCCCTACCTTGTAATGGTATCATTTACTGTTGTATAGCATTTTGCAGACAACGTGTACGCTTGACCATAAACTCAACTTGAACATAATCATAAATTTAAAACAAAAACGTTGACGTGGGCAGCTATTCTCTGAGGCCAAAGTTGTTATTTAATGCCAGCTGCACTTTCAGCTGTCTATGTGGCTGAAGCAACTTCCCCTTGTGTGTTTTCACACTTACAGATTGGAGTAATCCAGACACAGAAAATGATACCAAAATTGAAATGTTTCTGAACATTAAATGATTCCATAATTTGAAAATAGTTTCAAATTTTTCAAAATTCAAAACTTTGAAAATAGTCCATCCTCACCTCAGGTAGTTATATGGTGGGTGTGTGTGTGTGTGTGTGTAGGCCCATCAACCCATGCATGCACACCTGTATGCACAGTGGTGGATGAGTGTGAATTACCAAAACAAAGATGACTAAATGCAGGATAACACCATGATGGCTAGTAGCCAGATTGACTCAGATTTTCTCTGAAGATCCTTCTTAGTCCACCCTCCATGACATGGGAGTTTGTGATATGCAAAGGATAAAGTAAACCTGAGTTTCCTGGGGCTTGTGTCAGCATACCAAGCTCCTTTAAGATCTCTCTTTGCCAAGACGGGGCTAAGCCAGAGGCTTCCTTGGCCTGGGGAATAACTGTCGTACCTTCCTCCCTGGAGCGGCTGGTGCACACTGTTTTGACGTGTGCCATGCCTTCCATCTTTCACAGCCCGGGGCCAGAGGAGGCTATGCTTTAAACAATGTGAAATTCCTCTCCTGACAGCTGTGCAAAGGAAACTCACAGCTTCCTACCTCCATCTCGGTCCACTTGGCTTTCTTTTGGGATATAGGTTCCTTGTCTGTTCAGGGGTCCCTGTTCCTCACTTTCCGGCCTTCGAAAGGACCAGTTTCCTTACTTCCTTTCTTAGGGAGGCGAGTCAACCTTCTGAGGTTCTCTGTTTTATTTTATTTTATCCTAGAGTATGCCTTCACTGTTGACTGTGTGTCTTGTCTCATTTCTGCTGAGAAGCCAGCATCTCCTGAAAACTGAGGGCCTTGTCCTATTTCAGATCTTGGGCCGAGGATTGACCATGTGTGTTAGTCAGTTTCAGAGCCCTGAGTTTTAAGTACTAAGTTTTAAGGAGAGGAACAACAGTAGAATTAGGTATCTTAAAGAACAGGATAGGAATCCACATCTGCCCCTTCTCTCACCTGGTTTGACACTACATAGATGCAGACCTGTTCAGAGTTCAGGGATTGTCTCATGAGGCCTCACCAATTACCAACAGAGAGAGTAGCTGTTTCTCCTCTAGCTCCCTGATTGCTTCTGGTTTTCCGTGACTTTAGAGCATGCGCATCAGCAGGTTTTGGGGACCATCTCTGGCCTGCTTTGTGATCTTGGCTCTGTTCCTCAATTTATGTCTTTTTTGTGCTCCATAAGACAGGGAGTTTCATGGTTGCCACTACCTGAGAGGTGCTGAAGTGAATGAGGTGGAGGACGCAGAGCTAGCAGGGAAGAAGGTGCCGTGGAAACCCACACAGCTTTATTCATGTGAGCTCATTTCTCATTTACTCCTTGTAGCAATTCCAAGTCGCTCCCCCCCTTCATCCCCTTCCAAGAATTTCCCTCCCTTGTTGGTTTTGGATCCACCGTGCCCCTGGTGAGTTAACCTACATGTTTTAGTTTGAATCTAATCATGCTATTTCCAGGTTGCCAACCCCCACGGGTGCTTCAGCCTAATTGGCCTGTCCTCACTGGTGTCTGCAGCACCTTCCCTTTGAGCGTCATCTGTGCATTTTAATTAATCTGCCACTTTTTCCTCCCTCCTGCTTCCGGATCATTAATAAAGAGATTAACCAAAACCAGACCAATCCCCAGTGGAGGCTCCACCAGGCTCTCTCTCTCCCAGCTCCCAGCTTTGCCATGGGTCAGAACATCTTCGTGTGGCCCCATTGACTAATTTTGAGGCCTCAAGACCTATGTTCAGAACAAAGCCAGTGTGAATTAATTTTGCAATTAAGATTTGGGGAACAAGCATAGCCAGTCTTTTATATATGGCCTTAGTTTAATATTTCCACCACATTCCTTTCCCTTTTGTCATGCTACTTTAAATCTATCACTTTCCCACCTCTCTGCCTTTCCAGTCCCTGAACAAGACATTAGGGTTATCTGGCAGGATGTCTCCTGAGCCCGTAGCATTAGTCAGAGACCATGTCGTAGCCGAAGAAATTCTCCAGAGTCAGACCCTTCTGGACACAGCTGGCCAGCGTCCTCTTTGACCCCAGCCAGAGAATGAATTTGCCTCCAGAGGATATGGTTATACCAGAAATAATGAAATCTCTTGAATTTGCATATTAAAAATTTGGCAAATTAAACACTGCTTTCACCTCTGCTCTCATTTCTCCTGAGGAAAGCTAAAACAGAGCCTTTCTGCTTTCTTTGTAAGTCGCCCAGATTTTCCGTGCTGGTCTCAAACCCTGGATGTGAGATGGTGCACTCCGTGTTCTGTCCACTACAACACAGGGCCTCTGCAGGCACAGGTGACCTGCAGATGGGCTGCACTGAAGACCGTCAGGCCCAGGAGGGAATTGGATTGTGTTACTTTTGTGCGGGTGCTTTCGTAGGGAATATGGGGAGGAGGACATAGGAGTGATGGCCTCAAATCTCTGCAAACTCCGCTTAGAGCTGAGGCTTCTTGGGGAAGGGCACAGCCTGCTGACAGCAGCCGTCCTGGCTCCAGGCTTGGAGCTTGGGCTTCCTCTGGAAGTAAACTCTCTAGAATGTTTGAGAGCAGGGATGGACAGAGAGGCAGCAGAGTGTCATCATTAATAACATGAGCTCTAGAGCCAGAAGGTGCAAATCCTGGCTCTGCTGCTTGTTAGCTAGTTGTGGAACCCCTCTTTGCCTTGGTTTCCTCATCCAAAATGAGAAATATGATAGCACCTACATCAGGATGGTGGTTACCAGGATTTAAGATTTCTATAAGCCAGTACCTGGCACTTTGCATTTTTATTTTGGATGATCTCACCCCTAAGCAGTCTAAAAATTTACTCCACACATGGACAGCAAGAGGGGTCTTTAGGTACACGGTCGGGAGGTGCTCCTGTATAAGGAAGCTGGTCCTGAGAGGTGAATCGGAACCTGAAGGCTGCAGCCCCGTCTCTGCATGTGACAGGGCAGACGCAGGTTGCTGGGGCCCCAGATTCTGTGCCATTCTCTACCCCAGCTTCCTTTTCCATGTCAGCTGCTTCTTGAATACCCGCAAACTCTCTGTGGATGCTGTTAACGGAGCCAAAAAGGAGGAATCAGAAATTGCTCTCTTTTGAGTATTTTGAGGGATGGTGAAACCTTGTAGGAATGTTGCTCCAGGGACTGAGAAAACACCATATGTGGGAAAGCGTTTCTAAGTGAGGAAAATCGCACATGCACGTCGGTCAGCATCTTGGAAAACTCTGAGCAGGGGAAATGGGCACCGGGGAGAGTGTAGAAAGGGGGTTTACTGAGGTCTTTAACAGGTCTTTTTCTAATTATAGCCAAGAAGAGCCTGGGGACCATGGCCGACTTCAGAGCCAGGGCCTGTATTTTCTTTGGGAAAAGAAGGCAGAGTTGATTGGCTTCCAAAACCAGGCTTGGCAAAAGCCCATGCAGGCTCTCCAGCCAGTAAGCGCTGCCTTGGGTAGGTCTATATCGTAGCCGGCGTTCATTCAGTAAATTGACATCGAAACTCCGCAGCGTGTCCAGCCCTGTGCTGGGCGTCAAGGATGTGTGGATGGAAAGGACACGGTCCCTGTCGTCCAAGAGGAGACACACCAACAATAATAGCACAATATGACAATTGATTAAATGAAGTTCTCTGCAGATGACAGTGACCCTTAGAGAAAGAGCATAGACATCCCCCTAAATAGAAGAACTCACTGCTGTGCCTTGCCTGGGTGGAGCTAGCACTGCCTTCCTGTTTCCATTCCCCACTCTAGAGAACTGGCCCACTGGGGGACTCCCACCCCAGACATGGAGTGAAAAATGAAGGTACTCGTGGCCAAAAAGTGACCAGAGATCAGAATGCATCTCTTCTTGCCCCCAGCGTATTCAGAAATGCCACCTCTCCCTTGCCCATGTTTGCTTTCATCATTTGTCTGTTCTCTGGGCTTCCAGTTCATAATATTCCTTTCTTCTCCCACAACCAGTGTAAGTGGTCTGAGATCCAAGCACTCGGGCACTGTGGCATCTGGGGGAAAGCCTTGTTGGGACCGTGTTGGTACAGATTGCTGTGAGCCAGATATAGAGAAGGGAGCTCTCCAGACGCTGGGTCCCTCGCCCGTGTGCATCAAGGGCAGAGGTGCACCATCTCCCGTGGCCACAGGCCATTCAGGTTCATGTTCTCTAACATTTCTAGTGTGCTTACTCTGTCCCTGATACTATGCTAGGTGCTTCCATGTGGATTTCATTGTTTACCCTTCACAATAACTTTGATGGTGCACAAGCCATGTGACTTTTGTTGAACCTACGAACCAAATGCCCCTGTCACTCTCTGCCATTGTTTAGCAGTCCTTAGACAGCTCACTTCGCCACCAGTGTAGGTCTCTGTTCCCTTATCTGTATAAATGAGGGGATTGTCTAGGGTCCTTCCCAGCTGCAAACCTCTGTGTTTTGGGGAGTTCTGTGGCAACATTCTTGGACTTGCTCTCTACGAAAAAAGCTAAAAGTAGATTCTTGAAATGGAGTCCACAGGAAGTCTTCAGGGCTTTAAGACAGGCTTCTAAAGAGTTTAGAAACACCAACCTGCAGATGACTTACTCCCACTACTTATTACAAAGTATCATGGCAAGTAAGAATGAAATGGTCAGCCACTGGGAGAGCAGGCTGGGGTTGCAAGGAGGTGGCAGGTGCTGCTGTTGGGATCTTGGGGGAGCATTGTAGAAAAGTCAGCTTTGGAACCAGGCACTGAAAAATGGGTGAAATTTCAACAGGAGAGGCAGTGCACGTGGGTCGTGATTCAAGTAGCAGTGAGTAGTGAATGGGGTTGGAGCAAGGGGCCCGTGAGCTCAATGATCACATGGAAAAGGGAGGTGAGGGCCGGAGTGCAGAGAACCCCTCTCACTTTCCTCTGGGTTTCTCCTCTTCTTTAAACTGCATTTAGGCTTTCCTCATCTATAAGATGAAGGAATAAGATTAGATGTCCTCTTTCTATGGCTTGTCTACTTCTAATAAACTTTGGTTCCCTATTCCAGCCACCACCCATAAAGACTCTTACTTTTTCCTCCTCAATCCATCAGCATCAGCCAGCATTCTCCCTCTCAGCTCACCCTGGTCATGACCTCACTAATCTGTACCTTGACTCTTATTCTACCCGGGACCTCCCCTCACTAACCATATTTGATTTATTTCCTTAAGAGCAGATACCCTGTGTATTCTTAGCTTACAGTGGCTGAGCTTTTGGGAGGTTTAATAAATTGTTTTTCAATAGACTGTCAGTCCTAAATGATTTTATTGCAGCTGTATTGTTCTTTTTGGGGGGAGTAGGGAAGGTAATCCTAGTTGTATGCCATATTCTTTGTATTGTTCAAGTTGCATTTTCTTGGGCCTGTAATATTGAAGAAAATGTCACTTGTATGCAGAGTAGGAGGGAGATTCCTTACACTGTAGAGGAACCGTTTTCCTAGGATAGTACAATTCCTGAGAGTCGTTTTCCTCTAAGGGTGAGCAGTAAAGCTAGAATCCCTCTCTTGGCTTTGACCTTGAAGGGGTCAACTGTTCCCAAGACTAGTTCCCATGGAAAGAAGATGGTCTCCTTATCACAGTGACAAGAGGAGGCAGTATGAGCAGAGTGCGTCCCTGTTGCTGACCTCTAGGGACAAGCGAGCCAGCCGTATTTCAGACAAGCTGGGAAGAGGCTCTCTGTGGGTCCTGGGAGCGAGGGAGCACTGGCGGGCTCAGACATAGGTGTTGGTTAGCAGGACTGCTCTTCTGTTTCTTGTGTCGGCTTTGTTTATTTCCTCTCTATTTTCCCCCTGGACTTAGTGAAGTCTTTCCGAAAATACCAAAGGTGAACCAGGGGAAGAGTTTTCATTTTCCATGTTTAGACAGAACTTTAAATAGGAAATTATGTACACCCTGGGAGGCGGTGAGGTGGTGGCGATGGTAATTAAGGGGTGATTATCTCAAGGAGGTGGAGGAATCGGGGGATCACTAGCTCAGCTGCCCCTCTCCACCTGGAGCATCTCCTTCCAGGGCTAACCCTCAGAAGATCTGGGCTTTCTTTGCTCTAGTGAGGGAGAGACCAGCAATGAAGGTATCTTGAGATCAGCACTGTAATTCCACCAGGACTCCTCAGGAGCCCGGTGTTAACCTTCTACTATGGCAACAGAATGAGGGCGCCGATGGGTTGAAATGCCGTTTAAACAAGGAAATAGTAGAATTAGAAGGAGCATAACCACTAACAGGAACATTTTGTAGCAGAAATGTTAAAAATCTAAAGGAGGAAAGTGAATCAACAATAACTCTTCTGTTCTGGGCAAGTCCAGCCCATTTATGTGAGGTGGTTATTCTGCATCTCTGTCTTCCGCAAGTCGCGCTGTGGCAGGGCTCTGTTTTGCAGAGAGGGTCCCTGGGGATGGAGCAGATCGGTTGGTGATGTGTGTCTGTCAGAAAGCTCGGCAGAGCACCCTGGAATGCAGGCCCTCTCGCAGAGTGGGTAGTGACCCTACATGTTCATTTCCAAGGGCAGGAGAACAGACCGCTCCGGCTGCGACCTGGCCAGGAATGACCCCACATCTGACATTGCAGTATGGGGGGCCACTGAACCAGTCCTCAGCCTCAGTGTGTTCCCGGGGCTGCAGCTAGGGAGCAGTCGAACTCTTTCTTGAGACAATTACAAGGCCACCACTGCTACTGCTGAAGGGAAGTTACTCCATGCTTACAATTCTCAGGTTTGAAGTTTTCATGCTTTGCCAGACTAGAGTGAATCATGCATCTTTGCAGGCTCAAGGGATGTTTAAAGAAGCAGTAGGACATCATCCACCCACAAGTCGAGGCTGCAGGATAAAGCAGACATCCAATGTAAATACAACCCGTGCAAAAAGCAGAGTCAGCAGACCTGGAGTGCATTCTGCAGTATTTCCTGGGGGTGGGGGAAAGAAATTGCCTCTTCAGAATGTCCAGAGGGGAGTTGTGTTGCTTACCTGGGGGGCGGGATCCTCTCTCGGGCCCCACAGGGATACTCAGCCTTAGGTAGCTGGTGCCAGAATAACATAGACTCAGCTGCCACGGCCTGCTCTTAACACCTGTGTTTCCCTTTCAGATCTTACAGGTGAACAAGGTGATGTCCATCTTGTTTTATGTGATATTTCTCGCTTATCTCCGTGGCATCCAAGGTAACAACATGGATCAAAGGAGTTTGCCAGAAGACTCGCTCAATTCCCTGATTATTAAGCTGATCCAGGCAGATATTTTGAAAAACAAGCTCTCCAAGCAGATGGTGGACGTTAAGGAAAATTACCAGAGCACCCTGCCGAAAGCAGAGGCCCCCCGAGAGCCGGAGCGGGGAGAGCCCGCCAAGTCAGAATTCCAGCCAGTGATTGCAATGGATACCGAACTGCTACGGCAACAGAGACGCTACAACTCACCGCGGGTCCTGCTGAGCGACAGCACCCCCTTGGAGCCCCCACCCTTGTACCTCATGGAGGATTACGTGGGCAACCCCGTGGTGGCGAACAGAACATCACGGCGGAAACGGTACGCGGAGCATAAGAGTCACCGAGGGGAGTACTCGGTATGTGACAGTGAGAGTCTGTGGGTGACCGACAAGTCATCGGCCATCGACATTCGGGGACACCAGGTCACGGTGCTGGGAGAGATCAAAACGGGCAACTCTCCCGTCAAACAATATTTTTATGAAACGCGATGTAAGGAAGCCAGGCCAGTCAAAAACGGTTGCAGGGGCATTGATGATAAACACTGGAACTCGCAGTGCAAAACGTCCCAAACCTACGTCCGAGCACTGACTTCAGAAAACAATAAACTCGTGGGCTGGCGGTGGATACGGATAGACACGTCCTGTGTGTGTGCCTTGTCGAGAAAAATCGGAAGAACATGAATTGGCATCTCTCCCCATATATAAATTATTACTTTAAATTATATGATATGCATGTAGCATATAAATGTTTATATTGTTTTTATATATTATAAGTTGACCTTTATTTATTAAACTTCAGCAACCCTACAGTATATAAGCTTTTTTCTCAATAAAATCAGTGTGCTTGCCTTCCCTCAGGCCTCTCCCATCTGTTAAAACTTGTTTTGTGATCTGGCTCTCAGGAGTCACTCTGTAAAATCTGTGTACACCAGTATTTTGCATTCAGTATTGTCAAGGCCATGACTGTCGTTTTAGTAAACTTGTTAAAATCAGATGATGTCAGAGTTGTGTATAAACACAGTTATATCCCTCTTCTGGTACATTTAATGTTGGGTTAATGAATTAAAAGAACTGTTATGGCCTCCACTGAAAATGATACCGTGTAGCTCTGGCCAGCAAGCTCTCTATCAGATTCTGTGCTATTTGTTTGGAAAATTAGAATTATGATTTGCTCCAATGTTGTGGTCCTGGAACAATAACAATGACCCTGGCAATTTTAGTTTTGGAAGTTCCTTTGCAACACAATTTGTTTTGGGGTTTGGGGTTGTTCAAGGGTTTAATTTTTTTTTTTTTTTGGCTTTGGTTTTTGTTTTGCTTTTTGCAAGTGGTTTCATCTTTAGGCACAAAGAATTTTTTTTAACTATTTGTAACAGAAGAGTTGCATGACTACCCAGAAGCAAACTGAAATGGATCGTGAATAATCTAGGCATAGAGGATAAATTTACTTATGACCGACTTTCAGCTTGTGACCACCCCTCCTCCTCTGGCAGCCCCTTCTAGAGCTGTGGGCAGAGTTGGAAAGTGCTAGAGCTTTGGAGTCGGACCTGGGTTCAAGTTCCAGCTCCTCCCCTGTGAGCCTCAGTGTGTTCCAGGGGCTGCAGCTAGGGAGCAGTCGAACTCTTTCTTGAGACAATTACAAGGCCACCACTGCTTTGTAAGGTTTTAGAGATTCTCTGAGCCTGTGCTTCCTAGGGTCAGAGTCAAGACAAGTGTCCTTGCCTACGTCCGAGGAATCCTGAAGAGTCAGGTTATAATCCCTGAAACTTTCTAGCATGGGGCAGGCGTTCAAGAATGTTAGTCCCTCACCCGTTCCCTTCCATCCCCCTGAGATGTAAAACGTCCAAATGGAAGGGACCTTCTTGGTGCCTTCTGAGTCCCAACAGGAGCCCATGACAGCCAAGGGGTCACCGTGGGGATGGCGTCACCTGACATGCGCAGGCAGGACTGAGGGGACACCAGGGATGTCCGTCGAGGAGTTTGTTGACGCCCATTTCCCATTGGGAAGCAGCTCGTCCTCTTGGGGCTGGAATATAAGGACGCTCATCTCCCATCTTGGCAGAGGTACAAGGTGTCTGCTAATCCAGTACTGCCCTGAAGCCCCGCCCTCTGCCCAACCTGGATTGCCCTGCATTCATTAGGGACCACGTGTGCTCTTACCTCAAGCAGCCTACGCACTGACATCTCCTTAACACACACCTGTATAGAATGTGTCCTTTATGGGACATGAACTTTTGAATTAGACTCAGCAAATAGCAGTGGCCTTAGGAACATCATGACACTGCACTTGATCCTGGATGCCTAAAATATGGGGGAAGGAAATAAAGAATTGACCACGTGCCCATCATGGGCCAGGCATGTTCAACCCCTGCCACCATTAATTGTCACAAATCCTTTGAGGGAGCCAGTATCATCTCCAGTTTACAGGCAAGGAAACTGAGGCTGGTGGGTTCAACTTGCCCATGGTCATTTAGTAAGTAAGTGGCAGAGTGAAGATTGTAATCTACGTGGCAATGATGGCACAGTCTTGACTCCTCGTCACTAGTCTCCCCTCTCCTACATAGCAGCATCACATTTCAGAGTGGGTATTATAGTCCTAGAGATATGAAAAACACAGCCCTCTGTGTGGGAAACTTTTGTCCTGTTGTTTCACTGAGCCTTCATCAAGAACACAATAAACCAGCTGATAGGACAAGGAGAGTCTTATGACTAGCCCAAGCCTAGTTATCAGGAGCTTGTCATTTCAAAGTGACCCTTTCCCTGGGCTTCTAGTAAGCCCTCCACCCCTAAAACAGCAGGCTGAAGGATACTGCAGCTGAGGCATGTCTGTAAAGCTTGAGTCTCAATTTTTTAGCCAGCACTGCGGGAGCAAGACAGGAACGTAAAGAAGCAGTTTTATGGCTCTGGGTAACAGTGGATTGTAGAAAGTTGGAGAAACCTGTTGAGGAGTTGCAGCAAATGCTACCTCACCTGCGTATCGTATGGCCTTTCTATCCTCAGGCCTACAGTTGAGGTGCCCTTAAGGTCCTCTTCTGGAACTTCTGAGTGGTAGAGGGTGGTCTGGTTGATTAGGGAGACGGTCTTCAGTAATAGCACCCCAGAGCCCAGCCTTGCCAGGCACTGACCCTAAAGAGTAGAGCTGAGTCCTGAGCTCTGCCTGGAATGCAAGGAGTTTGCTGGCTTGTCCACAGCAAGTCTGGAGCAGCATGCTTCTGGGCAGGTGCAGCTCTGAGGAGAAGAGACTTGGGGATGAGACAGAAATATTCCCAAAAGGTACTCTGGGCTGCAGGCCATCTGATGGCTCAGCTTCACCCATTCGGAAGGCCAGGGCAATGCGGCATTACCCAGTTCCATGTCAGTAACTTTATTCAGATGCTGCCAGAGTCAACGTGTTAGCTTTGGGCCCAGGGCAGAGCCTTCTCGATGTGGATAGGAGGCCTATTTGTATCCAAGGTACACATTTGCCATTGAGGTTAGTTGAAGATTAAACCCATCTCTGAGATAGGAGAGGCTTGGAAGGCTAGTATCTGGCTCCTGGAAAACTCCACTCTCTCCTTATCTTCCCTTATTGCTTAGTTTCTTACAGGGCCTTCATTAAGCAGAGGTGTATTGCAGTGTGAAGAACTTGAGTGCACAGGAGAAAATGGGTTGTGGGTCAGTTTTATTGCCAATAGCTGCATGACCTTGAATAACTCCCTTGTCCTAACTGGGGCTTTCAGCACCATGAGATTCTATTGCAGAGAGGGGCAGAGTCCAGATGGATAATCTTCACTTCCTTAATGAATGCTATGGTAAGAAGCTCTGTTGCCTGTTGATGGGACTCCTTTCAGCCACATGTGAGTCTCCAAAATTCTCTCCCCTCTTACAGACTGTGACCTTGAGCTTATTACCTAATCTCTCTGAGCCTTTGCCTACTTGTCTGTAAAGTGGGAATAGTGCCTACTTCGTAAGACTGTTGGTCAATCTAAGAAAATCATCCATTTCCTGGCACATAAGAAGCCTCCTTCAGTGTTGATTATCATGACGACGATGAGCTTTTGCAGGGTTTGCAGGACCCCTCATTCTGGAATTTTGGCGGGACTTTCCAAGCTCCGTAGTGGAGGATTAGTCATACTTAACATGTATTAATCATAGACCTTATGGGAGGTGGACCTTAGGGTGACATTTACGCATTTCCTTTATACAGGTCTCGTCAACCAAACCACTGGCCCAGTCTTACTGACAAGGCCTTTAATCCTCAGTTGACAAACCAGGGAAGGTATTTCTAACCCTTCCAAGCAGCAAAACGTAATTTTTCGCGAGAAGTTCCTCCGACGTGCTTCTCTGATGTGCACATGTGTGAGTGTGAGTGTGCATGTATGTTTTGCTTCCTCCTTGCAAATTACAGCACGGCTTTGCTCTTGTGTTTCTGTCTCTCAGTTTCTGTCTCTCTCTTGTATTCAACAATGCTTCCTATAGGCTGGTGTTGGTGTTTTAGGATTTGGTATTTCTGAGGACTTTTCTGTGGCTGTTCCCTTTCCTGTGTTGTGTGTGAGCACATGTGTGTTTATATGTGCTTTATAGTTCATTTAGTCAATGTAAAAATCCTCCACTGAGGCTTGGAGAAGCCATCTGCATTTATTTTATCGCTTTTGAACACGTGTTCAGGAATGAAGGCTGTGTAGTCAGTTTATTGCTACCTGGAGATTTGTCTGGCTGCACCAGGAAGACACACCTCCTGCCCAGGCTTCAAACTCTGAAGGACCTGGCAAAGCAAATCCCAGGTCCTCCTCGGTGAAGCCCGGCTTTTCCTCGCTAAGCTCCTGCCCTGCTCAGCTGCACCATAGGCTCTGCCTCAGTGAGGGTGCTCTGAAGCCTGGGGAGCGGCCAACTGTCCACACAAACACTCCACTCTCCACAACCCTGGCCCCAGGGCCTCGCACATGCTCTGTTCCACAACTAGGAACAGCCACAGTCACTGAAGATGGATTCAGCCGGAACCTTCTCCAGCCTAACCTTCTTTCTCAAAAACCCCACCCCCAAATCTAAGGAGACCCCCTGCTCACGTTACAGTGGGCGACTGGGCTTCTCAAAAAGCACACCTGTTTCACAGCAAGCTGAGATGCAGACACCTCTGAGCTGACACAGGCCCCTGGGTTTCTGTTCGGTTCGGGTGGAGACTGGCCCAGCTCGAATGGGCAGAGCCGCAGAGCAGGTTAGAAGCCCTCCGAGGGACTATGGGCTTGTTTCCTACAATCCTCGGCCTGTGTTTGGTTGCAGGGTACGGCAGGCCAATGAAACAAGCACAGATGTGCCTGTTGTAGGGGCCAGGGATGGGAGGAGCAAGGAAATGTGAAGAAGGGGAAAACTCCAAGGATGTCAAAAGTCTTTTCTCCTAGGAACCGGCTACCACCAGTGAGTCGGGCTGGGTTGAATTGTTGCAGAGTTCAGTAATGACACTGCCAGGTAAATTATAGAAGTCTCTGTGACAAGAAAATGTGAACGTTTATTGGGAAATTGTGAAACACAGCCTAATGAGTTTGATGATTTTCACATGAGACATATGAACGGGTGGGCATGCGTGTGTGTGTGTGTGCGCGTGTGTGCGTGTGTGCGTGTGCGTGTGCGTGTGTGCGTGTGTGTGTGCGTGTGTGCATGTGCGTGCGTGCGCGTGTGTGCGTGCGTGTGTGCGCGTGCGTGTGCGTGCGTGTGTGCGTGTGCACGTGCGTGTGTGCGCGTGTGTGCGTGTGCGTGCGTGCGTGCGTGTGCGCATGGCTGCTTTGATATTCTGACCACGGAGGCATTGCATTTTTTTAAGGAAAGGTAATGCCTGCAAAAGAATGCTCCTGAACACAAGGTTAACCTCTAGGAGATTGCACCGGTGGCCAGCTGGGGAGCATATGGAAAGTGAACATTCTTGGGACTTGAAAACAGGCTGATGGGCTGGAGGATTTATAGACAAAAAAGGCATCCAGCGGACTCCAAGCAGCCAAAACAGCAGTTGGGTTTGTGGGCTCTCTGACTTGGTGGAAAAGCATTCGAAGCTGGTGCTGGGATTAGGGGTGGAGATGAGATCAGACCAAGGAATAAATAATAATAAACATTCTTAGTGGTGGCTGCTTACTCCACGTTAGGCCCTGTGTACACATCTCCATGGGTACGCAGTGACAAGCTTCGCAGATTCAACCCTTTTGTGCAGTTGAGGACTTTTGACTGAAGACTTTGGCCTGAAGTTGTACAGCTGGTAAGAGGAAATGCACAGATAGGAACCCAGGAAGTCTACATGGCTTGGAAGCACATGCTCTTAACTATGTGAGTAAGACAGCAGTGGAGAGGACACTAAGTGCTTCAGAGGGCCTTGACAGCTGAATTGCAGTAGGGTGGAGGGAGTGAGGAGGGTGACATGCACTTGGCACACAGGAAGAGAGAACAGGATCAATGCCACAGTGATACCAACAATTGTTCTACCTGAGGGAGATGCCAGACTCGTGGGTAGCTGGCTTACTGCAGCAGACATTTTCTTTTTTTTGAGACGGAGTCTCGCTCTGTCGCCCGGGCTGGAGTGCAGTGGCACGATCTCGGCTCACTGCAAGCTCCATCTCCCAGGTTCACGCCATTCTCCTGCCTCAGCCTCCTGAGTAGCTGGGACTACAGGCGCCCACCACCACACCCGGCTAATTTTTTTTGCATTTTTAGTAGAGATGGGTTTCACCGTGTTCGCCAGGATGATCTCGATCTCCTGACCTCGTGATGCGCCCACCTCGGACTCCCAAAGTGCTGGGATTACAGGCGTGAGCCATGGTGCCCGGCCTGCAGCAGACATTTTCAGCAGGTTAGGGAGGAGGAGTGGGTCTCTTACCCCAAACCCTTCATTCCCCACCTAACAACTGAAGAATCACTGTGCTAGGGGGAGGGTGGTTGTGCTTCTGCCTAAAATATAAGGATCAGCACATCTGGAATATCCCTTTGGGGCTTTTGCAAATAGATAGAAGACAGAAATTTCAAATTTGGACAAGATCTTTGATTGAGATCCAGTAATCTAACCTTCCTTACAAGGCAGAGATCTCTTTTTATTCATTGATACTTTTTAAAGAAAATTGTCAAGTCCTTACTAGGCCCCAGACTTTCTTCTCAACTCTATGGGCTCTACACCTGAGGAGTCATCCCTCCTGGAGGAGCAATGAGTAGAAAAGACGAGACCTTAAGAACCTTAAGATATAGCTGCTTAGATAATTCCCACTGTCTCTTGATAAGCACTTCCTCACCAGGCAGCTGGCTCTAATTTGAAACAGCTCTTACCATATAATAGAAAGCCCCTTCCAATGTTAAAGCCAAATCTACAGACAAAACAGCTATAACTAGGTTGTCAACCAAAGCTCAACTAACTAAATGCTCGCCTGAGGCAGTCAAGGAAAGCCTCCGTGAGGAGGTGACCTCTTAGCTGGCTATTCATGGATGAGTTGGAATTTGGTAGGGAAAGATGGAGAGAATATTTCTAGACAGGAACAGCCTGGGGGGAAAGTGCAGAATGGGGAAAGGGCCTAATGTATGCAGAGAAAAGTGAAAGGTTTGGGGTAATGAGGACTTTAGGACTGTGGAACAGGGGACATTGAGACCAAGTTATTCAAGGCTGAGGGGAACAGCTATGAAGTTGGATTTGATTGTTTGGGAACTCCTGAATTGAGCTTGCATGAGAATCACCTGGAGGGCTTGTTCAAACTGATTGCTGGGCCCCATCACCTGAGTTTCTGATTCATTAGGTCTGGGGTGGGGCCAGAGAATTTGCATTTCTAACAAGTTCCCAGGGATACTGCAACTGCTACACACTTGGAGAATCACTGATTTATTCATCAATGAGGAGTCAACAAGGGCTTTTTTCTGCATTTTGTAAGAAGATATTTTGGTGGCAGTATAACTGATGGATGGACTGGGGACAGACTAATCAGATTGATCACAAGTGAAGGCCTAGACTAAAGAGAAGACAATAGGAGTAGGGAGATACATCGAATTAGAAAAGCATTTTTGAGATGCAGTCAACAAGATTGGGTAAGCAAGTAGATGTGGAAGGCAAAAGAGGAAGGCATGAGGAAGATGACTGTAGCACTTCTCGAAGCATGATGGTTCTAAATCAAATGCATGAAGATAGCAAGACAGTGGATTGGAAGACGGGAACTGTAGGCACTGGGTGCGAGGTTCTCAGAGGACATCAAAGTAATGGTATCCAATAGACAGTGGGTTATTAAGATAGAAGTATGCTTGGAATTATGAAAAAAAAACTCCTCTTATTCATTTGGAAATAATCCAGCACAGAATGAGTCTCTCTATGTACAAATGGTTCTAGTCTAAGCTCAGTGGAAGCCCAAATCATAAACTCATCAGCAAATCAGGGTGTGGGAACTGGACTCCCAGTAGGAATCTATGGTTCTGGCCTCCCTTTCAGAAGGGTTTTGTGCTCACCCACTTGATCACTTTGGAAGCTGCGGGAAAAAAATGCTTGGAAATTGCTGAGGAGAAATAAATGACCACTCTGAGGCTCACGCAATCTGCATCTCCAGAGAAGTGTCACCGCATGGCTGTAGGCCTTAGCAGCCAGCTTCAGACACCACCCTCAGCGACTTTTCAGGTTATCTTTTAAAGGAAAAAGCCAGCTATTGGGAAGCTGAGATCGAAAGATTCTTGTCAAAAAAAGAACTTATCGTGGTTGTATTTTCTGAGCTAGAACTTTTCTCAGTTGTTAGTTTGACTCCTTGAAAGCCTCTTGGTCTGTTAGGAAAAAAGATTCCTCTTTCTTAAGAAAATCCTGGAAGTAGGCAAACACCTTTCTGCTACAGAGCTTTCGGGCAGGAATTGCCTCTGCCTTCAATGCTCTTCTTTCCTGCTAGGCTCTGTTTGTCTGATTCCCACCTGCTCAGCCTTCCTTTTCCTCAGGGGATCTTTCCTGAGGCCTCCTCCTGTGTTACTTATGGTCTACCCTTCCTCACAATTTATATGATCCTATCACATAACACAACTGAAATTACAGCTGTGGGATTATTTGTGTCATTCTTGTTTGCTCTGTTGCCCCATTGGGCTGTCATCTACATGAGTCACTAAGTCATGCTGATTTTCGTCAGAACTTTATCCCAAATGCTGAGCACAATGCCTAAGAACTTTATCCCAAATGCTGAGCACAATGCCTATGCCATCAGTAGGCACTCAATAATGTTTGTTGTACAAATGAGTGAATGACTGCCCTTGATAAACGGGGATTACCACAGGAAGAAGGACTTGGGTCAAGCCCCAGGGAGAATGGATTAGCGAGGAGGGACGTTGGTTGCTGTTTACTTATTTAGACATCCACGGAGAGTCAGGGCAGGCAAGAGGCTCAGTAGTAAAGAATCATAACGTCTGTTCTAGTCCAAAGATTGGCGGCTCCATTATTCCATTGGCAAAACGCTGGGGAGAGGACTCAAACTGAAAGAAAACTTTTAAGTGGAGTTATGGAAAACAAAATACAAGGTCATGAACCAGGGCTATGCTTATACTTCTTAAATTAAGAACATCATGTCTTGATTGAGCTGTCATTCATCCACTCAGCCATGCATTCGTTCAACCAATTTGTATCGAAACCTACTATGCACCAGCCCTCTTCTCAGGTATTGATTAGTACGATGACAAACATGGGCAGACGAGGCTCATGCCTTAAGGGAGCTTACCTTGTAGAAGGTATGACAGGAAAAAAAAAAAAAAGAAGAAGAAAGAAACAAGCAAATGTGTAGATAAAATGATTTAGGTGGTGGTAACTGCCTAGAAGAAATACAATATGGTAAAAGGGTAGAGAATGAGTAAGCGGGGCTGGGGGAGGGCAGGGCTGGTGTTGCATGTTGTATATTTTCATGATTAAAATGCTTGCTCCTGTGAAATTCGAGGCATGAAATTTCAGTATGCCTAAGGGAAGTCAAACACATTTTCATAAACTCTGAGCAATTAATGGCTGTAATTAAAGCAGAGGATCTTCAGCCAAAACTCAAAAGCCAAGTTTCAGCAAGAGTGCACACATAGCCCAATCCACAAATCATTTCTCTGGTCTTCAGCACCAGGTAACACGTTTTTATCGGAGACCTTAGACGTTACGCCACATTCTCCCCGTAACAGAGGCGGGCATTATGCAGAGTATTGCTTCTGTCTCTCCAGGGGCTTTTCACCCTGTCAAACCTGTTTCACTCCAGAGGAACGAGATGCAGTCACTCTGTCCTGCTGTCAGGGGTGGGCCCTCTGGTTCCCCTCCAGATGCTGAAAAGCCTGGGGACTGGGGGTGGGGCAGGGAGCAGGTGATGGGCAGGGCCACTCCCTCTGAATTCCAGTGCCTCTGGCTCTTGCTGGCAGCTCCTCAACAAGGAGAGGTGGGGAGCTTTGCCCAACCCAGGGCTGGGTTTCTGCCTCTGGCACCCCAAGGGAACTTTCTTGTCATCTCAGGCCTGCATCAAGAAAACCACTCTTGGGACTTTTCTTGGGACTATAATTGAGTCATTTGTACTCTACAACCCTCCATCAGTTTTTCTGCTTTAAAAGAGGATACAAAAACATTTCTAATTGGACAAAATGTATCCTGGGAGCTCACCCCGGCTACCTGAAAAATGAGTGGCAAGGATGAGAGCTTTGCAATCGTACAGAAGCGGAGGCAAGTACAGAATCTGTACAATCAAGTATAGACTGTACAGAAGGGGCTCCAAGAATCCCCCCGAAAGCCCACTAGAGCCACCTCCAAACCCAACCTACTAAGCCAGCTTGACTTCAGAGAGGTTAGGTAACCCAGCCAGGGTCACACAGCTTATATGTGGGGCAGAGCTTCTGTCCTGCAGTCCAGAACTCCCTCCGTTACGCCACACGGCCATAAGAGACACCCTCGACATGAAACTGCAGGAATGAGTGACGGGAGGTGTTTAGACACCTCCCCTGGGCCAGCAGAAGAGCTTCTGTAAGTGCCCTGCAGACCTCCCCCGGCATCTGCTCTGCCAGCACGTGCCTCTACATTCCCAGGGACTTCTCAGAAACCTGGATTTGTGCACATGGAAGGTTTAATTCATGGCTCTCAGACCCTCAACCTCTGGAGGAGGTTGCATTCACATATTGTTAATCCATGGAGGAAACATATTGTGATGTTTGTGATGCAGTGGCCAAAGTTAGGCAGACCTGGGTTTGAACCCCGATCCCACCACTGATAATCATGTGACCTGGCGCAAGTTCCCTGGTTTCGTTCCTTCTCAAGTTCACTATGAAATGGGGATAATAATACCTACCTCCAGGGGTGACAGTTACATTGTCTATAGCCGGAACAAGTAACCTAGATACCAGCAGAGCATGGTAGGCTGTAGCACGTCCTGGGGTGACAGTTACATTGTCTATAGCTGGAACAAGTGACCTGGACACCAGCAGAGCATGGTAGGCTGTAGCAGGTCCTGGGGTGCCTCCTTTGGGCCTTCAGGGAGAGCTGGATCATAAGGAATTCCTGAGGTCTCCAGGGGAAGGGCCAGGGCAGCCAGGTAGTAGAAGATCACCTAAGGGTTTGGGACAGCCATGATCGCTAACTGGCCCACCTTCCAGCCTGACATCTGGCCTGCCTACCGCACAGGGAGGTTGTCAGGATGGAGGACAAGCTAAATCTGGAACTTTTCTTAAATGCTTGCAAAAATACCCTCTGCCCCAAAAGCATGGCACCAACTGGATGGGAAAGGAGGTCGCAAAGCAGAGGACTATTGATTTCTATGGGGTTCCTTTGCAACATCAACCTTGTGTCCTCCTGGGGCTCTGGCAGACAGTGGCCTCAGCAGGGCTCAGGCCTGCCCTTACCCCTGAGTAAGGCACTGCCCCCTGCCCTCATCCTTTCAGTTCAGCTTCACATGGACCCAGTCTGTGCCAGCCCCTGGTGAAGACTGGGTGAGCTGATTGCCACTGAACTCTTTAATTTGCTGGCTGCCCACAGACCCCATCAGCCACTGCAGGATAGCAAGAGCTGGGAGAAATGTCATGTAGACAAGCAGGAGCCTGGTGTCCAGCAAGTGCCGTGGATGTGAATCCTAGAACCCTGGTCTCACTGCATGACCTCACGGGAGTCAAGCATCTCTGGGCCACATCCATTGCCTTCTTGCTGGGCACCAGCTGTGTGTCAGACCTTCCTACCCTTCCCTTTGGGCATACAGATTGCAGCCCAGTGTCCTGCAGAGAGAGACACAAACAGTTATAATACAATGTGATTGATGTTTTCATTCCTTTCATGAAGGCCTGCTATTAGGGCACAGATAAAGGGTTCTTTGCCTCACCTAAGTGGGGCAGGGGATGGGAAATCTCCCTGGAGCTGATGATGCCTGTAAGGAAACAAGAGAAGGATAGTCCAGATATTGCAAAGTACAAGGGAGCTGACAAATATGTTTATATTGTTGGAACTTAAAGAGTGAAGAGAGCAAGTGTCGGCACACAGAGGCCCATGTGCTGTGCTAGAGAGCTTGGACTTAGTCCTGCAAAAGAGAGGAAGCCTGGGCCATGCAGGAGTGACACAGGGGAGTGGCCTTTCATAGACAGGTCACCATAGGTCCCAGTGGCTCATCTGTCAAGAAGGGCTGTGAGCTTCTCTCTCCACTCTCTGGTGTGCTGTGTTATCTACACTTGCTGCTTGTTTGTGGCCACACCAACCCAGGTCTGCCTGAAGACAAGGGAGAAGATGTGGTAGCTCCAGTGCAGACCTCAGGCTCCTCTGTGACGTCTCCTCTGGAGAATGGACATGCTCAAAGTCAGATGGAAGGGAACGACCTGGACAGGCATGCTGCTGTGTTGAAAGGCAGGTTTGGGGAAGGTGGGGCAGCTTCATCACTCCTCCCCCTCATCTGGGTGGGACTCATTGCTCAGAACCACCCTGCGCATTCACTCACCCCCTTGCCCTGGTGGAAGGACCAGCTCCATCCCTGCCCTTTCTGTTCTCTTGCAGCTGGAAATCCAGATGCTGGATCTTGGTCCCAGGATAATTGAGCTGTCCACATTGCTTCCTCTCCCTCTTATCCTGTCACGCTTCCTCCTGAACTTTTGACACAAGCCCTGCTTCGTGTCAGTGTGACTGTCAACCCCCATGAAGTCAGCATCCTCGGGGTGGGTCTTGCGGCCTTGCTCAGCCTCCAAGCCCCACAGGCCCTGTTCCAGGCCAGCAACCATAACTGGCAGCAACACTGCAATTCCTGAAGTGGCTGGGAAGACAGAACAGGGCCGCCGGCCTTAGGAGCACAAGGTTCCTTGCTGCCCGCTGTGTGCCTTTGTGTTGCATGCCTGGTGGGACTGGAAGTGGGATCTCACCCATCCTTCAGGAGGCCCCCGGCATAGCTGGTTTTCCTCTCTCCAGACTTGTCTTTCTAAAGGAGCTGAACGAGAACATTCCCACACAGGGATTTTCATCAAAGATCACTTTCATCAGGCCCCAACCCATAAGCTTTCAGGAGTTCCCCGCTGTCTACACACAGTCCAGGCTTCCTGGCTGGGCATTTGGGGTCATTGACAAAGTAGCCCCAGCCTCTTTTCTGGCTGTTTCTCCCTCACTGATACTGAGAACGGCCCCACTGCCTTCCTCCGTATTTCTCATCCCTGACCTGCACATCCCCGCTTCCAAGCCTCCACGTGGGCTGCTCCCCATCCTCATGCCTCCAGAGATCCTTTCCTGACCACCATCTTTAACTCACATAACTGCTTCTCCTTACTGTGACTCAAAAGTAATGCACACCTATCAAATCCCGAGTCTTGAATGTATGACTTTCCTCCCTTGACAGATGAGGATGCTGGACTCCAGGGAGAGTCAGCAACCTGCCTGAAGGCACAGCTGGGAAACAGGAGAGCTGGCATTCAAATCCACGCGCTCCAGCTTCAGCGTTCTACGCTCTCCATGAAGAGCGTGTTTCCTTTCCCTCAGCAGAGGGAGAGAGCGCTAGATGACACGTGAGCGGTGCTCCCTGACTCTTGCCCGCGTGTCTCGCCACATACTGTTCCTCTTCCTGGTGGCCCTCCCTTTCTCTGAAGGAAAAGGCTTCTCTGGCTAACTTGGGCTATAACCGTAAGTTGAATCAATTCCCCTCCTCAGGACCAGCTATATAATTTGCAGGGCCCAAAATGCAAATGCAGGCGGGGTCATTCATAAATGATGGAGACTTTCAACATGGTGGCAGCAAACATTAAACCCCAAGCTCAGGGTTCTTCTACACACAGCACCCAGCAGGACCGCCCAGGTCCCACACCCATGAAGTGGTCTCGCCCCTTCGCGGGGCTTCCCCGGCTGCACTCACCATCCCTGGCTTTCCTTGTGAAGTCCCCGGGTCAGTAATGCCTGGCACACAGTAGGCCCTCAATAATGTGTGTTGAATTGGAAAGATTTCTTGTCTTGTAGACAAGAGATTATAAACTTCAGAATAGGTGATTTTAAGAACGAAAGAGATGCCCATGTATCTAGGTCTAAATTTTCTGGTGCTTGAAACAAGCAAACAAAAACTGTGGACTCCTCTTTTTAAAAAAATACTAGATTAGGTATCCTGATGGGCTGAAACTGTGTTTCTCCAAAATGAGAATGTTGGAGCCCTCCCCGCAAAATGAGTATGTTGGAGCCCTCCCCCCACCACTCAGAATGTGACTGCATTTGGAGTTAGGGTCTTTAAAGAGGTCATTAGAACGAGATTGTAAGAGTGGGCCCTAATCCAATAGGATTTGTGTCTTTATAAGAAAAAGAAGGTTAGGATAGAGACAAACACAGAGAGGCGAACATGTGGTGACACAGGGAGAAGACAGCCGTCTGCAAGCCAAGGCGAGAAGCCTAGAACAGAGCCTTCCCTCAGATCCCTTAGAAACCAGCTCTGCTAACACCTTGATCTCAGACTTCAGCCTGCAGAACTGTGAGACAATAAATTCTTGTTGTTTAAGCTCCAAGTCCGTAGGGCTTTGTTAAGGCAGCCCCAGCAAACTAGTACAAATACCTAGAGATAAAATAAATCACAACCAATTATAAACCTCAAAAGCTGATAGATACCACTGAAAAATCTGGAAATATGGAGGAATAACGTGATATTCATAGCTGCATTAACTACCTGGCATACCTCTATCACACTTCCCACATTTTTGGCTGAATAATCTTCATATGTGACAAAAGTTTTACAATATTCTTTTCCATAGAGAGAAGAGAAAGGTAATTTAACTTCTCTTGTAACATGGTTGATCAGATTTTTTTCCTATATGGAAAAGTCTGAAGTTCACAACTTATCAGCAGTAACATCATGTACATTTTCAGAATTGGTACCAAATTTGGGAAAATGTCTATCAAGTTTCTTTCATAGATGGGCTGATAAATGTCAGGACATTTTCATTATCTGTTAATGCAGTGATTAATCTTAAATGCTCTTTGAATTGCTAACACTCATTAACCAGTCGGTCACCAATGTCTGCCCCATAGTTATGCTATCCTGGTCAATGTTCTGATTTTACGTTGAGTCAGCAAAAAAAGGAAAATCTTTTTTCCAACGTGAGCGTGTAATTCATTCCTTTCCTTTAATTGGGTTATATTACAATCCTAGAGCCTACTTATAACTTCCATTGGAAATGTATCATAATGATTGGAAATGTATGTCTTCCTCTTAATGAATTAATATTTTTAGTATGATCTAAGATTTTTTGTTACAATTTGTTTCTTCATATGAGAATAATTTTAACCTTACTTCCACAGAACTGTTTAAATCGTACAATAAACCACATAAACACCTTGCTAGGATGCCTTGCAGTCTTTGGAAGGGCAGGGGCAAGTGAAGAAACCTGAAGCTGAAGCTCCATTAGCTTTGTGGCAAGTCAACCCTGGTCAAGGTTGGAGGTGGGGCTCAGAAGAACTGAACCAACAGATACTTCCAGCGGTACACACTCATCCCAGCCAGCGACACCCACTCTTCAGACCCATGGTCCCAGGCTGCAGCAAAGTTCTGAGAATGAGGTGAGAATAAGGTGAAATTATGCGCATTTTCTAGGTTTGTATGTAGAGAAAGACAGAAACAACTTCCTCAACCCAAGGTGAAGCTGTCTGTGGGCAACCAGCCTTCTGGTTCACCAAAACGAGATTTTCTCTGATTTTGCGTGTAAGGCGTTTTTGTTTGTCTTTTTACCACTTTGGCCCTAAAGGGTTTATTTTCTGTTATCCACTCCCCACAGAACCTCTGCATTCTGGGACGGAATGCAGGGTGATGGAATCCTTAGAGGTGGTGAGAAGAATCCCACTGGGCCCCCCAGCATGGCCTGGGGCCTTCATGGGCTTGACAGTGGTTAAGAGTGTGGGCACCAGAACCAAACAGCTGGGCTCTGACACTGACTCCCTCCTACCCTAGTCCCGGGACAAACTCACCCCTCTGTTTCTTCCCATTCTTCACCAGTAAAACAGAGGAAAAGTGATGGGCAGCACGTGGGAGTTGTGGGAATTGAGTCGTTGCAGCTCAGGTGCTTGTACAGGGTCTAGCACTTCATAACTGCTCACTACAGGAAAGTGAACGTGTTTATTAAGGGTTTGATGCACGGAACTGGAGGAAACTTCGAGGGGGCAAGGGCCCTGTCCTTACGCCAGGAACTCCCCCACTCCTTTCTTCTCCAGGCCTCACTGGGAGCTGTACCCTCTGCTCCTCTGGCCTGGGAAACAGTCAGACGTCTTGTCTCCTGTTTGCCATCAGAGAGGGTTTCCTCTGGCTCCAGCTCCCTCCTGGCAGTGTATGAGGCAGCTTTACCTGCCTCAAAGGTCAGCTAGCAAACACCTAGAGAGTTCTAGACAGACCCTGGCCACAATTCCTAGGCTTTCCCTGCTAAATCTGGCAAAATCTGCCCTCGGGCGTGCCAAATGTCAATCACAGGAAGGACGGGTCACACTGCTTCTTCTGAGAAGCTTCTCTAGATTTCACTGCCCTGCCTTGAACTCTGCCCGTGCCCTGTGTCTCCTCTAACCCTGGGTTCAGCTGTTCCCTACTAACCATGGCTAGTGTGTTTCTCGAACTGTGAGCCAAAAGCAAACGTTCAAAAGCACAGTCAGAGATTTATATGGCATAGGGGTGTGTTTTCCCAGAGATCTAAAAAAAGATTGTAAAATCGTAATTATACCCACATTCGATGCATAATTTTTGCAATATACTAACCATATTTTGAACATATTCATTCATTTACTTCTGCTACAATTCAACATGTGTTCACTCAACAGGTATTTGCTGAGCACCTCCTAGTACCGGACACCATTCCAGGTGTTCAGAATATATCCCTCATGGAGCGTGCAATCTAATAATAGAAGGAGATGGATAATGAAAAGTTCACATCATAGATGTTAGATGGTGATAAGTGCTATGGGGAGGACAAAAAGGGAGAAAAGAGCAGAGCCAAAGAGAGAAGATCCAGAATGCAGGTGGAGGGTGGAGTGCAGGTTGCAATTTCAAACAGGAGGATCAGGGAAAGCCTCACTGATACACTAAGATGTGAGCGATGACTTGGAAAGCAGGTAAAGGAGTGAGCCGCGTGGAAATCAAGGAAAGGGCATTCTGGGTACAGGGCCCTAAGGCGCGAACGTGCCTGGCATGCATTTGAACACAATCAGCTTAATTCTGGTGAGCATCTGACTGTGGCTTCTTTGGTCTTCCTTGGGTGTGCCTAAGGACTCCTATCTTTGTCTCATTTATATTAAGTTCATGAGATCTGTGCTTTCTACTCCAGCTTTCCACTCATCTTTATAAAACTGTAAGGACAAAATTAAATGAAATGTGTAAAATAACTGCACAAACTCTGTGCTGGAGACGCCGGGTGCCTGGTGACGTGACGCGGAACCGTTGACTGGCACACTGCGCCCCCACGTGGAAGCTTGCAAGGTTTGGCCCCCTAGGCATGGAAGTTCCTATCTGGCCCCTGGAAAGCAGTCCAGGGGTATCAGGCTTACTGCCCAAATGTACACGCTGTGCAAAAGAGAAACTTAGGAAGTCGAGGACCTCGTGGGGTGTTAGAGAAGAGCCCGAGGGCAGGGGTGGGGGTGCAGTGCTGATGGGGATGTGGGCCACACCCGCTTGCTTTCCTCCCTGAGCCAGTGAGGATGTTCCTATCCTGGAACAAGAGAGCAGACAGTTCACCCAAGCAGCTGTGTGCTTGGGGGAATGGGGGTGGGTTCTGGGAGGGTGCTGTGCTGCATGGCCCTCGACACAGATGTGCACTTGCATGCCCTCGGCAAAGGTGCTTGGTGCACTGGATGTGCTTTTGTTTTTCCTCCAGGACTGTGTTCTGGGCAAGGACCTCCTGAGGCACCCATGCTGCAGTTCCCAGAGGCTTAAGACGGCTGCGGGACATGTGGGCGTCTGGGCTGGTGAGCCTGGGAATTGGGGAGGGGGCGTCTGCGAAGGGAAGCCAGCCCACCCCAGTCATAAATGCCATACTCTTAGGAACACGCAGGAGTATTTTATTGTTTCATTGAAAACTGAGCCCCCAGTGCAGCTGTTCTGTCCATGAATTCCAGGGGGCAGGGACGGTGCGGGCAGGAGAATGAGGGGAGGCCAGAGGGAAGTGGGGACAGGGCCCGCTTGTCAAGTCTATGAGATCTTGTTACTGGGGTTTGGGGGAAATTGGATGCGGTTCCAGGGTTCAAATCTTTCTTGCCCCACACACCAGGGCGCTGGCTCCACTTCAGGCCATCGAGACGAAAGGGCCCGCATGTTTATTCCCCTGTCAGCCCAGCAAATGGGTTCTGAGCCAACTCTGACAGTCTGTTTTCAAATAGGAAGAAGCATTTTTAAAAAACTCTTTGTTTGGAGAGCAAAACCTGCTATGTGTTAGAGGTGACAAGCAAGGCTGTGCTGTAGACAGGATCCCTCCCGGGTTGGCTCAGGGAGGCTCTTGTGCTAGCTGCTGCGTCTGCCTAGAAGGCACCTCCTCAGATTACACCTGGCCATCGCCTCCCTGTCTTTCCACTTGCAACTTGAAGGGTCGCCTCTCCAAGGATGCCTTCTCTGACCACCCAGCGTGTGGTTACCCGGGTACTCCGTCACTGTCCTGCTGTAACCCCTTCCTGGCGGTCCTCTTCGCCTGATACTTTTGTGCTCGCTGATGGATGCGCTCTGCTCATGCAAATGCCAAGTCCCTTGAAAGCAGAGTCTGTGTCTGTCCTTTTGGCTGCTGCACTGTTACCTGCACAGAGAAGAGTGCCCAACCGAGAGTGTGCATTCAATACTTATATTTTATTAGTTGGAATAAATGAATGATGTTTACGACCCGGCTTGTGCATTTTCTTTAAGGAAGAGATGGAGAAAACATAGCATGATGGAGCAGAAGGGAGATTGAGGAGCAGGATCTACACCAGCAAAGAAAAAGAATCCCAATTTTTCTTCCCTCAAGGACAACCTGCCCATAGACAAGCGCCTTGAGACCAAAGCCCATGATGGCTGCTGCCAGGCAGCTTGGAGGCACTGGAATGGCCTCCCAACGTCCCGGACCTCGGTTTTTGATACCTTTGTAAATCGTATCCCTAATCTGTCTGCTCCTGAGATCCCTCTCTCGTTTTTAAAATGTTTTCCTAAAACCTAATGAGTTTGACTTGCTCCTTTGCCTTT
The DNA here is from genome assembly GCF_003255815.1 of Theropithecus gelada. Classification (NCBI taxonomy): domain Eukaryota; kingdom Metazoa; phylum Chordata; class Mammalia; order Primates; family Cercopithecidae; genus Theropithecus; species Theropithecus gelada. The sequence continues at coordinate 99,154,487 of NC_037679.1, read as the reverse complement.
GGAAAGGGTTGCCATTTTACATTTTAAAAGTCAAAAAAAAAAAAAAAATTTCTTATCCCTCTGGATTCTCCTGGAGCCAACAGTAGCTATGTGGCCTTGAGCAAGTCACTTCCCTTCTCTGGGGCTCAGTTTTCCGTAAAGGGAGGAGGAGATGGTGCTGGCTGTTGTCCAGGTCCCTGTCAGCTCTAAAAGGCTGCGAGCTTCTGATACCCACCCCCGACCCAGTGACACCCACGAAGGAACTGCCTTCCCCTCCAATGGGACAGCCTGTGGCCAAGCGTTCCTGGGAAGGGCAGGAAGAAGGGGGCCTCCTTCTTAGTACCCAGGCCCTTGTCTGCTTGTCCCCTTTTCATCCTTCCCCTGGAATATGCCACAACAATGCGTCGTGAGGACCTTAGATATCAAGCGTGGAAACACAGTGCTGTTCCCCAGAGTAAACAGACTACACAAATGGCCCAGGTCTCCACTGCTGCATGCTAGTCCTTTGCCTTTGGAGTTCATACTCCTCTCAGCAAGAGCTGGAGCTTATCCCCTAACTCCTGAAATCTGGATTGACTTTATGACTGCTTTAGCCAAAAGAATGCACTAAAAGTATCAAGGTATAGGTGTGGAGCCTGGGTCTCAAGATGCCTTGCCCAACCCTTCTCCCTTTCCTGCACCCCTGTGGCTGCCGCGAAGGAACGCCGAGGCTAGCTGTGGGAGGATGAGACACGTGGAGCAGCGCCAGCCAGCCCAGCCAATGCCATTCTAGATTTACAACAGCCAACTGAGCCAACTGAGCCCCAGACATGTGAATGAGTCCCAGCCAATCCAGCCAAGGTCAGCAGGCCTGGCTCGGATTAACAGAAGCGTGCGGCTGACCCACAGACTCCTGAGTCACGATCACTGGTTGTTTCAGGATGGTTTGTTACACAGCAATGGTTAATTGACAATACACCCTGGATCTACCCCCACGATATCCCACATCTCCCTTAGTTTGCCCTCTTGAACATCCTTGCATGTGATCTGCCCTTTCTGCCTCTGTACTAACTAGTTTATTTTTATTTTTTTTATTTTTATTTTTTTTTGAGACAAAGTCTGGCTCTGTCACCCAGGCTGGAGGGCAGTGGCGCGATCTCGGCTCACTGCAAGCTCTGCCTCCCGGGTTCACGCCATTCTCCTGCCTCAGCCTCCCGAGTAGCTGGGACTACAGGTGCCCGCCACCACGCCCGGTTAATTTTTTGTATTTTTAGTAGAGACGGGGTTTCACCGTGTTCACCAGCATGGTCTCGATCTCCTGACCTTGTGATCCACCCGCCTTGGCCTCCCAAAGTGCTGGGATTACAGGCGTGAGCCACTGCGCCCGGCGTTTATTTCTTAAAAATACAACTTCCCTCCTGTAAGTTCAGCCCTATGTATAGAAGCATGCAGGCAATCGCTTACAGCAGAGAATTTTATTTTTCAGGGTCTCTTTAAAACTGGGTACCATAAAGTGTGAGCTACTTGGGCCAGCCATGGTATCTGAAACCACGGCCCAAAGACTTGATCTTTTGAATTACGTCACACATGGTGCACATCACATAGAGGAGCACACATCCTACCTCCTGTCTCAGTGGCATGATAGGTGAAGTGGAAATCAGGTGCAGAAATGACCTTTCTAGGGCTGGGAAGGAGCCTTTGTAGGAGTGCAGACCTGACAGAGTGCTCCAGGAGCGGCCTCCATGAGGTCACCGGAACTGAGCAGGGATTGGAAGCAGAGCCCCAGTCATGCCCACACTCATAGTTTTGCTAAGGATTGACCCTGTTTTCTTGTGCAAGTGCTTTATTTTTCTCTAATAAAACATTTATTAGAAGTCTATTGTAAATCAAGCAGGCACCAGCTAAGCCCAGGAGATGACAAAGATAAATAATGAGTCCCTGCCCTGAAGGAACTTACTAGTTCATAATCCTAAAGGTGCAAAATACTGCTACAAGTATATGCCAATAAATCATTAGATTCGAATTTAGTTATTTCTTCTAAAAGTCAGGAAGTAAAACCAGATTACTCAGTGATCAACAATTAGAACAATCAATTAGGGTGATACTTATATTACTTGCATATTTATAGTTCTTCAAGTTTTATTTAAATTGCATTTCTCTTTACAAATGTGATTTCCAGTCTTGTCCCCAACCGCATCCTTCCTGTCTTGCCCACCTCTATACATGATACACCTTCATTCACCTAGTTCTATACATATCTTATCCATGGCACATCCTGTAGCATCACCCCCACAACATATACAGAATCCTGCCAATTCGCACCACCTCCACCTCCGCCACCCCAGTGCAAGCTTCTCACCTATTCTTTTGCAAAAAAAAAACCAAACAAACAAATTGATAACTGGTCTTTTTGCTTCCATCCTTCTCTCCCACCTTCTATTCTAACCAGCAGGCAGAAAGATCCTGTTCAAACATAAGTCAGATTAGGTTAATCCCTAGCTCACAACCCTCTGCTATCTTCCTATCACATTTAACATAAAATCAAAGGCCCCAGATGACTTGGCCCTGACCACCTCTCTAACCCTGCTCTAGTCACACGGGCAGTATTGCTTTTCTTTATATTCACCAGACATTCCTACCTTAGTGCCTTTGCACTGGTGCCTGTTACCCTCCTGACCCAGACCTTTTCATGGACCATTGTTTATGGCATTCTAAGCTTTGGTCATGTTTCACCTCTTTAAAAAGAACTTCCCTGACCACCAGAGCTAAAATAGCCACCATCACCACTACCCCACAACATCCTTCACTTTGTATCCCTTTGCCCTGCTCTAGTTTTCTTCATAGCGCTTACCATTGCTCTGTATTATACCATGTATTTGTTTATTTACTTACCTGTTGCCATGATGAGATCCCTAAAGGCAGGGGCCTTGGCTGTCTGGTGTGCTACCATATGTTAAGTATTTGAACAGTACCTTGCTTTTGTCATCTGGTAATAAATGTTTGTGGAATGAATCCCTAAGTGTTCACATTCATTCTGCTGATATTTGTAAATATCTTATTTTGTAAAATAGCTAAGTGAATGGGCAAGTCTATCATATAGCTCAAAGAACACCACTCTTGGAATTCAGGAAATGAACATCGAATCTCGTTGCTTCTCTAAGAAAAACAAAACAATTTGGACCCCCCACTTCCCTTCTCTGAGTATTTGTTTTTCCTTCTTCAAAATAAGTAAAACCATCCCTCTCCCCTCCCAACCTGAAAGGTAGGTACTATAGTTACTTCCATTTTACCAAGGAGAAAACTGAGGCCCAGAAAAGGCCAAGCCAGTCTTTGCTGTCTCAGGAAGGGGGTTTAGAAGATCAATTCTGCCCAAGAATTGAGGCCAGAGAAAATCACTCTGTGGATAAGTTTTGATGCAAAATCCCAGCAGGCTGTGTTCTCACTTCTTATAACAGAGGAAAGCGCTCCTCTGCTCAGCCAGGCCCCGTCCCCTGGAAGGGCAGGGTGGGACGTGCTTCCGTCTGTTCTGTGAACAGTCTCTGTGAATGTGGGTTTACTAGAAGAACTTTCAGCCTCCAGGAGCTCCAAGTCCTGCACTTCCCAGAGCCTTCTCGTCAGGCGCAAATAAACAGTTGTTAATGTCTTCCTGGGCTTATGTGCTTGAGGTCATCACAACCAGGATCTCTGAAATTGGCACAGGCCGGGGTGCAGACACCCAAGGCCTCCAGGCTGACAGCTGCATGGAGTCATTTTCAATAAGAGAATGACTTGGAAAAGAAAAAAAAATCCAGCATCAAAGCTTATCCTGAAGCCTGCCTGCCCAAGGCCTGAGGACTCCCAGGTGGAGCCAGGACCCTGTCACTCTTCTGCTTGCAAGGAAAACAGCCAACACTATGCCCAACCGGGAAGGGGGCGGGGGCGGCTTGTCGAATCCTGCCCCTGGTGCAGGCTCTGCTTCTAGGGACAGCAGAAGAAAGCACAGGTGCCTTGGTAGGCCGGCTCACTTGGAGGGAGGCTCACTTTCTGCAAGCCCTGGTTCTCCCCAGGGAGGTCACAGCCCAGAGGAGTGAGCGAGAAATTTAGAATTACACAGAATTGAAAGTGAGCACTGGCCTTGCTACATGCTGGCAGTATGACCTCAAGGCACAGACATAGCGATGTGCAGTGCCTTAGGACCAGAAGCAACAGGCACCATTACCCAGGGCTTGGACTAGGATGAAACAAAGGAGGTGCGTGCTGTGGGTATACAATTTAAGGAAACTTCAAAAAACTCAGCAATCAGATAAATCGTATTTTAAGGCAATATTTTTTTAAGTTAAAATTTATGTTAAAAAAATCCATGATGAAGAAAATATCAAAATTTTAAATAAAAACAGGCTCCAACAATGCCGTGCCAAGCCATATTGGAGCCTGAGGCAAAAGGAAAAAACTGTGCTTCCCTATATATGTGTATTTGTGCATTTTTAATGGTTACTATTTTCCCAGAACATTAAATGAGTTTTAAAAATATTGAGAAGAAAGTGTCTAAAACTCACAACATTATTTTAAATTTAAATATCTTATTTATATCAAAACCAGAATGTATTATAATTTTACTTTCCTGGCTTAAAATGGAAGCAAACTCATCAATACTATTTTCGAAACCTACTGACTTACTTATGCCGTTTTCAGCTGAAAGAACTGCTATGTTTAACAACTTCAACTGACCCAGTGACTACCTTAAATAATTGATAATTAACTTCAGCTCACTAAAACTGATTTCCCCGGATAGCACTGTAACTAGTATTGTTTAAAAAAAGAATTCTCAAGGCCATGTCCAAGTTTAGATACGACTACACTAAGCAAAATTCCTGAATCTGTTTTACAGATTCAAATCTAATACTGATTGTATTGTAAATTATTGATACTATGTGTTAGTTAAAACTATTTCAGATGACATTTCAATAGGACTTAAATTGTCAGAATATTTAAGAATCAGTGACTGATTTTTGTAAATAAGATCTATTCATGAAAACCTTTCTGCAGTTTTCTAACTTTTCTACACTTAAAAATTCAAAATCTGAAGATACTTTATTGAATTGTTGCATGTCCATTTCAAATGTGAACTTAAGACATTTAAAATTTTGATTTCTATTTGATCTGAGCTGGTTTTGTTTTAATTGATACTCTTAGCCATGAATCATCTATTTCCAATTTCCTTACTTTTTAAAAATTTGTTTTCAAATTTAAGAAGCATGTTTATATCTCATGCTAAAGTTTTACTTTCATCCAGCATGTCAAGTTATTTATTCTCATTTGTTGTAACACAAAACTCTCACTTGTAAAAAGCTGATCAAAGTAGATTTTGAAAGTATTGTTGATGAATTTGCTTCCATTAAAGTGAGGAAAATAAGATTATAACACACACGGTTTGAGATAAAATAAAATATCTAAGCTTAAAATAATGCTGTGAGTTTTGAGACATCTACTTCTCAGATTTTCAATATTTTTTCAACTAGTTTTGGGGGGAAAAAAACAACCATTATACAGACATGTAGGCAGGGGTGCTCAGTTCTCCCGTAACCTCAGGCTCCAATATGGAGCCTTGCTGCCTTGCTGCAAACCGCCATTCCCACCACGGGGAGAGGGGGGTTTCCCGGAATTACAGACACGGCAGGCAGTGTGGAGGGGGCTCACTGGCAGGAGCTGAGACCTCTGCAGGGAGGGAAAGAGCTGGGGGAGCATCCTGACCTCGCTCTCCTCCCTCCCTCACATCTCCTGCTGGCATTCTGCATGGGCTGGACCAAAGGCACGCCAGCGGGCACTGGGGTCTGTTGGTGTGCTCCAAATGGGTCAGCCGGCAGCAAGGAGCAGGTGGAGAAGAGTGGAGAGTAGATCTGGAACAGCAAACGGAAATTCTACAGGACGCTCTTGGTCTTTGTGGATTGACTCAAAAACAGAAGATGATAATAACTACCTTGCCAAGGTTTCCTCAGAGGGAAATAGGGCAATCTACGTAAACTGCCTCAAATAGTTTGTCATCTCCTAAACCAGGGCTTATCTTACAGCTGAACAGGAGTAAGCAACCGCTGCTGGTGGTAGAGGGAGAGTGAGGGGGAAGGTGGGATGGGACACCTGATGTGGTATCCCTTGCTCCTCAATCAGCCTGAGGCCACCGGAGCAGGACTGACCCGAGCAGGACCAGCTCTGCCTTCAGTGAAACAGAGTGGTGGGATGGAAGGCACTTTCATTTCCTGAGTGAGCCTCAGTTTCCTAAGAGTCTGATAGTGATCGAACAATGCCTATCTTGCAGGATTTTGAGGGTTAAGAGAGATAATATATGTTAAAGTATTTTGTAAACTATGAAACATGTCAATGTTGTCCTTGCGGGAGGGGGAGGGCTGGTGCCCATTTCATCCTCAAAACGGAAAACCACATAAAAGCTGGGGGGACGGCCGGGCACGGTGGCTCACGCCTGTAATCCCAGCACTTTGGGAGGCCAAGGTGGGTGGATCATGAGGTCAGGAGATCAAGACCATTGTGGCTAACACGGTGAAAACCCATCTCTACTAAAAATACAAAAAAATTATCCGGGCGTGGTGGCAGGCGCCTGTAGTCCCAGCTACTCAGGAGGCTGAGGCAGGAGAATGGCGTGAACCCGGGAGGCAGAGCTTGCAGTGAGCCGAGATCGTGCCACTGCCCTCCAGCCTGGGCGACAGAGCGAGACTCCATCTCAAAAAAAAAAAAAAAAAAAAGCCGTGGGGACATACTGTCTTCTTTACTGTGAAATCAGAGGCAGAAAATATTTTCCTTCCTTTAGGAGGCCGTGTGTATTGCCCTTGTTTCAGCAGACTATGAAGTGCGCAGACGTAAGGAATTAAGAGATTCTAACACCTACGCTACCCCTGTTTCGCTGAGATGCTTTAAATCTGGGCGATCCTTTTGTCTCTCAACTTCTCCGGATTAGAAACGTGGACTGTGATATTCGGTAGAGTGCTTTGTGCCTTGCAGAAGATAAAGAGAGGCATCTTGACAGCTTAAGACTTTGTCGGCCTGAGTGAGCTGGCACAAGAGGAACATGCATTCCACGGCGGAGTTCAGAACTACAGAAGAATGCAGACACATGTAGAAAGTTTCAAACATTGGAACGGAACACGGAATTATTTTCCATGGCCTGTTCTACTGGAGGCAAAATTAGCTGGAAAGATCGCATACTTGGACCCCATTCGCGGAGCCCAGCACTGACCCCCTGGGCGGAATCAGAGGAAAGATGAAACTGCATGGCCACCCACCGTTTACAGACGAAAGACGGGACTCACAATTGCTACATGATCTCAGAGCCCAGCCCTGGTGGCCACAAGCACACCTGTGCACAGGAATAATCGGACAAGCTGAGGGCAGATGCTTTGCAGGGCAACAAACGTGGGATCACGGGGCAGGAGGGGAGCCAGGTGACCTCTCTGTGGGTTCACCGGATCCTGTTGTGTTTGACCCCGGCCCTGATCAGTCACCGCTCCCCATGGCCTTCATGCCTCACCTGGATGGTGAGAGGATCAGATGAGCGAAGAGGTTTCACAGTCTGGGTGCCCGGAAGAATGACCCGGGAGTCTTTTAAAAATTCAGTGTCCTAGACTTCTTATTCTGAAAATTCAGTCAGTAGACAAGGAGCACAACCCAGGAATCTGTATTTGTCACAATCAGCTGTAGTGATTTTGATGAGCCCAAGTGTTCTCTAGGGTCCTACCAGCCTGGCCCCGTGGCACCCTCTTGCTCCACGGGTGAAAGCTCTAGAGATAATAGAGAGATAAGAGGCTGGAATAGAATTTCAGTGGAAGGGTGGGGAGGGAGGCAGAGCTTCTCGGGCACAGGGATGTGCAGCTGGGAGAGGTGCAATGACCGAAACTTTTTTTTAACCTATTCTGAGTCCTTGTTGGTTTTTATTACTAACATCATATGAGATTGTTACACTGTCTTGGCTGTGCCTGTGCGTCAGATATTATGGTTTCTCACCTAACCCCAGTAAAATCCCGCCTTCATCGATCAAAACAGGTTGTAATCATATGGACGCTCAAAATATGTTTCTGTACCCTCTCAGTCTGCAGAGAATTCCACTGCGAACAATTTATAAGGTCCGTACGTTTGGCTCTAAGTTCTCCCTCAGACTGGCTGCTTCATAGACAAGCAGGTGCCTCGGGGCTGTGTCTTCACGTGAGTAGTGGACTGTTTTCCATGGGGAGGCTGCAAGAGCTAAGGGACAGGGTGACAATGCAGAAGATGGAACAAAGTAACAGCACAGTGGGAGCATGCAGAGGCCCAGGGGTAGGTCTGGGTGATAGGAGGACAACCTGGCCCCACTGGGCAATTCAGGAGGCTGCAGTCTTAAGGGGACTGATACTGCAGAGACTGGCCCTGCAGAGGTATCAGGAGGCCTGAGGCACACATCAGTTGGGCTCCGTCCTGAAGACAGGTTGGGGGACAGGGCTTCCAGGAAGCAGGCAGTGATAAGTGTCATTACCCGAGCCCATGACTGGACACCAAGGTCTAGCCCCCCACATAAGAGATGCTGTACCCCAGGCTCTAGGTCTGGGCTTTCTGGAGAGGGAGGCCAGTGAGAGCAGCTCCCCTTAGCCAGTCCTACCTCATGAGATGACTGTGCTGCACTGTTTTATCTTTTTTTTTTTTTTTTTTTTTTGAGATGGAGTCTCGCTCTGTCACCCAGGCTGGAGTGCAGTGGCTGGATCTCAGCTCACTGCAAGCTCTGCCTCCCGGGTTCACGCCATTCTCCTGCCTCAGCCTCCCGAGTAGCTGGGACTACAGGCGGCCGCCACCACGCCTGGCTAGTTTTTTGTATTTTTTAGTAGAGACGGGGTTTCACCGTGTTAGCCAGGATGGTCTCGATCTCCTGACCTAGCGATCCGCCCGTCTCGGCCTCCCAAAGTGCTGGGATTACAGGCTTGAGCCACCGTGCCCGGCCTGTTTAATCTTTTACAGCACTCTGAAGGACTGTATTCCCCATTGCATGGGGGAAGAAACTGAGGGTGAAGAGGCTTCAGGACAGAGTAGAGTGGTGCTGGTGTTGAAACCTGAGACAATGTGACCACAATGCTTGCTTGTGCCCTTTGCTGGGAGGCTACTCAGAATCCAGGAACGAGAGGCTTGGCAGAAACCAAGCCAGGGTGCGTCCCCCGAGGCAGGCTGGAGTTGCTGATGGGAGATGAGGACTCCATGGCAGGTGTGGGTCTCCTCAGCCTTCCAGGCCTTGCGTGGTGTTGGTTACACAAAGGTTGGGGGATTGAGGTAAGGTGCCAGAGCCAATACTGATTCTTGATCTCTCTCCAGTGGTATGTGTGCTGCATCACCAGGCTTGGTGGGAAGACCCGGGTGCAGGAAGTCCAGACAGTGGTGAGGCCAGCAGGGCAACACATATGTCCAACCTCCCCCAGTTACAGATGAGAAAATACCACCTAGGACCTGGCTGAGACCCCAGCTGGCATCAGTCCACATTAACCCAGTGTCTGCAGGGAAATTTTACAGTAAAAGCCTGTGCAGTCTGGTATGAACCAAGGACTAAGGAGGCTGCTGGAAAAGCCATCATTTTGCTGGGCTGTTGATGTTGGTGAGAGTTGATCCCAGTTTGAAAGGTGGAGAAGGCCATGCCTGGCAAAGAGACAGATGGGAGACCTCTCTGGTTGGGGCGAGAATGGCGTGTGGGATGGCTCAGGGGTGGAGGTTAGCCAGCCTGTGCTTGAGCGGGGCCAGCGAGGGTCACATCCCAGGCTGCCGCATGTCGAGTGGGGTGGCCATGGGTCCATCCATGACTTCTCTGAGTCCCTAGTCCCCTACCTGTAAAAATGGAAGCAATAACCCAGACTTCTTAGGTCTTTTTTTTGAGACATGAGATGGACCACATGTATAAGGCATCCAGCACAGTGCCTGACTTGTGCAGGGCTCCCAAAGCTGCGCTATAATGGGGTAATTGCTGATGGTGTTCAGATTCCAAGGTGAAAGGAGAAGAGACACAGGGACGCTGAGCGGGAGTTGAGGAGAGGTTGCCACACAGCCCAGGAGGACCATAAACAACATCACAGAGGAGGCACATGAGGGCTGCCTCACACTGAGCAGAGAGGGCAGAACGAGGGCATGCAGCTGGCTGGCAGAGGTGGCTTTCAAATCCCAGAGGAACGGGCTGACTGCGCTGCCCAGGCTGTGGTTGCTCCACACTGAGGACTTGGGATACCCACCTGCCTCAGCTTCTTGGATGAATTCCAGAATGCCAGGCAGCCAGACGTGAGGTCATGCATTTACCGTGGGGAGCCATGCAGCTGGGTGAGGGGCGGGGGCTACCAGGCAGAGGCTCTGCCTGCCTCAATGTGCTCCAGAGGGGCTGGGTGGGCCCCAGAGTGTTCAGAGGGACTTGGTCAGAGGCCCTCAAGCAAAGCATGCCTTAGGTGTAGGGTCAGGGGAAAGGGCCCAGCCTCTCTGCCCTCCCATCTCCAGCCCTGTTTCCTTCTCACGGGACTGGGCCACGTGGCCCCTCCTAAATGAAGCTCGTGAGCTGGGTGAATGTTGGTGCAGACACTGCCGACCGGTTTGACATGCATGTGTGAGAACACAGCCTGCTCCAGTGGCCTTGCAGTCACCCACCCAGCACCTCAGGCAATGGAAACCACCCAAGGAAACGGCCTTGTGTGGGAAGGAGGGCACGCCACCAACCCTGGACACATCCTCCAGGGTGGAGAGGAGTGGCAGGACCACGGAGAGGCTGCCCCAGCAGATTGGGTTTTGAGACAAGGTAAATGGAGTCATGGTCGCAGAAGGGCTTCTAACCCAACCCTCTCACTTCACAAGTGGGGAAACTGTCCCGGAGAGGGCAAGTTAACAAACAGCATAAGGAGTTTGTGGTTGTGGAAGGTTGAGAAATGGCCCCTCAAAAGATATTCCCGTTCTAATACCTGGAACTTGTCAGTGTCACCTTACACGGGGGGAAAGCACGAGTGTTTGCCAATGTGAGCAAATGAAGAATCTTGCGATGGGAAGATTATGCTGGGGTATCCAGGTGGGCTATAAATACAGTCACAGGCATTGTTATAAGAAGAAGCTGGCCGGGCGCGGTGGCTCAAGCCTGTAATCCCGGCACTTTGGGAGGCCGAGGTGGGCAGATCACAAGGTCAGGAGATTGAGACCATCCTGGCTAACACAGTGAAACCTTGTCTCTACTAAAAAAAAAAAACACAAAAAACTAGCCGGGCGTGGTGGTGGGTGCCTGTAGTCCCAGCTACTCGGGAGGCTGAGGCAGGAGAATGGCATAAACCCGGGAGGCGGAGCTTGCAGTGAGCTGAGATCCGGCCACTGCACTTCAGCCTGGGTGACAGAGCGAGACTTCGTCTCAATTAAAAAAAAAAAAAAAAAGCCAAAGAGAGATCTGAAAACACACAGAGGAGGCCCCAGTGTGGAGACTAGTAGAGACAGACTTGAGAACATGGGCCTTGAACATCAGAGTTGATGTGGCCATAAGCCACCGGACCCTGGAAGAGGTGCAGAACAGATTCTCCCCTCCAGCCCCTGAGTGACACAGCTCGACGTTGGCCCAGGGAAACTGTTTTCAGACTTCTGGCCCCCAGAACCGTGAGAGAATAACTTACGTTGTTTTAAGCTACTAAGGTTCTAGTAATTTATTACAGCAGCCACAGGAAACTAACACATTGTTTTCCCTGGGCCCCGCCCGGCCTTGGAGCTGTCGTCCTATCAGTACCCTGAACCCATGAGAGGAAGGGATGGCGGCGGCAGAGAAGGCAGGGACTCCGTTTTCCATCACAAGCTCTCTCCACCAGCCTCACCGAGGGATAGTGATGGAGATGTACCATGTCCTCACTTCCGTTGTCTGAGGTGCTGGGTGTGATGTGGAGAAGCCACAAGAAACTCACAGCAAACATGGGCTCTTTCTCTCCTGTGTGTGCAGCGAGACAGCCAGGAAGCCCAGGATGCAGGCAGGGCCCTGAACCCCAGCTTCCTGCTGTTAACTGGGCCTTTCATGTTGTCTAAACACAGTTCAGGGTACTTACAGTGGATGTGGCTACTGTGTGGCACATAGTATTGAGAGCATCCCGTTCAGCATCTCCCTATGGCTCCTGGGATTGATTAGGAAAGAGCCATTTGGGGAAGGCATTAAAACGGTTTGGTTTTCCTGCCTGCTGGCTGAAATTGTCCTGGAGAGTCCTGCTTCTGCTGACAGGGTAGGGTCTTGGGCCAGAGAACTGGCTAGGACTCAAGACAACAGGCAGAGTGTATCTCCATTCCCAGGAAAAAGGCAGAAGTCCGTCAGCCTCAGGATATCTGAAAGAATGGTGACATCAGTTCAGAAGACAGGAAATCAAACCTGCATCAGTGGCCCGCCAGCTGTGTGGCCTTGGACAAGGTGCTCAGCCTCCTGGAGGTGGGCACAGTGAGATGGAAAAGTGGATGTGAAAGGGCTTTTGTCAGCTGTGCAGGTCCAGACCGCCATGTGAGCGTGTGGGTTCTCCCCTGCAGCTTCTGCTCCACCCTGGTCAGGTCTGCCCATGGAGGGTGAGAGAGCTAGGACAGGAAGGTACTCAGGGCTGTCCCTCTCACGACTGACAAGTGGTGCCAATGTTATCCTAGGGCACACACACACATTTTCAAGGAATTAGGGGATGGGGGATGGCCTTGTCCCTTGAGAGCTATCAGTCTAGCAGGGGACACTAAACACATAGGCAGGAAATGACCTTACTAGAAAGCAACACACTGAAAAGTGCCAAGTGACACAGCTCAGACTGAACATGGAAATGCTTGAAGCCCACACAGCTGGAGTGCAGGAGCAGGCTAGACTGAGTCAGTGGACACTCTACATGCTCCTGAAGTCTGACCCTGTGAACATCAAGGCCCGGGCCCAGGCCTGTGTGAGCCAGGGCATGGGAGTCAGATGCGGTGTCTAGGAGAAGCCTCTCTTATCCAGCTTAGGGCAAAAAGCGGAAAGGGCATCTTTCTTCTAGTTACTAGGGTGAAAAGGAAAAGGGAAGTTCTGGGTTGGTGACACTGTGGTCCTCTGAGCAGGGGAGAGCCCAGCAGTAAAATACGACAGTCATTCTGCTGGGAGGACCCGGCTGAACTCAGCACTGGGTAGGTGGCGTAGAGTAGGGTAGGGCCTTGGCAAGGAGGAGTCATGCTCTGGTGGGGCAGAGCCCAGCATCAGCTCTGGCCACTGCTGACAGAGGCCCACCCCCAGATGTGAGTCCTTGATCAATCCTGGGGTTCCGCCTTCTAGGGCTCACATAGTCAAGGGGAGCCCCAGCCTCACAGAAGCCACATCAACCAGGCAGAAACCACAGGACTGGGCCGGGCGCGGTGGCTCACGCCTGTAATCCCAGCACTTTGGGAGGCCGAGGCGGGCAGATCACGAGGTCAGAAGATCAAGACCATCCTGGCAAACACAGTGAAACCCCATCTCTACTAAAAATACAAAAAAATTAGCCGGGCGAGGTGGCGGGCGCCTGTAGTCCCAGCTTCTAGGGAGGCTGAGGCAGGAGAATAGCGTGAACCCGGGAGGCGGAGCTTGCAGTGAGCGGAGATCGCGCCACTGCACTCCAGCCTGGGTGACAGAGCGAGACTCCGTCTCAAAAA